>NC_041383.1:356355034-356466785 GCF_002162155.2 Triticum dicoccoides
TCAACTCAACATAGTGAAGTAAATCATGAAGATAAGTTGAAAGTTGAAGACAAATAAAATGCGAATATATTCAACAATAACGACATGAGTGCAACACTTCAAACCAAGAAATTTGGTGGTGGCGTTACCCACCGTATAGGAAGTATTAGACCCAGACACGGCGCACAATTATCGTGGCGCTCCGAAGTCAAATTCCATGTTAATGTATTCACACTCAGAATGTAAGTCTTCATTGATTGAAGATATAATTTACTTCGTGTGTTGCACATCTAAGTCATCAACATGCATAAGTGTTAGGATGTGTGCCTGATCACATGACATTTGAGGATTCCAAGATATTTAGCTCACACCGTAACTTGCAAAACCTTTTCTCATCCAAGGGCTTTGTGAAGATATCTGCCAGTTGCTCTTCAGTGTTGACGTGAATGATGTCAATATATTTCTTCATGACATGATCTCAGAGAAAATGATGACGAATATCAATGTGCTTTGTCTTTGAGTGCTGGACTGGATTGTTGGCAATCTTGATGGCGCTTTCGTTGTCGCAGAAGAGAGGGACTTGCTTCAGATTGATGCCATAGTCCTTGAGAGTTTGCTTCATCCATAGAAGCTAAGCACAACAAGATCCAGCAGCAATGTATTCAGATTCAGCAGTTGAGAGTGATACACAGTTTTGCTTCTTTGAAGACCAACAGACAAGTGATCGTCCCAGAAAGTGACATGTTCCTGATGTAGACTTGCGATCCACCTTGTCACGAGCATAATCAGCATCCGAGAATCCAACTAGATCAAATTTTGAGCCCTTTGGATACCATAATCCGAGTGTTGGGGTGTAAGCCAAATATCTAAGAATTTGCTTCACAGCTAAGTGATGCGATTCCTTTGGTGCCGCTTGGAATCGAGCACACATGCAAACACTAAGCATAATATCTGGCCTAGATGCACATAGGTAAAGTAAAGAACCAATCATGGAGCAGTATACCTTTTGATCGAACTCTTTACCATTGTCGTCGGGACCAAGATGATGTTTGGCTAGCATTGGCGTCATGTAACCTTTGCAATCTTGCATTCCAAACTTCTTCAGACAGTCTTTGAGATATTTTTCTTGAGAAATGAAGATGCCATTTCTTTGCTGATGAATTTGAAGACCAAGGAAGAACTTCAGCTCACCCATCATGGACATCTGATATTGCTCTTGCATCATGTATCCAAACTCATCACTATACTTCTGGTTGGTGCAGCCGAAGATTATGTCATCCACATATATTTGGCACACAAACAGTTCACCACCATATGTCTCCGTGAAGAGTGTGGGATTGAGAGATCCTGGTTTGAAGCCTTTGCTCTTCAGGAAGTCTTTGATTGTATCATACCAAGCGCGAGGAGCTTGTTTGAGGCCATACAGTGCTTTGTTTAGTTTGTACACCATATCAGGATGTTTTGGATCTTCAAAGCCAGGTGGTTGAGCAACATACACTTCTTCTTCAATCTTGCCATTTAGGAAAGCACTCTTCACATCCATTTGATATAGCAAGATGTTGTGGTGATTAGCATAGGCTAGCAGTATGCGAATAGCTTCAAGCCTTGCTACAGGAGCAAATGTTTCATCGAAGTCAATTCCTTCAACTTGAGTATATCCTTGAGCCACAAGACGTGCTTTGTTTCTGACGACTTGACCATGCTCATCTTGCTTGTTTCGATATATCCATTTAGTGCCAATAATATTATGTTTGCAAGGGTCAGGGCGCTTGACAAGTTCCCAAACATTATTCAGCTTGAACTGTTGAAGTTCTTCTTGCATGGCTTGAATCCATTCAGGTTCCATAAAGGCTTCAGCAACTTTCTTGGGTTCAGATATTGATACAAATGAAAAATGCCCACAGAAATTTGCTAACTGTGTTGCTCTTGAGCGAGTAAGTGGACCAGGTGCATTGATGCTATCAATTATCTTCTCAATTTGTACTTCATTTGCAACACGAGGATGAACTGGACGAAGCCCTTGCTCATGCTGATCATTGTCATCATTGGGAGGATTGTCTTCGGTCTGAGCATTGTCTTCAGGTTGGTTTGGTGCAGAAATGATAAGTTCCTCTTCAGGCTGTGCTTTAGAGGGCATGATTTCACCAGTTCCCATCAGCTTGATAGATTCGCTGGGAGGTGCTTTATCCAGTGTGCTTGGTAGGAGCTCTCATTGCGAACCATTGGTTTCATCAAATCGCACGTCCACAGTTTCAACAATCTTGTAGTGAAAGAGGTTGAAGACTCTGTAAGAGTGTGAGTCCTTTCCATAACCGAGCATGAAGCCTTCGTGAGCTTTAGGTGCAAATTTTGACTTGTGGTGGGGATCCTTGATCCAGCACCTAGCACCAAAGACTCTGAAGTAGCTGACAATTGGCTTCTTGCCAGTAAGGAGCTCATAGGATGTTTTGCCCAGAAGCTTGTGGATGTAGACATGGTTGATGATGTGACATGTTGTATCAATAGCTTCAGGCCAGAACTTTCTTGGTGTCTTGTACTCGTCGAGCATTGTTCGAGCCATCTCAATGAGGGTTCTGTTCTTGCGCTCTACAATGCCATTTTGCTGAGGTGTGTATGGAGCAGAAAACTCATGAGTGATTCCCATTGTATCCAGATAAAGATCAAGCCCGGTGTTCTTGAATTCAGTGTCGTTATCACTTCTGATGTGCTTGATCTTGACGCCATAATTGTTCATTGCTCGATTGGCGAATCATTGAAGACATCTTGTACTTCAGTCTTGTAGAGAATTATGTGCACCCATGTGTATCTTGAGTAGTCATCAACAATGAAGAAGCCATAGAGACACGCTGTTGTTGTGAGGGTAGAGTAGTGAGTAGGGCCAAATAAGTCCATGTGCAACAGCTCGAAGGGTTGAGATGTCATCATGATTATCTTCGAGGGGTGCTTGGCCCTCGTCATCTTTCCAGCTTCGCAGGCACCACACAAATGATCTTTCTTGAACTTCACACCTGCGATGCCTATGACATGCTTCTTCTTGACGAGAGTGTGTAAGTTCCTCGTGCCAGCATGCCCCAGCCTTCGATGCCAGAGCCAGCATTCTGAAGCTTTTGCAAGAAGACATACGGCAAGCTGTGGACCTGCTAAGAAATCTACCATGTATAGATCATCTTTCCTATACCCTTCAAAGACTAGAGACTTGTCAGATTCCATTAGTACAAGACAACGATATTTTCCAAATAGCACAATCATGTTTAAGTCACAAAGCATTAAGACAGACATTAAGTTGAACCCAAGGGATTCAACAAGCATCACTTTCTCCATGTGTTGATCCTTCGAGATTGCAACTCTACCTAGACCCAATACCTTGCTTTTGCCAGTGTCAGCAAATGTGATTTGACTCTTGTCGGATGGACGTAAGGTTGAGTCCATGAGCAGACTTTGATCACCAGTCATATGATTAGTGCATCCGCTGTCGATAATCCATTCTGAAGCACGAGGTGTCATACCCTACAGTGAAGTTAGGAGGATAGGCTTCACAAGGTATGTTGTGAAGCATAAGCGTTTGACGCACACTAGGATCAACTTAGATCAAGATTAGAACACACAGTATGACAGGTAAGCGATTCATATGTGGAATACATAGTAAGTCATTTCATCATGCGTCCCTTTGTGTTTTAGGTCCCCAGCAATAATATCGGACGCCTTTGATTGCTGGCTGGAGACCATATTCTGCAAAAAAGGAGTTAATTCTTCTTCACCACCCACATCTTCAGGGATGGCTTAGAAGCAATGAGTCTAAGTGCAGCATCTGAGAATTTCAGCTTTGAAGCCCTAGCAAATAGCCTTGCAGGAGATGAATGATACTCATGAATAAGCAGAAAAGTTCTTAGTCCTATGAACATGGCGGTTTGAGGACACACATTCATATTCATAAGTTTGAGCACGATTTCCCTGCAAAACATTGGCGTTAGGGTGACTCAAGTGTGTCCTGTATTTGTATGAAGCCGTTGGACCATATGATGCCTTTGGTGTGGGGTTTGTCTTCTTCACTGGTGGTGTCATGATGACATTCACTGGAAGATTCTCAAGACAGCCTTTGGGAACCCAGATCTTCTTCATAGGTGGTCCATTCCTGCAGTTAGTACCAATATACCTGGCAAACACTTCACCATTCTGATTTTTGAACAGTTTATAGTTTGCATCAAAGGATTCATCAATGATAATAGGATTAGCACAGGTAAAGCCAGATAAAGTGGATGGATCCACAGAAGGTTCCTTTGTAACAACCCATGTGGTTTTGGGATACTGCTCAGGCTTCCAGTAGGAACCATCAGCATTCATTTTCCTCTCGAACCCAACACCCTCTTTCCTAGGGTTTCGGTTCAGAATCTGCTTTTTGAGGACATCACAAAGTGTCTGATGTCCTTTCAGACTTTTATACATCCCTGTTTCAAGCAATGTCTTCAACCTAGCATTTTCATCAGCAATAGCAGTGGTATCCTTCGTAGAGGGGTTAGTTTCCACATCAGTAGTTGAAGACAATGCAACAGCAGCAGCATTGTAACATTCAGCAACAGAGGTAGCGTTATCACTCTCAATGCATTTTAAACATGGTGGTTCAAATCCATTCTGTGTAACGCTGATTTGTTGAGAAAGTAATGAATCGCGCTCCTTCAGAAGATCTCCATAATCCACTCTTGTCTTTTCAAGATCTTTCTTTCTTTGAAGACATTCAGAAGAAAGTTTCTCATGATCAGACAAGAGAGCATTATGTTGATCTTGAAGGGCGTCAAACTTGGAATGAATTCTTTGAAGACTCTCAGCCAAAGCTTTTGACTGATCCATTTCTTCGCCCAACATATCATCGCTCTTACTAAGCATGTTTTGAATCTTTTCCAAAGCCCTTTGTTGTTTAGTGGCAAGGGAAGCAAGTTTGACATAGCTGGGGCCAAATTCATCACCTGATTCATCATCACTAGTTTCAGAGAGGTAGCATTCAGTTACCTTAGCACCCCCTGCCATGAGGCATGGTGAAGATGAAGACGATTCAGGTGGAAAGGTCATCTCTTTAAGAGACTCTGATGTAGGGTAGAACCCTAGGAAGGATCTTTTCACACTTTGAGGGGGAAAATGGAGAGAAATCACAAGAACACAAAGAGACAATCACTCCAACAATTCCCAATTACACATCCACTAGAGTAACAACACAAGATCCACAAGTCTCAAACACAATCAAAGGAAAGGTACAATGGCAAAGTTCATCCCAAATCCAAAGGAAGAGGGGTCTTGGTGGTAGTCTTCTCCCAATGGAGGTCTTGAAATCCTCAAGGATTCTTCCCTAATGGGGTCTTGATCCTCAACGAGGGAAGGTAATGGAGCAAAGCTCACCAAGATATCATCCAATACTTTGCTAACCTTAAACATGGCCCTAGGTACGAATTATATAGGCTTGGGGTCGAAGGAGACGAAGGGGAGTCGTAGATCCAATCTCAGTCGGCCATCCTGGGAGGCCCGTGCGCACGGGGTAAGTTGGGCCCGTGCACACGGGGGTCCCGTGGGCACGGTACAGGCCCGTGCGCATGGGGTGCTCCAGCGACAGGTTCCTGTGTAGCCCGTGGGCACGGGGTCTCTGGGGCCCGTGCGCACGGGGTCACCTGGGACATGCTGTTTTGCGGCTGCTGCACTCCTTCTTGATCCTTATGGCCTTGGGGTGGTTCTCCTTCTCCTTGGGGATGCTCCTGAGCTCCTTGGTGATGTTCCACTTCATACCTAAGGATGCATAGCATATTTTGGTGAGGTAGTATACATGTTCCGTTTGTGTCCATATGCAAGTCTAGTAGGAAGGAGTTCACCTTGGTTTCCAAAGCACGTGCTCTAGCTCTTGTCATGGGTCCTTGTGGGGGTGGATGTGTTGATGTAGAGTCCATGGGGATGATGGAAGGATGCTCCACATCATCTCCCCTCCCTTCGAAAGGATCCGACCTCGGATCAAGATCTTCATCACCATGGAAAGGCGAGAGGTCTTGGACGTTGAAGATGTCGCTCACGTTGTACTTGTCTCGTGGGAGTTCAATCTTGTAGGCGTTGTTGTTGTAGCGTGCGAGCACCTTGAATGGTCCATCAGCTCGAGATAGTAGTTTGGACTTGCGTTTGTTGGGAAAGCTGTCCTTGCGAAGGTGTAGCCACACGAGATCACCTATGTTGAAGATCATGGGTTGTATGTTGACGTTGAGCTTGGTTGCTAGTCGATGTACGTGGCGCTCGATGATGTTTCTTGTATCTTCATGCATCTTCTTGATGTAGCTTGCTCGTTCACTCGCATCCATGTTGGTGCGCTCTTGTAGAGGGAGAGGTAGGATGTCCAATGGGGACAACGGGTTGAAGCCGTAGACGACCTCGAAGGGCGACTTCTCGGTAGTCGAATGTCTTGCGCGGTTGTAGGCGTACTCGGCGATGGGTAGACACGCCTCCCACTCCTTGATGTTCTTCTTGATCAACACGCGAAGTAGAGTGGATTGTGTCCGGTTTGTCACCTTCGTTCGGCCGTCGGTTTGAGGATGGTATGCGGATGAGAACAAGAACTTGCTTCCGAGCTTGGCGCATAGAGCTTGAAATTCCCGCAAAAGAGATTGAAACGCCAAAGGTAGCTCGTGAGTGGTGTTAGTTTTTGGTTCTCCATCCTTGCACACAAGGACAAAGTGCATCACGCTCGATGGGTTCTCACACACTTCTCTCATCTCACTTTTTGTGGCAGATAGTATGAGGTTTTTCTCTCTAGGAGAAGAGGCGCTCAAGTTTGGCTTGTTGCTCTCACTCATGTTTTGGTGGATCACTTTCTCACTCTTCTCTCTATGGTGGGTGGCTTGCTTTTCGGCTATCACTTGACTAGGAGACATAGGTCGTAGCACATATTCTTTTCCTTTCATCTTGAAGCTATAGTGATTGGTACGCCCATTGTGGATGACACCACGGTCGAATTGCCATGGTCGACCAAGAAGGACGTGGCAAACGGTCATTGGGACCACATCACATTCCAAAGTGTCTTCATATGCACCAATTTTGAAGGATACTTGGACCGTATGCTCAACTCGTATATTGCCGGAGTCACTAAGCCATTGAACCTTGTAGGGGTGCGTGTGCTTCCTTTTGACCAATTGAAGCTTGGAGCATAGTTCTTCGCTTGCCAAGTTGTGGCAACTACCTCCATCGATGATGACCTTGACGGAACTTCCATTGATGCATGCCTTGGTGTGGAAGATATGGCATCGTTGGTCTTCTTCTTGTTGATGTTGAAGTGTCAAGACCTTGGAGACAACGAGAGCGGGGCTCGTATCTTCATCACAAAAGACTTGATCATCTTCATCCTCATTCACGCGCCGGTGCATGGCCACTTGCTCAATAGCTTCTATTTCATCTTCACTCATTGAGTTGTAGGTGCCATCGTCGTTGAGGAGCATGGTGCGCTTGTTGATGCATTGGAAGGACTTGTGGCCTCGGCCGCCACATGTGAAGCACTTGAGTGAACTTGTCTTGACGGTCTCATTGGTCGGAGTTGAGGAAGAAGCACGCGGCTTGTAGTTGCTTGTAGTAGGAGGAAGACGACTTGAACTTGACGAAGGATTCTTGTATGATGTCTTGTCGTCGTTGCTTGGAGAAGGCTTGGTTGACGTAGATGCTGGAGGAGTTGTTGAAGCTTGATTGTTGGAGAAGCCGTATGTCTTGGAGGAGTACTTGAAGTCATCTTGTACTTGACATTCCGCCTTGGTCGCTTGATGTACTAGCTCGATGAGGTTGGAGTAGGGTTGGAAGTCGGTGATCTTCTTGATGGGGTGATTGAGTCCATTCAAGAATCGTGCCATTGTTTGCTCATCATCTTCCTTGACATTGGCTCGAATCATGGCTATTTCCATTTCCTTGTAGTATTCTTCAACACTCTTTGTTCCTTGCTTGAGGAGTTGTAGCTTCTTGAATAGATCACGGTTGTAATAGGTGGGCACAAATCGTGCTCTCATGACATCCTTCATTTGATCCCAAGTGGTGATTGGAGGGTCACCTCTTGCTTCTCGGCGCTCAAGGACTTGTTCCCACCACATGAGCACATAATCTTGGAACTCAAGTGATGCCATTGCGATCTTCTTCTCTTCCTCATAGTTGTGCAAATGAAAGATTTTGTCGACCTTCAATACCCATGAGAGATATTCTTCCGGATCATTGCTTCCATTGAACTTGGGCATTGTGAATTTGAGTTTTCCATATCGTTGCTCTTCATATTGATAGCGGTTGCGGTAGCGCTCTTGCCTTGGAAAGTCCTCGAATGCTCATTCCTCACGATGTCGCTCTTGGTGTTGAGGAGGGTCTTGGAGCACTTGTTCCGCTTGGTGTCACTCTTGTTGCACTTGAGGTTGAGGTGGAGCTTGACGAACTTGGGGAGGAGCTTGAGGAACTTGACGGTGCACACGTGGTTGATAGTTCCTCTCTTGTATTTCTTCTCGAAGGGCTTCCTCTTGATTCCGCCGTTCGCGATTGCGGTTGGCGATGGCTCGACTTGATTCTTGAAGGGCACATTCCGCCTCAATAGCTTGTGCTTCTCGTTCTTGTTGTTGAAGACATTGAGCCTCGGCGTCTTGTTTCTCTTGGTGTAGACGCGCTCGTTCTTCTTCTTCTTGACGACGAAGACGTTGTCGTTCTTGAGCTTGAGCAAAAGAGACTTGATTTGCTTGAGGACGAGGGACTTGTTCATCAACTTGCTCTTGGGAATGCTTGACGTGTCGTGGATCTCGAGATGCATGATGGTCTTGACGCGCGGCTCGTCGAAGAATGGTCGATGACGGTGTACTTGAGCTGGAGGAGGTGTCGTCGGAGTGTCGACTTGAATGGCTCCGTCTTGAGTAGGAAGAAGTTGAAGAATGCCGGTTGACCAACAAAGCTCGGATCTCGTCCATTATTGCATTGTTCTCTTGCTTGTGCGTGTCGAGCTTGTTGTCGAAGTAGTCGCATGTTCGTTGCTCGGAGAGTCGTAAGTCGGTGGCGAGGTTGTCGATGCGGTCGTTCATTGCTTGTTGCTCTTGATGGAGCGCTTGTTGTGCACCAAAGAGGTGGCTCTTGGTGACGAAGGATGACATGTCGTCGTCTTGCTCGATGAAGAGTGGGTTGGTAGAGGAGCTTGGCCTATCCATCATAAGAAAGTGGTGGTGAGTAGGAAAATGAGAGAACAAAACCAAAGTTACCTTTTCCGAAGATTGTGGATGTAACAAGTACGATCCCACGTGATGTTACAATAGGGGAATTGGTACCAGGAATTGTTTCTCACACCTACAAGTAAATGGTCTATGGAGGAGCTTGGTTAGGAAAGACACAAATAGTTCAAGCAAATGTTAGTCGAGATGTTGATAAAGTTGAGAACATTCACAAATGGCAAATAAGACAAATAGATCAACCTCCCAATATAACACGAGGAACACACACACGGAAGATAAATGGGATCCGCACAACCAAGGAATGAGCTCGAAGATATCGAAACACGGGAAAAGCTCTTGTCATACGGATACTAGAGAGACGCTAGCTCGATTGCACTAATGGGCTAGATACGCTAGTGCACCAACCTAATAGAGAATCTACTCATCTCACTATCCCAAGTATGCATATGTATGTGGTGACCAAGATGATGCACAAATGTGAAGGCTCGATGCTATTTCTTATAAGCTCTTTGCTTCTCTTCTCTTTTGCTTAAAAGCTTTTTATCTCCTTTTTTCACTATGCCACGATGCTTGCTATGCGAGCCACACAATGAGATAACAAGTAGTAGATGCACGGGATGGACGGAACACTAAATGGTGCACTAAGATGTGGCCCGGCAATACTCAACAAGCTAGTCTCGATGGGTAAGCTACGCAAAATGGCTCAAAGCTATCAAGTTAATGGCAAGGGAGTACAAAGTGTCGTCGAGGTTACCGTCCTTGCTTACGGTCGAAGATGATCTTGTCGAAGTCAAAGTGTTGTCTGAGTCGATGATTGGTGGCGATGATGTTACCAAGTTGCGCCTAAGTAGCCGAAACACCTTAGGACACAAGAGAAATCGCAACCGAACACTCAACAAACACGTGGAATGGTGCGGAAGAACACGAGGGATGGCGGTGAAACAAAAATAAGAAAAACAGAGAATGGCCGAAAGTTTCTGGATGGCCCGTGCGCACGGGGTAAGTGAGGCCCGTGTGCACGGGGTCCCGTGTGCACGGGGTCCCGATGGCCCGTGTGCACGGGGTCTCCCGACAGCGGATGAACTTCTATGATTTCATGGAGATTGCGAGTTTTTGGCCAAATTCCAGTGGGGGATGGGTGGGGATGATGGTGGATGGGTAGATCCACTTGTCAAACACCAAATTCGTGGATCAAATCAACCAAATCTCACAAGATCAACAAATTGCAAGAAAAATTTTTGGGCTATTTTTGGTGGGGATTTTCGGATTAGGACGAAAAACAACAAAATCAAGCTAGAAAGTGGAAGGTAGGGACTCCAAGATGTGAATCAACATGGCTCATGATACCATATGATGTAGGGTAGAACCCTAGGAAGGATCTTTTCACACTTGGAGGGGGAAAATGGAGAGAAATCACAAGAACACAAAGAGACAATCACTCCAACAATTCCCAATTACACATCCACTAGAGTAACAACACAAGATCCACAAGTCTCAAACACAATCAAAGGAAAGATACAATGGCAAAGTTCATCCCAAATCCAAAGGAAGAGGGGACTTGGTGGTAGTCTTCTCCCAATGGAGGTCTTGAAATCCCCAAGGATTCTTCCCTAATGCGGTCTTGATCCTCAAAGAGGGAAGGTAATGGATTAAAGCTCACCAAGATATCATCCAATACTTTGCTAACCCTAAACATGGCCCTAGGTACGAATTATATAGGCTTGGGGTCGAAGGAGACGAAGGGGAGTCGGAGATCCAATCTCAGCCGGCCATCCTGGGAGGCCCGTGCGCATAGGGTAAGTTGGGCCCGTGCGCACGGGGGTCCCGTGGGCACAGTACATGCCCGTGCGCACGGGGTGCTCCAGCGCCGGGTTCTTGTGTAGCCCGTGGGCATGGGGTCTCTGGGGCCCGTGCGCACGGGGTCACCTGGGACATGTTGTTTTGCCGCTGCTGCACTCCTTCTTGATCCTTATGGCCTTGGGGTGGTTCTCCTTCTCCTTGGGGATGCTCCTGAGCTCCTTGGTGATGTTCCACTTCATACCTAAGGATGCATAGCATATTTTGGTGAGGTAGTATACATGTTCCGTTTGTGTCCATATGCAAGTCTAGTAGGAAGGAGTTCACCTCGGTTTCCAAAGCACGTGCTCTAGCTCTTGTCATGGGTCCTTGTGGGGGTGGATGTGTTGATGTAGAGTCCATGGGGATGATGGAAGGATGCTCCGCATCAGACTCCTTGTAGTCATCAAGCCAAGGATCATGACGATTAAGATGACCTTCATAGACCTCAGAAAGCCGGTCCCAGATTAGCTTCGCGTGATTGAGGTGCATGACGTTCCTGAACTGATTTCGGGACAGGCAGGAGCAGATGACATCCTTTGCTGTGAGGTTCAGTAGAGTGTACTTGCGAATGTCATCAGCCTCCGCCATCTTGCATAGATCGGTAAGATCAATCTCAGTGATGGTCCATAGTTCGCTGTCCATAGCGATGAGTCGCTTCTTCATCATGGCTTTCCACCGAGGATATTCATGACCGTCAAAGGTGGGGCAAGATACATTCCTCAATCCTGTAGTCTACATAGCTAAACTACAGGTGCTAAACCGAATCACACAGAACAAGGGAGTACCTTGCTCTGATACCAATTGAAAGTGCTAGTTATCGAATAGAGGGGGGGTGAATAGGTGATTTTTATCAAAGTCTTCAAAACGTGGAAGTTTCGAAGACAAACAATAGAAATGACCTAATTGATATGCAGCGGAAGATAAACTACAACGAGCAAGCCATAGTCAAGTATGCAATAATGTGAACGTACAAAGACTAATAGCAGCAAGGTAGTAAGGATCGGGATGGAAGATAGTATGAAGCCAATCAACGATAGTAGTCAAGCGATGAAGTCAAACAGATAAGACAAATAATCAATAACTTCACGAAGACAAACTCAAAGTAAAGGAGGGAAGGGATAGAACCAGTCACTTGTTGAAGACACGGGATTTGTTGGACCAGTTCCAGTTGCTGTGACAACTGTACGTCTGGTTAGGGAGGCTGAGATTCAACTCAGAAGACCGTGTCTTCACCTTATTCCCCTTGAGCTAAGGACACACAATCCTCGCCCAATCACTCTGGTAAGTCTTCAAGGTAGACTTTCGAACCTTCACAGACTTCGTTCACCGGCAATCCACAATGACTCTTGGATGCTCAGAATGCGACGCCTAACCGGCTGGAGGATACACAATCCTCAAGTGTAATAAGTCTTCAGGTCACAAGACAGAAAGACTTCAGTGATGCCTAACACTCTTTGGCTCTGGGTTTTTGGGCTTTGTCCTCGCAAGGATTTCTCTCTCAAAGGCTTCGAGGTGGGTTGCTCTCAAAACGACAAAAGCCGTAAACTAACTCTGAGCAGCCACCAATTTATGGTGTAGGGGGTGGGCTATTTATAGCCACAAGGCAACCCAACCTGATATGTCCGAAATGACCCTGGGTCACTAAGGAACTGACACGTGTTCCAATGGTCAGATTTCAAACACACACGACAACTTTACTTGGGCTACAAGCAAAGCTGACTCATCCAGCTCTGGATAAGATTTGCTCTCATTATCTTCGCTCGAAGACATAGGATTTGGGTTGAGCATCACTTCAGTCACTCTGACTTTGTTCACTTGGACCCCACTTAACAGTACGGTGGTTCCTATGACTCAACAAAGAAGAAAAGGAAACAACGAAACAACACAATCTTCGCGCTCCATAGTCTTCACTCAATGTCTTCTCATGTCATAGTCTTCAATGTGAATATCTTCACATACCACCATTGTCTTCAATGTCTTCATACATTTTTAGGGGTCGTCTCCGGTAGGTAAACCGAATCAATGAGGGACACTACCTGCGTTATCCTGCAATTCTCACAAACGCATTAGTCCCTCAACCATCTTTGTCGTCAATACTCCAAAGCCAACTAGGGGTGGCACTAGATGCACTTACAGCCTCCTAAGGTGTTTCGGCTACTTAGGGACGGAAACTTCAACTCCGACACGTGTATAGCCATCACTCCACTTCTGCATTGCCAAGTGCAAATCACCACCGCTTTTCCGCTACAACCATTTGACATTTGCCTTTGGAGATTTTGAGTTGTGGTTTTTCCATTTCCTAAGGTGTTTCGGCTAATTAGGAACGGGTCAACATCGGCAACACCGCCTCTCATCATCACCAAGGACGGTAACATCGACGACACCATTGTACATTACCCTTGCAATTGCATTGTTAACCCCTAGCCCATTTTGCGTTACTTGCCTATCGAGACTAGCCATTTGAGTATTGCCGGCAACATTACTTGTGCACATTAGTGATCATATTTCTCATAGCATACATACCATATCATTATGGTGCATATATTGGTATCATATCTTGTGTCACAAGTTTGTTCCCGCATATACACAATTTCTATCTTGGTTTGTGCAAAGTGGCCATATCAAAAAATAAATAAATAAAAAATAAAGCTTTTAAGCAAAAGATAGAGAGCAAAGAAGCTTGTAAGCAATAGCCATAGCATCAAAATATATCATATGGTATCATACTTGATCATCTTGAATCATTGTGTGAGAAACACCGGGAAACATACATACATAGCATACTTGGGATAGAAAGTTTATCCATTTTACATCTTATAGGTTGTGCACAAGTGTGTATCCTCCTATTGAGCAATCATGCTAGCGTCTCTCTTGAGTTGTGCAACACGAGCGTTTTCCGTGGATTCCACATTTTGTGCTCATTCCTTGGTTGCACGACCCCATTTATCTATCTGTCTGTGTGTTTCTGTGTGCTATTCTTTGCTATTGGTCTACTTGTTTCACTTGCAAATTTTTGAATCTCTTTCAACATTATTGACTCTTGCTAACATTTTGCATCAAATATTTTTGTGCCACTATCCTCAACGAGCTACACCATAAGCTTTACTTGATATGTGTGAGTGAACAAGTCCGATACCAATTCCACTATTCTTTCATTTCACATTGAGTGAAACGGGATACATCCTCAACTTTGGGAAAGGTAACTTGGTATTGTTTATCGCATTTCCTACTCACCTCTACTCGAGTCTTGTGATGGATAGGCAAGGCATTTCACCTTCGGTCTACAACAACAACGACGAGTTCGATGCCACGAAAAACAACTCCGACGCCAAGATGCAAGCTCAAATGGAGGAGATCAAAGCCCTCATCAAGTCCTACAAGCGATCTTCCTCATCTTCGAGAAGACGCTCAACAGCACATGCTTCCGAGCTACAATCTTCGGCAAGATCACATGGCATCTACACCATCACCAACAAGAACGTGAAGGTCAAGAGCTCAAGACCAACAACCGTTCAACGACTTCACCATCTCCCTTGGCATATTTGCCAAGCGACTTCAAGGCATCTTCGCCTACGGATATACGACATCTTCGCCAACAAGCACCCCAAGACTACGCTCAAGAGGAGCTCCCTAAGCTCAAGTCCGCGACTTCCACGAGCTACTACGACCTCGACATCGACCATGTGATTCCTTTCTATGAGACTCAAGAACCCGAGGATTATCTCAAGTGGGAGCGCTTGATGGTAGACTACCTCAAGCTACATCAAGTTCGTCCCGAAGATCAAGTGAAGTGCGCCACAAGAAACTTCCACGACTATGCATCGGCATGGTGGCTTTACACACCTTCGGAGTACTACGACATGAGTTGGCCCAAGACGAAGAGAGCTTTGCGGCGAGAGTTCGTGCGTCCTACCTACATGGAACAACTTTGATGCCAATTGGAGAACACCATCCAAGGATCCAAGTCCCTCAACACGTACTTCAAGGAGATGAAGATTGCCTTGCGACGAGCCAGCGTGGACGACCCCATTTCGATGAAGTTCCACTTCATGATGGGATTGCACAACGACATCTACAAGACTATCTTCCTCGAGAACTACAAGTCCATCGACGACTACTACATTGGGGCTCTCAAGGCCGAACAAGAACTCATGAAGGCCAAGGCTTCTCCACCCCAAGCAAACTTCGCGGCGACCAAGCTCCATCAGAACGAGCATGAGGATAGTACCACCAAGATGTCCAAGCCCGACGAGCTCCAAGACGATGCTCCCAAGTTCGACTTCACCGCCACACCTCTTTGTGGCATTGATGATGCCGAGTCTACCTTGACTCTTTTTCAAGATGGTGTGGCGACAAGTACGACTACGGAGACCCTCAAGGACCAAGCTTTGGAGGCGAGCGACAAGGTGGCGAGCAAGGATGATGCTTCCATCTTAGGAGGCAAGAGAGATGATGTGCCATCTTCGGCCTTCATCAACGGCGAGGGTGACGAGATGATCGAGCATGGGATTTTCCCTTCGGTCATGGAGGAGAGTGTTGATGTGCCATCTTCGGCCTTCATCCACCGCGACGACGACGAGATGGTTGAGCATGGGATTTTCCCTTTGACCACGGCGACGTATGATGACTTGAGTGATTTTTGCCACCATATTGAGAGTGAGAGTGACTTCACCACTAACCCCATATATGACGAGTTGCCCAACTTTCCATGTGAGGAGAGCCACAACCCCCACCACTTGTGTGAAATGACTGACTCCACCATATGTGACTTTGAGTGCACCTACTTTGAGGGAGTTAGTGAACCACCACATAGAGAGAGTGAGATAGTTCATAGGTCTCGTGAGGCCACTTGCATTTCTAACAACTTGACCTCTACCTCTATTGTGTCTTCTCATATGGTGCTAGGTCCCATTTATGATGACGAACTGATACTCAACGACTTCATCCTCCCTTTGGACAAGACGATGGCCATGGTGGAATATGATGCACCCCCACATGGTTCCATCAAGATGAACATGACCACCATTTGGTCTTTCCCACATCACCTACACCACTTGAGTGGAATGACAAAGGTAACATAGGTGACAGTGATGCTCTAGTCCCACTAGTGGACATTCTTGACATTGATTGCTTGCATGATGTTGATCCACCTAGTTCCATGCTTCATGCTAATATGATTTCCCCATGTGATGATTTGCCCATTTATGATGAGTATGATGATTCTCATGTGGAGTCTATTAGTAGTGATGCCATGTTACATAGGATTTCTTGTGACAATTCTTTAGGTCACATCATGTTTGATAATCCGCTTGACTTGTCATATGTTATGCATGAGATCAACCATATGTTTTATTTGCAATCTCTTCATAGTGACTATGCATATGCCATTAAAATAAACCCAATTTGCACATATGGCATAGATGACAAGCCCATGGTTATTGGCATTTGTTTTTCTTGTGATGATATTGATATGCTCCCTTTGCATCATTTATCTCATATGCCATGCCATTACCACCTAGCTTCAGATATGCGTTGTTTTGGATGTTGTCCATTTTCTCCACATGATGTTTCCGCTATTGCTCATGAAGAGACACCCATAGTTCCCTCAAACATTTTAGGAGATTTTGATCCATCCCATTCATTGCATGATCCCAATACTTGTGGGCACCATATGCTCCCCATGAACAAACATGCTATTGATGTGTCATATACTTGCATTCTCAATTTGTGTCCCCATCGTGTCATACATAATAACTATTCTTTCATGATGGATGACATGTTCTTATACCATGCATCAAGTTTCTTTGAGCGATGCTTATCTTGTGCTAACTCACGGGTGCACATACACATCATGATGGATGATGTGTACATTTACCACGCGCACAATTTCTTTGGTTTGTGTCTCTTTTGTGTAGGTACCCATGAATACTTGTCAACCTGGTAATCCCACGAGTTGATAAAACGAGCTCTAGAGAGCAACGATGATTTGGGATCCCATGGATTGTCTTTCCCACCGCTTTCTTCATGCAAAGACTTCGCGCATTTCTTCTACATGGCCCTCACTTGGCTATGGGTTATTATCCATTACATATTATATGCCCATCTTGCCATGTTCACTTTGCATGATATGCTCATTACTATGCCTTTGCCATGCACTTGTGACCCATGCTTTGCATTACACATGATGATTGATTCTAGCACTTGTATGTGTATTTGCAAGCTTGGTGGAGACATTGCTTGTTCTTGCCATGTTCCTTTTGTGCACCTTTCCTATGATGATACTTTCATCTTGCTTTGTGTTCGTGCTTGTGATATGTCATGTGCATTGTCTATGCCTATTATTTGTTCACATGACATGATTACCATGATTTACTCTAGTGTTTTGCACCTTCGCTCCACTAGTTTGCACGACTTGATTACTATGCTTGCTTATGTTGCATCACCAATGACTCATACTTTCTCATTTCATGCGGTTGATGACAACCATCTATATACTTTGCACATGATTCATATTGCTCCCTGACATATCTCTCCATATGCTGACTCCCTCATGCTAGATGATTTACCATGTATTGAGTGCAACATTGATCATAGTTTTCATAATGAGTTTGCCCCCATAGCATTCTCACATATATTTGGAGATTTTGACATATTCCTTGTGAAGCATGCTTGTCTTACTTCTTTGCACCATATACATAGTGCCATGAATATCGCCATTGTTGCATCATATTATTCATACACTTGTGCTTCTAATGGTTATGTGCAAAAGATGAGAACCATCATGATGGATGATGTGTTTATCTACCATGCGCATACGTTCTTTGTTTTGTTTTGTGCATGTATAGGATACTTGGACTTTGTGTCGACTTCCACTTCACGTGAGTTGACCATTCGAGATCTTGAGAGCGAGCCTCTTACACTCTACCATGACTCGCTTCTACACCACATTTCCTACCACTTCGGCATTGTGAGGAATGCACAAAGACACGCCTTCAAGGTGACATCCTTCTTGAGCTTGGATATTGTGGATCATACTTCATGTGTTGCTTGCACCATTTGCATGCATGTTCGAGATATTGCTTTCACCCATGATTGCCACATTTCCATACTTCATGCCATATATACCTTGTGTGTTGCATCCAATTCTTGGACTACTTGCTACTATCATATGTTTGGTTGCAACAATGTCACTTCTTCACATATGCCATGTTCCTTTGCTTGTCACATGATTCACTTGATTGCCTCACACATGATGAACAATTGCTCTTTCTATTGTGTTGAGGGCCACACTATATTCACTACACCCTATGCACATTATGCTTGGATTGTCTTGCACTTGACCCGTGTGTTTAGACACTTCATTTTATTTGGTGTTGTGAATCTTTCCTATGCCTATCATAGACCTTTCGTTGAGCAATTTGTGAATGCTTGCTATGAACTTGGGGTAGATGCTTATTCTCTTGTCACACATATTTGCATCACTACCTCACATTTGCATACTTGTCCCCATGATATCTTTGCTTGTGCTCAATTGATATGCTTACATGCCACGTCACAATCCTTTGTCACACCCTATGTTATGCTTGATGACAACACTTGTTTGGTGAATCACCCCTTGAATGCTTGGTTTTGCACTAACGCTAACCATATTTGTTTTTCCAAGTGTTTGTTGTATTTTCTCATTTTGAAGGAATCGCAAAACGGTGTGACATTGGCGAGTGCCCATTTCGAGCTACAAGATGATGAGTGCTTGGTGACCGACCACTTCGGGACGGCACCGCCATCTCTTTCCCATGGTGATTTGGTTTTCGATCCGAGGTCGAATCTTTTCCAAGGGCGAGGGGATGATGCAGAGCATCCTACGGTCATCACCATGTCAAGAGTCCGTTTGGCAAGTGACACGTGCGACCTCTACTTCTCATACATAAAGGTGAATCTTCTCCTTTACACGTGTTCACTTGACCCCTTCGAGGATGGTATACTACTTGACACTTCTCACGTGTGCATGCATAGGTATTGTCGGAGCTTCACGGATGTCGAGGAGGAGTGCAAGCGCCAAGAAACCACTACACCATCCGCGAGGGAAGCCTGGAAGCGATGAAGGAAGAAGACGGTGCTGATGAAGCTACAGCGGCCGGACATCTGGGCCAAGGGCCGGACATCTGGCGCCTGTGCAGTCGCCCGCGAAGTGCATCAACAGAAGGTGATGCGGAGCATCCTATGGACATCACCATGTCAAGAGTCCGTTCGGCAAGTGACACGTGCGACATCTACTTCTCATACATAAAGGTGAATCTTCTCCTTTACACGTGTTCACTTGACCCCTTCGAGGATGGTATACTACTTGACACTTCTCCCGTGTGCATGCATAGGTATTGTTGGAGCTTCACGGATGTTGAGGAGGAGTGCAAGCGCCAAGGAACCACTACACCATCCGCGAGGGAAGCTTGGGAGCGAAGACAGAAGAAGGACAACCTACCCAGTCTAGAAAGGGCATTACTACCGCCCAAAGCAAGTGGTACTACCACTCAGACCCTCCAAGCGGTACTACCGCTCATGTGTCCGGTACTACCACCCTGCCTGTGCGCAGCCGCGGGCCTTTGGCCTTGTATCCCTCTCCCACTTACCCCTTCATGGCGTAGACTATAAATAGACCACCTCCACCTCCTTTCTAGGGTTAGCAAAGTGATAGCTCATTTGTATGTGAGCATTGCTCCTACCTATCTCTATTCTTGAGAGAGAGAGACCACTACTTCATTGGAGGCCAAGACCTCCATCTAGGAGAAGATCCTGTGGGATATCATCAAGACCCCTTCATGGGAAGAACCTTCTAGGATTCAAGCCCCCAACTCCTTTGGACTTGGCATGAACTCTACCTTGTATCTTTCTCTTTGTTGTTCATGTACCTTGTGGATTTTGTGTGTTTGATTGTCTAGGGGATGTGTGATTGGACTGTGTTTCGCCTTGTGATTTCTCCCCGTTCTTCCCCGTGTTCATCGTGTTCTTCGAGGGATCCCACTCCAATCATAAAAGATCGGCCTACACCAGGTTAGCCCCGTATCATATGGTATCATGAGCCACGTTGATCACGTTTTTGGAGCTCTTATCCTTTGTTTTCTAGCCTTCTTTTGCTTGATTTTGTCCTAGATTTCGAAAATCCCCACCAAAAATAGCCCCTAATTTTTTTGTGATTTGTTGGTTTGATGATGTTTTGTTGATTATGATCCTTGGATTTGCTTGGTTTTGAGTGGATCTAGCATCTCCCCAAGTTTTCCTACTTTCCATCCACGAAATCCATCCAATTTTGCCACCGAAATCATCCATTTCCGCCCCAAAATCGTGCCCCGATTCGATCTGCAAAGAATCCCGACACGAGCGGTACTACCGCCCTTCCAAGCGGTACTACCGCTGAGCACCACAAGCAGTACTACCCTCCCCCCCCCCAAGCGGTACTACCGCCCCCAACCCGGTTTCAGCCTAAAATAGTCAAAAAATCCCGACACGAGCGGTACTACCGCCCATCACAAGCAGTACTACTGCCCCTCCCAGTTTCAGCGTTTCGAGTTTGACCGTTTCGGCCATAATTAATTCATCCGAACTCCGATTTTGACGTTCTTTAGCTCGTTTTGAAGCTCTTGACCCCCCCTTCCCAAAAAAAATACCAACAACATCATTTGACTCCATCAAATTTTGTGAATTTTGGCATCTTTTCCTAGGGCTTCCACCACATCATCCGCTACACCACCACCGACTTCCGCAACCTAACCCATTTTGTTCCCCATAGCATTAGTGGTTGCTTGAGTAGTGATTCGAGTCTCCTAAGGTGTTTCAGCTACTTAGGGATGGTTGCTTCTTCATCAACCACCACCACCACTTCCGCGTAGGATTACCCACCATACACTTCCACCCCAACTTAACCCAATTTTGTTTGAGCTTGTTTGAGTTGTGGCTTGTGTCTCCTAAGGTGTTTCGGCTACTTAGGGACGACAACTTCAACATTGACTCACATAACCCATCATCCCACTTCCGCATTGCCATGTGTAAACCACCACCGCTTTCCACTACCACCATTTGACATTTGACTCTGGAGATTTTGAGTTTGCGGTTTTTCCGTTTCCTAGGGTGTTTCGGCTAACTAGGAACGGGTCGACAACGGCAACACCACCTCTCATCATCGCCAAGGACGGTAACCTCGATGACACCATTGTATATTCCCCTTGCAAATTGCATCGATAACCCCTAGCCCATTTTGCGTTGCTTGCCTATCGAGACTAGCCATTTGAGTATTGCCGGCAACATGACTTGTGCACATTAGTGATCATACCTCCCATAGCATACATACCATATCATCGGTGGTGCATATATTGGTATCATATCTTGTGTCACAAGTTTGTTCCCGCATATACACAATTGCTATCTTGGTTTGTGCATTGTGCAAAAGTGGCCATAAAAAAAGAGAGAATAAATCTTTAAAGCAAAAGAGAAAGAGCAAAGAAACTTGTAAGCAAGTGCCATAGCATCACAATATATCATATCCGATCATCTTGGATCAAACACCGGGAACCATACATACATAGCATACTTGGGATAGAAAGCTTATCCATTTTGCATATCATAGGTTGTGCACAAGTGTCGTATCCGCCTATAGAGCAATCGTGCTAGCGTCTCTCTTGAGTTGTGCAACACGAGTGTTTTCCGTGAATTCCACATTTTGTGCTCATTCCTTGGTTGCACGACCCCATTTATCTATCCGTGTGTGTGTTTCCGTGTGCCATTCTATTGCTATTGGTCTACTTGTTTCACTTGCGAATTTGTGAATCTCTTTCAACATTATTGACTCTTGCTAACATTTTGCAACAAATTTTTGTGCCACTATCCTCACCGAGCTCCACCATAAGCTTTACTTGATAGGTGTGAGTGAACAAGTCCGGTACCAATTCCACTATTCTTTCATTCACATTGAGTGAAACGGGATACATCCTCAACTTTGGGAGAAGGTAACTTGGTATTGTTTATCTCATTTCCTACTCACCTTTGCTCGGGTCTTGTGATGGATAGGCAAGGCATTTCCCCTCCGGTCTACAACAACAACGACGAGTTCGATGCCATGGAAAACAACTACGACGCCAAGATGCAAGCTCAAATGGAGGAGATCAAAGCCCTCATCAAGTCCTACAAGCGATCTTCCTCATCTTCGAGAAGATGCTCAAGAGCACATCCTTCCAAGCTACCATCTCCGGCAAGATCACATCGGCATCGACACCATCACCAACAAGAACGTGAAGGTCAAGAGCTCCACACCAACAACCGCTCGACGACTTCACCATCTCCCTTGGCATCTTCACCAAGCTACTTCAAGGAATCTTCGCCTTCGGACATACGGCATCTTCGTCAACAAGAACCTCAAGACTACGCTCAAGAGAAGCTCCCCAAGCTCAAGTCCTCGACTTCCACGAGCTACTATGACCTTGACACAGACCACGAGATCCCTTTCTATGGGACTCACGAACCCGAGGAGTAGCTCGAGTGGGAGCGTTTGATGGACGACTACCTCAAGCTACATCAAGTCCCTTCCGAAGATCAAGTGCAGTGCGCCACAAGAAACTTCCACGACTACGAATTGGCATGGTGGCTTTACACACCTTCGGAGTACTACGACATGAGTTGGCCCAAGACGAAGAGAGCTTTGCGGCGAGAGTTTGTGCCTCCAACCTACACGGGACAACTTCAATGCCAATTGGAGAACACCATCCAAGGATCCAAGTCCATGGACGCGTACTTCAAGGAGATGAAGATTGCCTTGCGACGAGCCGGCATGGACAACCCCATTTCGATGAAGTTCCACTTCATGATGGGATTGAACAACGACATCTCCAAGACTATCTTCCTCGAGAACTACAAGTCCATCGACGACTACTACATTGGTGCTCTCAAGGCGGAACAAGAACTCATGAAGGCCAAGGCTTCTCCACCCCAAGCAAACTTCACGGCGACCAAGCTCTACGACAAGCATGAGGCTAGTACCACCATGATGTACAAGCCCGACAAGCTCCAAGACGATGCTCCCAAGTGCGAATTCACCACCATCCCTCTTTGTGGCATTGATGATGCCGAGTCTACCTTGACTCTTTTTCAAGATGGTGCGGCGACAAGTACGACTACGGAGACCTTCAAGGACCAAGCTTTGGAGGCAAGCGACAAGGTGGAGAGCAAGGATGATGCTTCCATCTTAGGAGGCGAGAGTGATGATGTGCCATCTTTGGCCTTCATCCACGGCGACGGTGAAAAAATGATTGAGCATGGGATTTTCCCTTCGGTCATGGAGGAGAGTGATGATGTGACATCTTCGGCCTTCATCCACAACGACGGTGATGAGATGGTTGAGCATGGGATTATCCCTTCGATCACGGCGACGTATGATGACTTGAGTGACTTCTGCCACCATAATGAGAGTGAGAGTGACTTCACCACTAGCCCCATATATGACGAGTTGCCCCACTTTCCATGTGAGGAGAGCCACAACCCCCACCACTTGAGTGAGATGAGTGACTCCACCATATGTGACTTTGAGTGCACCTACTTTGAGGGAGTGACTGAACCACCACATAGAGAGAGTGAGATTGTTGATAGGTCTTGTGAGGCCATTCGCATTTCTAACAACTTGACCTCTACCTCTATTGTGTTTTCTCATTTGATGCTACGTCCCATTTATGATGATGCGCCGATCCTCGACGACTTCGACCTCCCTTTGTACAAGATGATGTCCATGGTGGAATATGATGCATCCCCCACATGGTTCCATCAAGATGAAGATGACCACCATTTGGTCTTTCCCACCTCACCTACACCACTTGAGTGGAATGACAAAGGTAACATAGGTGACGGTGATGCTCTTGTCCCATGAGTGGACATTCTTGACATTGATTGCTTGCATGATGTTGATCCACCTAGTACCTTGCTTCATGCTACTATGATTTCCCCATGTGATGATTTGCCCATTTATGATGAATATGATGATTCTCATGTGGAGTCTATTAGTAGTGATCCCATGTTACATAGGATTTCTTGTGACAATTCTTTAGGTCACATCATGTTTGATAATCCGCTTGACTTGTCATATGCTATGCATGAGATCCATCATATGTCAGATTTGCAATCTCGTTGTAGTGACTATGCATATGCCATTAAAATAAACCCACTTATGGCATAGATGACAAGCCCATGGTTATTGGCATTTGTTTTTCTTGTGATGATATTGATATGCTCCCTTTGCATCATTTATCTCATATGCCATGCCATGACTACCTACCTTCGGATATGCATTGTTTTGGATGTTGTCCATTTTCTCCATGTGATGTTTCTAATGTTGTTCATGAGGACACCCCCATAGTTTCCACATACATGTTAGGAGAATTTGATCCATCCCATTCATTGCATGATCCCAATACTTGTGTGCACCATATGCTCCCCATGAACAAACATGCTATTGATGTGCCATATACTTGCATTCTCAATTTGTGTCCCCATCGTGTCATACACAATAACTATTCTTTCATGATGGATGACATGTTCTTATAGCATGCATCAAATTTCTTTGAGCGATGCTTATCTTGTGCTAACTCAATTGTGCACATACACATCATGATGGATGATGTGTACATTTACCATGCGCACAATTTCTTTGGATTGTGTCTCTCTTGTGTAGGTACCCATGAATACTTGTCAACCTCGCAATCCCACGAGTTGACAAAACAGGCTCTAGAGAGCAACGATGATTTGGGATCCCATGGATTGTTTTTCCCACCGCTCTCTTCGCGCAAAGACTTCACGCATTTCTTCTACATGGCCCTCACTTGGCTATGGGTTGTTCTCCATTATATATCCTTTGCCCATATTGCTATGTTCACTTTGCATGATATGCCCATTCCTATGCCTTTGCCATGCATTTGTGACCCGTGCTTTGCATTACACATGATGATTGATTCTAGTACTTGTATGTGTATTTGCAAAATTGGTGGAGATATCACTTGTTATTGCCATGTTCTATTCATGACCAATTCCTATGATGATACTTTCATCTTGCTTTGTGTCCATGCTTGCGATATGTCATGTGCATTGTCTATGCCTAGTATTTGCTCACATGACATGATTGCCATGATTTACTCTAGTGTGTTGCATCTTTGGTCCACTAGTTTGCACGACTTGATCTCTATGCTTGCTCATGTTGCATCACCCATGGTTCATACTTGCTCATCTCATGCGGTTGATGACAACCATCTATATGCTTTTCACATGATTGATATTGCTTCTTGTCATATATCTCCATGTGTTGCCTCTCCCATGCTAAATGACATGCCATGTATGGAGTGCAACAATGCTCTTAATCTTCCTCATGAGATTGCCCCCATAGCATTCTCGCATATATTTGGAGATTTTGATATAATTCTTGTGAAGCATGCTTGCCTTAGTTCTTTGCACCATATACCTAGTGCCATGAATATCGCCATTGTTGCATCATATTATTCATGCACTTGTGCTTCTAATGGTTATGTGCAAAAGATGAGAACCATCATGATGGATGATGTGTTTATCTACCATGTGCATGCGTTCTTTGTTTTGTTGTGTTCATGTGTAGGATACTTGGACTTTGTTTCGACTTCCACTTCACGTGAGTTGACCATTCGAGCTCTTGAGAGCGAGCCTCATACATTCTACCACGACTCGCTTCTACACCAAATTTCCTACAACTTCGGCATTGTGAAGAATGCACAAGGACACACTTTCAAGGTGACATCCTTCTTGAGTTTGGATATTGTGGATCATACTTCATGTGTTGCTTGCACGATTTGCACGCATGTTCGAGATATTGCTTTCAACCATGTTTGCCACACTTCCATGCTCCATGACATATATACCTTGTGTGTTGCATCCAATTTGTGGACCACTTGCTACTATCATATGGTTGGTTGCACCAATATCATTTCTTCACATATGCCATGTCACTTTGCTTGTCACATGATTTACTTGATTGCCTCACACATGATGAACAATTGCTCTTTCTATTGTGTTGAGTGCCACACTATATTCACTACACCCTATGCACATTATGCGTGGATTGTCTTGCACTTGACCCATGTGTTTAGACATGTCATCTTATTTGGTGTTGTGAATGATTCCTATGCCTACCATCGACCATTTATCGAGCGCTTTATGCATGCTTGCTATGACATTGAGGTAGATGCTTATGCTCTTGTCACACATATTTGCATCTCTACCTCACATTTACATGCTTGTCCCCATGATATCTTTGCTTGTGCTCAATTTATGTGCTTACATGCCATGTCACAATCCTTTGTCAAACCATATGCTATGCTTGATGACAACACTTGTTTGGTGAATCACCTCTTGAATGCTTGGTTTTGCACTAATGCTAACCACATTTGTTTTTCCAAGTGTTTGTTGTCCTTGCTCATTTTGAAGGAATCCCAAGACGGTGCGACATTGGACAGTGCCCATTGCGAGCTTGAAGATGATGAGTACTTGGTGAACGTCCACTTCTTCACGGGGAAGCCATCTCTTTCCCACGGTGATTTGGTTTTCTATCCGAGGTTGGATCTTTACCAAGGTGGAGGGGATGATGAGGAGCATCCTATGGACATCACCATGTCAAGAGTCCATTCGGAAAGTGACACATGCGACATCTACTTCTCATACATAAAAGTGAATCTTCTCCTTTACACGTGTTCACTTGACCCCTTCGAGGATGGTATACTACTTGACACTTCTCCCGTGTGCATGCATAGCTATTGTTGGAGCTTCACGGATGTCGAGGAGGAGTGCAAGCGCCAAGGAACCACTACACCATCCGCGAGGGAAGCCTGGAAGCGAAGACGGAAGAAGAAGGACATGCCCAGTCCAGAAAGGGCGGTACTACCACCCAAAGCAAGCGGTACTACCGCTCAGACCCTCCAAGTGGTACTACCGCTCATGTGTCCGGTACTACCGCCCTGCCTGTGCGCAACCGCGGGCCTTTGGCCTTGTATCCCTCTCCCACTTACCCCTTCGTGGCTTAGACTATAAATAGACCACCTCCACCTCCTTTCTAGGGTTAGCAAAGTGATAGCTCATTTGTATCTGATCTTTGCTCCTACCTATCTCTACTCTTGAGAGAGAGAGACCACTACTCCATTGGCGGCCAAGACCTCCATCTAGGAGAAGATCCTGCGGGATATCATCAAGACCCCTTCATGGGAAGATGAAAGTGCAACTATCCCTAGGTGGTTTTGGTAATTCATAACAACATATAGCTCATTGAGCTAATGCTATTCCAAGACTATTATTTCAGGAAAGCTCAATGAATGGCATGTCATGGATGATGAAAGTGGATCCCTCAAAATACTAAGGACAAAGGATTGGCTCAAGCTCAAAAGCTCAAGACTCTTCATTTTACATTTTAGTGATCCAAGATCACATTGAGTCTATAGGAAAAGCCAATACTATCAAGAAGGGATGAGGTGTTGCTTAATGAGCCTCTTGCCTCATGTGCTTAGTGATATGCTCTAAAACACTCAACTACTTTCCCACATCCACAAATGACCTAAACCCAAAGCCAAAATCGGTCACACCGATTCTTTCTATCCAGCGCCACCGATTCCAAAAGTCATAGCCACTGCCACAAACCCTAAGCAAATCGGTCTTACTGATAGGGATCTCGGTCTCACCGAGATGGGGTTGCAATCTCTCTGTTTCCCTTCGTAATGTTTCGGTCTAACCGAAGTGAGCGATCGGTCCCATCGAGATTGCAATGTAAACTCTCTGTTTCCTTTTTGTAACATTTCAATCTCACCGAAAAGAGCAAATCGGTCCCACCGAGTTTACCTGACCAACTCTCTGGAAAGCTTATTACCAAATCGGTGTCACCGAGTTTGTGTAATCAGTCTCACCGAGATTACGTTATGCCCTAACCCTAACCGAATCGGTCTCACCAAGATGCATGTCAGTCCCACCGAAAATCACTAACGGTCACTAGGTTTACTAAATCGGTCTGACCGAGTTTAACGATTCGGTCCCACCGAGTTTGGTAAATTGTGTGTAACGGTTAGATTTTGTGTGGAGGCTATATATACCCCCCCACCTCCTCTTCATTCGTGGAGAGAGCCATCAGAACGAACCTACACTTCCAACTTACCATTTCTGAGAGAGAACCACCTACTCATGTGTTGAGGCCAAGATATTCCATTCCTACCTTATGAATCTTGATCTCTAGCCTTCCCCAAGTTGCTTTCCACTCAAATCTTCTTTACACCAGATCCAAAACCTATGAGAGAGAGTTGAGTGTTGGGGAGACTATCATTTGAAGCACAAGAGCAAGGAGTTCATCATCAACGCACCATTTGTTACTTCTTGGAGAGTGGTGTCTCCTAGATTGGCTAGGTATCACTTGGGAGCCTCCGACAAGATTGTGGAGTTGAACCAAGGAGTTTGTAAGGGCAAGGAGATCGCCTACTTCGTGAAGATCTACCGCTAGTGAGGCTAGTCCTTCGTGGGCGACGGCCATGGTGGGATAGACAAGGTTGCTTCTTCGTGGACCCTTCGTGGGTGGAGCCCTCCGTGGACTCATGCAGCCGTTATCCTTCGTGGGTTGAAGTCTCCATCAACGTGGATGTATGATAGCACCACCTATCGGAACCACGCCAAAAACATCCATGTCTCCAATTGCGTTTGAATCCTCCAAACCCTTCCCTTTACTTTCTTGCAAGTTGCATGCTTTAATTTATGCTGCCTATACACTCTTTGCATGCTTGCTTGAATTGTGTGATGATTGCTTGACTTGTCCTAAAATAGCTAAAATCTGCCAAACTCTAAAATTGGGAAAAGGTTAAGTTTTTATTGGTCAAGTAGTCTAATCACCCCCCCCCCTCTAGACATACTTCAAGGTCCTACAAGTGGTATCAGAGCCTTGGTCTCCATTTGCTTTGATTTCCATAGCTTTTGGTGGTCATAGCCTTGGTTTCACAACCTAGGAGAGTATGGCGTCTAGCGAGGGAAATTATCACCGTAGAGGACCTTACTTTGATGGTACTAATTTTGCTAGTTGGAAGCATAAGATGAAAATGCATATTCTTGGACATAACCCCGCCGTTTGGGAAATAATTTGTATTGGCTTGCAAGGTGAATTCTTCGATGGGAGAGAACCGAACCGTGAAGCTAATGCGGAAGAATTGAAGATGCTGCAATACAACGCTCAAGCATGTGACATCATCTTCAACGGATTGTGCCCCAAAGAATTTCACAAAATTAGTCGTCTTGAGAATGCAAAGGAAATTTGGGATACTTTGATTGATATGCATGAAGGTACCGAGTCCGTCAAGGAAACCAAGTTGGATGTGCTCCAAAGTCAGCTTGACAAGTTCAAAATGAAAGATGGTGAAGGTATCGCTGAAATGTACTCTAGGCTTGCTCTTATCACAAATGAGATTGTCGGCTTAGGGAGTGAAGAGATGACCGACAAATTCATCATTAAGAAAATCCTAAGAGCATTGGATGGAAAGTATGATACCGTGTGCAATTGATCCAAATGATGCCAAACTACTAAGATCTCAAGCCAACGGAAGTCATTGGAAGGATTGTTGCTCATGAGATGTCACTCAAGGATAAGGAGGAACTTCACAACAAGTCAAGTGTTGCTTACAAAGCCTCAAGTGAAGCCCCCACATCATCAAGTGAGAAACCAACCTTCAATGAAGAATTGAGCTTAATGGTGAAGAACTTCAACAAATTCTACAAAAGTAGAAGCAAAGAAAGAAGCTCCAAGTCAAGGTCTTACAATGACAAGAGATCTTCTAGTCGAGAGTGCAATTGCTACAATTGTGGGAGACCCGGACACTACTCCAATGAGTGTACGGCACCCTACAAAAGAACAGAAGATTCTCCAAGAAGAAAGAGCAAAAGAGAAGAATCAACACCAAGAGAGAGGAGGAGTGGAGATGATCGTTATGAACAAAGACCCTCACGGAGAAGTAAGGATTCGGAAAGAAAGGACAAGTCATCAAGGAGCTACACAAAACGAAGACATCAAGCTCATGTTGGTGAATGGGTTTCTGGCTCCGACTCCGACAATCACTCCGAGAGAAGCTATCACTCTGACTCTGAATATACTCAAGATGAAGGTGTTGCCGGTCTAGCACTTGTATCAACCAACTCCTACGACATATTTGACTCGCCAAATGAAGGTGTTGGAAGATGCTTCATGGCCAAAGGTCCAAAGGTAACACATCCCGAGTATGTTGATTTTAATAGTAATGAAGATGACTTGCTTGTGGATGATGATTTACTTGTTGACAACTCTAGTGATGAATACTATGATGAAACGTCAATTAATCATGCTAATCAAATGAATGACAATGATAAGGAGAAAAATGAGCTTCTAACTAAAGAACTAAACACTCTTAAGTTGGCTCATGAAACTATCTTCGAAGATCATCGAGAACTTTTAAGGGCTCATGAGAAGTTACGCTTTGAAAAGCTCAATCTTGAGCAAGAGCATGAGTTCTTAAAGGCAATCAATGATGATCTCCGCAAGAAAAGTTCTTCCTACATTGCCAAGCGTTTACTCTTATCTACTTACATGCCTCAAGTCAAGTCTAGTAACAAGTACAAGAAAGATACTTCCTCTAGTAGTAACAATAATAATGTCAAATCCAATGTTGTTGCTTCTAGTAGTTCTCTTGATTCCACTAATGATTCTCTTAGCCAAGTTACACTTGAGCAATAAAATAGTTTATTGAAGGGAATTATAGAGAAAGGTGTTTACAAGAGCCTTGCCGGGAGTAAGCAATTCGAGGAAATTGTACGCAAGCAAGAAAGGCACCGGAAGAATCAAGGTGTTGGTTTTGAACGAAAGTTCAACGCCAATGGAGTTGAGTGGTAAGAAGATCAATACCCCAAGACAAAGTTTGTTCCTCAACAAGAGAAGTATGATCCTACTTCCTTCAAGGGGACAAAAGCTCAAGATGATATTCCACCACAATACCACAAGAACAAAGGCAAGGACAAGCTTCAAGAAGAGATTGATGCATTTGAAAAAGCACCTAAAGCCTCGTTCAAGTGGGTCCCCAAGACTACGTCAAGTTCTACTTCATCAAGTACAACTACAACTCCAAGGATTCCCATCAAGATGATGTGGATCCTGAAGAAGAAGAACTAGAGAGTTCTTGAGGGTGACTCCGCCAACATTCTTCACTCATATCATTTTGGCAAGAACAAGTGCAATCAACTTTCACATCTTGCACTAGTTCAAGGAGTCACAAACCCTCATGTTGGTAAGGCAAGGGACAAGGTAACCTAATGTTTTCATGAACATCATCTTGTGTGTGCATCACTCTATGTCTATGGATATTCTTGTTTGTTCCTTGTGGGACTAACCCATGTAGGCAAGTTGAAAGTGAAACTCACTCCAAAGGATTGCTCCAAATGATCTACATCAACATTGAGCATCTACATCTTCAACACCTACATGAAGTCATCATCGACAAAACCCAAGGTTAGTTCATCCCTCTAAGGGGGGATCTCACATCTAGGGGGAGCTTAACTCTAAGAATTGAGTCAAAGCAACTCTAATGGTGTGAACACATTAATGCATTATGTAAAAGTGGTAACCCCACTTGAGCTTAAACGATGAGTATGACCTATGATCAAATGTTCTCATTTGACTCCTAAGTCAATATAATCATATATAGATGACCTAGTCATCGCCAATTGCTTGATAGATGCTAAAATTGGTTGTGCATGCTTTGCCACATATTTCAATTGCCATCTTATTGTGTGAGCATGTTGGTGCATATTTTACTCATTCAAGGACATCCACTTGTTGTTTTGTTTGTTTGGATTCTTTTCTTTGTGCCAAGTGGATGGACAAGAATGCCTAAGAACCTTCTTTAGCTCTCTATGCTTTTCTCGTCTCAAACTCTATTCATGCTACATCACAAAATTTGATCAAGTCAGATTCGAACCACTCTGTGTGAGGAGCACTCGGAGTCCCCGATTCGTCATAGACTTAAACTTCCAAAACCTCTTAGTGATTCTCGGTCTGACCAATCCTTCCATTTCGGTCCTACCAAGATCATCAAGTTGATCTGAGTTTTCAATCTTGGTGCAACCGATTTGAACTTTTCGGTCTCACCGATTTGCTGTAACTGAACACAGTTATGCATCTCGGTGCCACCGAGTTGTTCCACTCGGTCACACCGACAGGGTCGAGCTATATATATAGCCACGGGCAAAATTTTGGAAATTTCTCCGAAACCCTTCGCCCGCGCAATAGCTCGCTCTGCCATCGTGGTCTCCGGATCGTCTCCTCATTGCCAGCAGCCTCCTGTCACTGGTCTCCGCCGCCGTCAATGGATTTCGTCCCCGCCGTTGCCGCCGTAGCAAGTCCACCACCAAGTTAGGGTATGGAATTAATCTTTGTTCTATCCACGTCTGATTCCTGGCACATTGTTTTCATATTGATTCTTGCCACGATTGAAACTCTTCTATCCAGCCAAAATAGTTCATAGATTAGACGTGATTCAAATTTTTAGGTTTAGGTTTCCGCTGAAACCATCTCAGACCCACCGAGTTGAAGAACTCGGTCTCACCGATTTGGCTTATGCCATTGCACTAGTGACTCTCGGTCTGACTAAGAATTACTAATCGGTGCAACCAATTTGAGGATTCTGTGAAACCCTAGCAGTCTCGGTACCACCGAACTGAAACTCGGTCCAACCGAGATCATCAGTTTAGGTTCCAAAACTGCTTCGGTATCACCGAGTTTGAAAATTGGTGGATACGAAATGCTTTCTGTGGAAAACTAAGACTGAACTTTTGAGTCATTCTTTTGCAAAAACCTCTGCATTTTGTGATGCTCATCTTTTCTATCTCATCTATAACTCTTCATAGGGTTAGCAGTCAGCTTTTGCAGTATGTCTGATCAAAGTGACAGCCAGAACAGGTCAGAAGAGCAGATAGACTTGAGTGAGGGCACTAGTCCCTCAACTTCAGATGAAGGGAGCAGAAGTAGTCCTAGAAATTTGCCTAAGGCTGCAACTAGGCAAAGGAGGAAAAGAACTTCAGATTCAGAGGATGAAGATTACAAAGCTGAGGAAGATGAGGCTACTTCCAAGAAAGTGGTGCTCAAGAAGGAATATGGCTCAGCAAAGGATATAAAGCTAGGCATGAAGATTAAGAGGCCTGCAAGAAGGCAACCTATGCCCAAGGCCAGAGCATCAACTCAACTGCCTGAAAATCCTGATCCCAAAGAGCCAGCTGATGAAAGCAAGAAGAGGAAGGAAAGGGTCAAGAAGACCATGGCCAGAGTTGTTGGGCAACCTTCCATGATGGAAGAGGAAGAGCTTTCTGCACCAGCACCAAAGGCACCAAAGCTTATGGGGGATGGTATTAAATCTGGGGCTGCAACATCTAAGCCCAAGGAAGCACCCAAAGCTGCCCCCAAGGCCAAGTCTGCACCAAAGAGGAATACCAGGAGTATCCAGCTGCTGAGAAGAACAAGGCCCCAGTGCTTGAGGTTGCTGAGGAGGAAGATGAAGAAGGGCAGGTTCTAAGGAAGCTCAAGCCAAAGATACCAGATCACAATGATGCCCATCCTGTGGCTGAGGACATGAACATCAGAAAAGACTCAGGAATGAGGATATGGAGGATGGCAGATCCATATGCCACAAGGAGAAGAACTGCTGTTGATTACAGGTTCCACACAAAGGAACAGCAGGACTTCTATGAAACAATTATGTTGGACAAGAAGCCCATAGTCTGTGACATGAGGTGGGTTGACTGGAAATTCATCAAGGAAAATGAACAGCACTATCCTGGAGTGCAAGACAGCTTTGTTGCTTGTGGAGTTGCAGATTTTGTTGGACAGAAGTTCACCAACTGGAATGATGAGCTTATCAAGCAGTTCTACTCCACAGCATACTTTTACCCAGATGGAAGAATAGTTTGGATGTCTGAAGGTACAAGGTACCAATCCACTGTAGAAGAATGGGCAAAACTGATAAATGCCCCAAAGGAAAATGATGATGATCTGGATGTATATGCCAAGAAGAAAATGGTACATAATACCATGGCACACATGTACAAGGAGATCCCAGACAAAGCCCTAGAGACTTTCACTTTTGGATCAGTCCATTTTCTGTTGTCAGGGCTGCCTACTATCAATTGGATTCTGAGGCACACTCTGTTGCCCAAGTCAGGTGACCACAACATGATCAAAGGGCATGCCATCAATATGTTGCATTTATTTGATGTGCCACAAAAATTCAAAGTCATGAGCCTTATAGTTGAAACCATAAAGAGGACTGCAACAAATCATAAGAGGAGCTGTGGATATGCCCCTCAGATTCAAGAATTGATAAACTCAAAAATGGGCATAGGAAAATGTCAGTTGGATAAGGAACACTTTCCACTTTGTCCAGACTTTGAGGACAATGAGGTTGTCATGAATGAAGATGATCCACAATCAGTTCAAGCTCAGGAGAAGAAGGAGAAGGCAAAGAGGGAGAAGGCTGCCAAGATGCCACCTCAAGAGGAGGCATCTGAATATTTCTTGAAGACCAAACAGGAGCAGATTGGTTACTTGATAGCATCATCTCTGAGGATTGAGAAGGGGTTGGCCACCCTAAATCAAAACCAGGAGAGCCTCGAAAGAATCATGGAACAAAAATTCTATGATCTAGATGTCAAGGTAACTGAGATTCAGTCAGTTGTGGAGCAGCTGCAGGATGACATGCAGGAGAGGAAGGGCAAGACTACCACCAATGTGTTTGCCAGAGTGCCCATAGCCCAAAGGTCAGTTGCAGTGCCAGTGACAGACACTAGAGCAACAACTTCAGCACCAGCCACTGCCCCTACAGTTCCGTTGCAACCAGCTCCAGCACCAACTCCTCCAGCTCCATCCACTTCAACTGAAGCCTTCATCCTTGGAGTTATCAGGACACCACCACCAGAAGATCAAGCCTGAGAGTCGATCTAGCACTATGCATTTTCTATGAACTTTTTGGTAACTTGTTGCCAAAGGGGGAGAAAAATGTATAGATCATAGGCTTCGAGAGAGAGAGAGAGAGAGAGCTGCTTTTGTTCTCTCTTGCTTTATTTGGTGGTTTTTCAATCTTTGTTTGCTTTTGGTTGAGATACTATGCTTGTGAGACATTGATGATCATGTGTTTGATCATAAGCTAGACTTATGCATGCTTGATGTTATCCTATCTATCTTATGTGATCACTCACTATGCTTGGTGATGAGTGCATGTATTCATTGTTTATTATTTTGAGCGCTCCACCAAGATGTATGTGACATGGAAGAGTAACCCATGAGCCTAATTCATTGTGCATTTGCAGTCCAAAGCAAATCTAAAACTATGCACAAATTTAGGGGGAGCTCTTGCTTATCACATACTTCTCAAAGCGACGATGTTATTTAAATTTTATTATCATTTGTCGAAGCTTTGATCTATATGTTGTCATCAATTACCAAAAAGGGGGAGATTGAAAGTGCAACTATCCCTAGGTGGTTTTGGTAATTCATAACAACATATAGCTCATTGAGCTAATGCTATTCGAAGACTATTATTTCAGGAAAGCTCAATGAATGGCATGGCATGGATGATGAAAGTGGATCCCTCAAAATACTAAGGACAAAGGATTGGCTCAAGCTCAAAAGCTCAAGACTCTTCATTTTACATTTTAGTGATCCAAGATCACATTGAGTCTATAGGAAAAGCCAATACTATCAAGAAGGGATGAGGTGTTGCTTAATGAGCCTCTTGCTTCATGTGCTTAGTGATATGCTCCAAAACCCTCAACTACTTTCCCACATCCACAAATGACCTGAACCCAAAGCCAAAATCGGTCACACCGATTCTTTCTATCCGGTGCCACCGATTCCAAAAGTCATAGCCACTGCCACAAACCCTAAGCAAATCGGTCTTACCGATAGGGATCTCGGTCTCACCAAGATGGGGTTGCAATCTCTATGTTTCCCTTTGTAACGTTTCGGTCTAACCGAAGTGAGCGATCGGTCCCACCGAGATTGCAATGTAAACTCTCTTTTTCCTTTTTGTAACATTTCGGTGTCACCGAAAAGATCAAATCGGTCCCACCGAGTTTACCTGACCAACTCTCTGGAAAGCTTATTACCAAATCGGTCTAACCAAATTTGTGTAATCAGTCTCACCGAGATTATGTTATGCCCTAACCCTAACCGAATCGGTCTCACCGAGATGCATGTCAGTCCCACCGAAAATCACTAACGGTCACTAGGTTTACTAAATCGGTCCGACCGAGTTTAACGATTCGGTCCCACCGAGTTTGGTAAATTGTGTGTAACGGTTAGATTTTGTGTGGAGGCTATATATACCCCTCCACCTCCTCTTCATTCGTGGAGAGAGCCATCAGAATTAACCTACACTTCCTACTTACCATTTCTGAGAGAGAACCACCTACTCATGTGTTGAGGCCAAGATATTCCATTCCTACCATATGAATCTTGATCTCTAGCCTTCCCCAAGTTGCTTTCCACTCAAATCTTCTTTCCACCAGATCCAAAACCTATGAGAGAGAGTTGAGTGTTGGGGAGACTATCATTTGAAGCACAAGAGCAAGGAGTTCATCATCAACGCACCATTTGTTACTTCTTGGAGAGTGGTGTCTCCTAGATTGTCTAGGTGTCACTTGGGAGCCTCCGACAAGATTGTGGAGTTGAACCAAGGAGTTTGTAAGGGCAAGGAGATCGCCTACTTCGTGAAGATCTACCGCTAGTGAGGCAAGTCCTTCGTGGGCGACGGCCATGGTGGGATAGACAAGGTTGCTTCTTCGTGGACCATTCGTGGGTGGAGCCCTCCGTGGACTCGCGCAGTCGTTACCCTTCGTGGGTTGAAGTCTCCATCAACGTGGATGTACGATAGCACCACCTATCGGAACCACGCAAAAAACATCCGTGTCTCCAATTGCGTTTGAATCCTCCAAACCCTTCCCTTTACTTTCTTGCAAGTTGCATGCTTTAATTTCCGCTGCCTATACACTCTTTGCATGCTTGCTTGAATTGTGTGATGATTGCTTGACTTGTCCTAAAATAGCTAAAATCTGTCAAACTCTAAAATTAGGAAAAGGTTAAGTTTTTATTGGTCAAGTAGTCTAATCACCCCCCCCCCCCTCTAGACATACTTCAAGGTCCTACAGAAGATCCTTCTAGGATTCAAGCCCCCAACTCCTTTGGACTTGGGATGAACTCTACCTTGTATCTTTATCTTTGTTGTTCATGTACCATGTGGATCATGTGTGTTTGATTGTCTAGGGGATGTGTGATTGGACTTGTTCTTGAGTGTTTCCCCTTGTGATTTCTCCCTGTTCTTCCCCGTGTTCCTCGTGTTCTTCGAGGGATCCCACTCCAATCGTGAAAGATCGTCCTACACCGGGTTAGCCCCGTATCAGAAGGCCAAAGCATCAGCGGCCGGACATCCGGATCGTGTGCTCGGACATCCGGCACCACGCCACATGCCGGACATCCGGCATCGCCCCCGGAAATCCGGCGTGAGGCACCCGAAGCCAGAAGGCCACCCCGCTAGGGCCGGACATCCGGCCAACAGCCCCGGACATCCGGCGTCTCACGAGAGCCCGGATATCCGGCCCCCATCCCAGACATCCGGTGCCTACCTGCACGCAGAGTCGGGCCAAAGGCCCATGTATCCCCTCCTCACTTACCCCTTCGTGGACTAGCCTATATATACTCCATTCCCTTCCTCTAGTTAGGGTTAGCAAAGTGATAGCTCATTTGTATGTAAGCATTGCTCCTACCTATCTCTACTCTTGAGAGAGAGAGACCACTACTCCATTGGAGCCCAAGACCTCCATCTAGGAGAAGATCCTGCGGGATATCATCAAGACCCCTTCATGGGAAGATCCTTCTAGGATTCAAGCCCACAACTCCTTTGGACTTGGGATGAACTCTACCTTGTATCTTTCTCTTTATTGTTCATGTACCTTGTGGATCTTGTGTGTTTGATTGTCTAGTGGATGTGTGATTGGACTTGTTCTTGAGTGTTTCGCCTTGTGATTTCTCCCTGTTCTTCCCCGTGTTCATCATGTTCTTCGAGGGATCCCACTCCAATCGTGAAAGATTGGCCTACACTGGGTTAGCCCCGTATCATACATGAACAACAAAGAGAAAGATACAAGGTAAAGTTCATCTCCAAGAGGAGGTCTTGATGGGGGTCCACCAGTGAGGGGGTCTTGATGATATCCCGCAGGATCTTCTCCAAGATGGAGGTCTTGGCCTCCAATGGAGTAGTTTCTCTCTCTCAAGAGAAGAGTAGAAGAAAAGCTCACATACAAATGAGCTATCACTTTGCAAACCCTAGAAAGGAGGTGGAGGTGGTCTATTTATAGTCTAAGCCACGAAGGGGTAAGTGGGAGAGGGATACAAGGCCAAAGGCCCGCGGTTGCGCACAGGCTGGGCGGTAGTATCGGACACATGGGCGGTAGTACCACTTGAGCGGTAGTACCACTTGGAGGGGCGGTAGTACCGGACTTATACCGCTCGATCACTGGAGTTTTTCGGGTTGAGCGGTAGTACGGCTTGGATGGTCTGAGTGGTAGTACCGCTTGCTTTGGGTGGTAGTACCGCCCTTTCTGGACTGGGCAGGTCCTTCTTCTTCCGTCTTTGCTTCCACACTTCCCTCACGAATGGTGTAGGCGTTCCTTGGTGCTTGCACTCCTCCTCGTCGTCCGTGAAGCTCCGATAATACCTATGCATGCACACGAGTGGAGTGTCAAGTAGTATACCGTCCTCGAAGGGGTCAAGTGAACACGTGTAAAGGAGAAGATTCACCTTTATGTATGAGAAGTAGAGGTCGCATGTGTCACTTGCCAAACAAACTCTTGACATGGTGATGTCCGTAGGATGCTCCGCATCAGCATGGGTGAGGGAGTCCTGGACTAAGGGGTCCTCAAACAGCCGGACTATGTACATGTGCCGGACTGTTGGACTATGAAGATACAAGATAGAAGACTTCGTCCCGTGTCCGGATGGGACTCTCCTTTGCGTGGAAGGCAAGCTTGGTGATTCGGATATGTAGATTCCTTTCTCTGTAACCGACTTTGTACAACCCTAGTCCCCCCGGTGTCTATATAAACCGGAGGGTTTAGAGTTCTAAGGTTTATCCACAACCATCATAATCTCATAGGCTAGACTTCTAGGGTTTAGCCATCACGATCTCGTGGTAGGTCAACTCTTGTAATACTCATAATCATCAAGATCAATCAAGTAGGGAGTAGGGTATTACCTCCATAGAGAGGGCCCGAACCTGGGTAAACATTTTGTCCCCCGCCTCCTGTTACCATCAGCCTTAGACGCACAGTTCGGGACCCCCTACTCGAGATCCGCCGGTTTTGACACCGACATTGGTGCTTTCGTTGAGAGTTCCGTTGTGACGTCAGTGATAGGCTTGATGGCTCCATCAATCATCTACAACAATGCAGTCCAGGGGGAGATCTTCCTCCCCGGATAGATCTTCGTATTCGACGGCTTCGCACTACGGGCCAACTCGCTTGGCTATCTGGAGCAGATCAATAGCTATGCCCCTGGCCATCAGGTCAAATTTGGAAGCCTGAGTTTTATGGCCGATATCTATAGAGACTTGATCTTTGATGGGTTCGAGCCCATGACGGCTGTCCCTAGCCACCGCGATGAACATGACCTAGATTTGTCATCGGGCCACACGCAGGAGATAGCACCTATGACCGCCCTGGCCCTAGAGCCGGAGCGGACTGCGTCGTCCGAAGATGGGAAGCTTAACCCCGCCACGGAGGTCACAGACTCAGCGGCGCTCGAAACGCACACTGACCCAACATCAAGCTGGGCTTGTGTTAAGGGAACCTCGGACTCATCTCCGGCCATGGATTCCGGACCGCGTGCAACCGCGCCCAGCAAATCTGATTGGGCACCGGTCTTGGAGTTCAGCTCCGCGGACATATTCCAGCACTTGCCTTTTGGCGACGTGTTAAGCTCATTACGATCCCTCTCCTTATCGGGGAATTCTCGGTCGAACTATGTCCGGCTCGAGTGGGAAGCGGACGACGAAGAATTTTGTGTCCCACCCACCACCCACTTTATAGCCACTGTCGATGACTTAACCGACATGCTTGACTATGACTCCGAAGACATCGACGGTATGGATGACGATGCCGGGGAGGATCAGGAACCACTGCCTACAAGGCGTTGGACAACCACCTCCTCGTACGACATATACATGGTGGTTACACCCAAAGAAAATAACGGCAACGATGAAAATCCAGTCGAGGATAAACCTCCTGAGATACAGACGAAGCGCCGACTTCAGCGCCGCCTCTCTAAGCCACGCCGTAGTAAAAACAACAATACCGTCACAGAAGAGGATAACACTCCGGACGGTGCCGAAAATAATGAAGACCCCCTTGAGCCGACCTCCGAACAGGAGGAACGGGAGGATGGGCGAGTCAGCCCTGGCGAACAAGCCATGAACAAAGACTCGAAGGATAGCAACTACCTTCCGCTCTCCAAGGACAAGGTTAGCCTCGGTGACAAAGATTTCATCATGCTGAAGAGCCCGCCGGACAGGAAAGCTTTAAGCGTCAGCTAATTGCCACAGCAAGAAGCCTGAAAAAGAAGCTGCAGCAGCTTCAAGCTGATCAAGATTTGCTCAATGAAATATGGACTGATGTCCTTGCAGTTGAGGAATATGGCCTCGAGCGCCCAACCAAAAGCTACCTGAAGGGCAAACTGTTACCACAGTTTGATGACGAGGCGCTGGAGCCTGTCATACCAAAGTACAATGTGGCTGACCGACCACCACGTGGCCGGGACAAAGCGGCACTTCAGGCCGAACACCAGCCCGCGCTACCTCGCCGAACAAATAGAAATACAACAGCTCGGGGATATACACATGACCTGCGGCATGATTTGGAAAACAGAGCAGGTCAGGCAAGATCGATCTATGGATCACAGGGGCGTGCACCGACGCGTGACAATGGCCATATGGCTGCACGTGATAAACATAATCACGTCTGTTGTATGGTCAAACCCTAGGTGGGATCTTTTCACACTTGGAGGGGGGAAAGGAGGAAAAACACTCAAGAACACCAAGAACAAATCTCTCAAACAAACCCAAATATCACATCCACTAGAGTAGCATACATGAGATCCACAAGATTACAAGATCAATACAAGGAGAGTACCACTAGGTAAGTTCTTCCCACTAGGTGAGGTCTTGATGATCTTCTCCAAGAGGAGACCTTGACAATCCAATGGATTCTTCCCTAGGTGGGGGCTTGATATCCAAAGAGGGGATACAAGGAGCCAAGCTCACAATATTTAGTCTAATACTTTGCTAACCCTACAAATGACCTAGGAGGTGTCTTTATATAGTCTAGGGGCGGAAGAAGTCAAGAAGAGAGGGGTACAAGGCCAAAAAGGCCATAAACGTGCGGCTGGGCGAAGGGGTCCGGGCACCCGGACTGCTCAGGGGCCGGCTGGCGTGTGGCCGGGCACTCGGGGGCTGATAGAGGCAAAGGTGTCCTGTCTTTCGATGAGATGGTGGCTATCGTTTTGGAGGAAGTTGACTTTGATGATCCGACTACGAACGTGCGAGGACGTCGCGCCTTAGCAATCACTAAACCAACTTCGAGAGGTTATTGACCATGCCGGAGCACGGTCAACCTGACCACGAAGGTCTGTTTCCTGTAGGCAAACGAAGAACAAGCAAGAAACTAAGATTGCAATCTGGATATTGCGAATATAGGAGGAAAGCTTTATTGATCAAGGTGGGGTTCTGTGACACCTTTGTCTGGTCGTTGAACATAAACGAAGTACGCAAAGTTGCAGCTATGGCAAACTTTAATCTAAACAAAACCCAAAGTCTAAACGGTGCCCTAAGGGCTGTATATGTGGAGGAAGAGGGGGGAATTTCGTGGCCTTTGGTGGAGGGGTCCGAAATCAACCCTATCTCTTGTTTCCCCACACATACGGACTCTAAAAATAGCCTATACTTATGTATTTCGAAATTACATGGGCCTGGCCCAATAATAAGGTGACGCAACACCTAGAATAGCCTCGGGACGAAATTTATGAAGTGGCATCTTGTATATTTCGTCCAAGGCTTCATGCACCCATTATGGTGGCTTCAAAGTCCTGAAATCATCACTTGTAACTCCGTTCTTGTTCGCCTTGCGCATGCCATCATCTCCATGCTTGTTCTTGCTCCAATGTTCATCCTTCTCCAAGCTAGGCCCTTCATTTGTAAGCAAAACAAATGTATCCAATTTAGGCAGCATCATATTCTCATGAACATTAGAATCATTACCAAGAAACGGAAGTACCTGATAATTTAATTGGCATGCGCGAGCTCTAGTAATTGGTCCAGTATATGTAGCAGTAGGGGCTGTGGGTGTAACAATGGTATTGATGTCCTCATCAGGGGCCCAAGTCCCGGGCACCCGGGGTGGCGCTGGAGGTGGCCAGGCGGGGCGGCCGGGCACCCGGGGTAGAGCCCAGCGGCTGGGGCAGCGGGGGCCGGGCACCCGGCCAGCCAAGGCCCGGGCACCCAGGGGCGCGGCTATAGGGCGACAGGAGCCCGGGCACCCGTGGGCTGCAGGTGTCGGGCGCCCGGGGCGTCCAAGGGGTTTTGCCCCTTCTCCTCCTTCTTCATTCTTCTCATTCTTTCCTTCCTTCTCTTCTTTCCCTTGCTTCGTGGTCACTTGAGTCTCTGTCTTCTCCTTCTCACTATCATCTTCTTGGTACCTAAGCATGCACAATGTTTCCGATGATGGTAGAATCCAATTCTCACATGAACCCAAATGAGACTCGCATAAGAAAGAAGTGATCTCGTACTCGACGTTGCGTGCACGTGCTCTTGTCATTGGCCCACTTGGTGCTTGAGGTGGTGATGGAGTGTCGGTGCGGGTAGTCGAGGGATACTCCGTATCAACGTCCGGGCCAAAAACCGCAGACGAACTCCATCCGAGGTATGTCATGACTTGGCCTGATATAGAGGCGTCGCACACCCCCTTTGCTTCACTGATGAAGTAATGGGACATGATTTCCCAGAAGGGTTTAAACCCGCTAACATCAAAAATCATACGATGGCACAACAGACACTGTTGTATGGATTGAGGACTTTCTTCTCCATATTCATATGGCCCGCGGCGATGATCTTCATGCCATCAAATACCTCCAGCTCAAACTCAAAGGACCAGCTAGGTACTGGTTGAACAGTCTGCCCGAAAACTCCATTGGCAGCTGGGAGGACTTGGAGGACGCATTCCTCAACAACTTCCAAGGAACATATGTCCGACCTTCGGATGGCGATGACTTAAGTCACATAATCCAACAGCCCGAAGAGTCAGCCAGGAAATTCTGGACTCGATTCTTAAATAAAAAGAACCACATCATCTACTGTCCGAACGCTGAAGCCCTAGCGGCCTTTAAGCACAGCATCTGTGACAAATGGCTGGCCAGACACCTTGGCCAGGAAAAACCGAAGTCCATGTCAGCCCTTACGGCACTCATGACCCGCTTCTGTGCGGGCGAAGACAGCTGGCTTGCCCGTAGCAACAACAATACAAGCGAACCTGGCAATTCTGAAGCCAGAAACAGGAACGGCAAGCCCCGACGCAATAGACATAAGCGTCGAAACAACGGTGATAACACCGAAGACACGACGGTCAACGCCAGATTCAGTGGCTCTAAGTCCGGTCAGCGGAAGAAGCCATTTAAGAGAAACAATCTGGGCTCGTCCAGTCTGGACCGCATACTAGACCGGCCATGCCAAATCCATGGCACTCCTGATAAACCAGCCAACCATACCAACAGGGAATGTTTGGTCTTCAAACAGGCCGGCAAGTTAAACGCCGAGAATAAGGAGAAAGGTTCACAAAGCAATGACGATCGCGAGGAACCCCGACCACCGAACACAGGGGGGACAGAAGAAATTTCCCCCCCAAATCAAAATAGTGAACATGATATACGCCACCCATATCCCCAAGAGGGAGCACAAGCGTGCACTCAGGGACGTCTATGTGATGGAGCCAGTCGCCCCAAAGTTCAACCCATGGTCCTCCTGTCCGATCACCTTCGATCGCAGGGACCATCCGACCAGTATCTGTCATGGCGGTTCAGCCGCACTGGTCCTTGACCCGATTATTGACGGATTCCACCTTACGCGAGTCCTCATGGATGGTGGCAGCAGCCTGAACCTGCTTTATCAGGATACAGTGCGCAAAATGGGTATCAATCCCTCAACGATCAAGCCCACAAAAACCACCTTCAAAGGTGTCATACCAGGTGTAGAGGTCTGCTGTACGGGCACAATCACACTGGAAGTGGTCTTCGGATCCCCGGATAATTCCGGAAGCGAAGAGTTAATCTTCGATATCGTCCCCTTCCGCAGCGGCTATCATGCACTGCTCGGACGAACCGCATTTGATCGATTCAATGCGGTACTACACTACGCCTACCTCAAACTCAAAATGCCCAGGCCACAGGGTGTCATAATGGTCAACGGAAATACAGAACGCTCCCTCCGTACTAAGGAGCACACCGCGGCCCTTGCAGCAGAAGTACAGAGTAGCCTTCTTAGGCAGAACCTCAATTTGGCAGTAAAACTCCCGGACACCGTCAAGCGAGTCCGAACTACTCTGCAGCAGGACTGTCCAGCTCGTCAGAGCTTGACTAGCAATTCGGCCTCCGTCCTAGTCCCAATCAAGCGATGACATTTTTGCCGCGCGTACATAACTACGCACTCAAAATACCATGGGCATGGACAGAGGTACAGCTATATCGCGGTCCATAATGCGGCTCAACATGTTGGGGAACATAGTAATTTCAAAAAATTCCTACGCACATGCAAGATCATGGTGATGCATAGCAATGAGAGGGGAGAGTGTGTCCACGTACCCTCTAGACCGAAAGCGGAAGCGTTAGTACAACGCGGTTGATGTAGTCGTACGTCTTCATGATCTGACCGATCGAGCACCTAACGCACGGCACCTCCGAGTTTAGCACACGTTCAGCTCGATGACATCCCTCTAACTCTGATACAGCCGAGGTTTGAGGGAGAGTTCCGTCAGCACGACGGTGTGGTGACGATGATGATGTTCTACCGACGCAGGGCTTCGCCTAAGCACCGCTACGGTATTATCGAGGTGGATAATGGTGGAGGGGGGCACCGCACACGGCTAAGAGATCTCAAGGATGAATTGTTGTGTCTCTATGGGGTGCCTCCCTCCCCGTATATAAAGGAGTGGAGGAGGGGGGAGGGGGGCGGCCACCCTTGGCGCACCCCATGAGGAGTCCTACTCCCACCGGGAGTTGGACTCCCCCCCTTCCTTGTTGGAGTAGGAGAGGAGAGGGAAGGAGAGAGAGGGGGAAAGGAAAGGGGGAGCGCCGCCCCCCCTCCTTGTCCAATTCGGAATGGGGGGGGAGGGGCGTGCGGCTGCCCCTTGGCCGCCTCTCCTCTTCCATCACTTGGGCCCATGAGGCCCATTAACCTCCGGGGGGGTTCTGGTAACCCCCCGGTACTCCGGTATATATCCGATAACCCCCGAAACCATTCAGGTGTCCGAATATAGTCGTCCAATATATCAATCTACATGTCTCGACCATTTTGAGACTCCTCGTCATGTCCGTGATTACATCCGGGACTCCGAACTACCTTCGGTACATCAAAACACATAAACTCATAATATAAATGTCATCAAACTTTAAGCATGCGGACCCTACGGGTTCGAGAAGTATGTAGGCATGACCGAGACATGTCACCGGTCAATAACCAATAGCGGAACCTGGATGCTCATATTGGCTCCTACATATTCCACGAAGATCTTTATCGGTTAAACTGCATAACAACATACGTTGTTCCCTTTGTCATCGGTATGTTACTTGCCCGAGATTCGATCGTCGGTATCTCAATACCTAGTTCAATCTCGTTACCGGCAAGTCTCTTTACTCGTTCTATAATACATCATCCTGTATGATAGAGGCAAAGGTGTCCCGTCTTTTGATGAGATGGTGGCTGTCGTTTTGGTGGAAGTCAACTTTTTTGATCCGACTACGAACGTGCGACGATGTCGCGCCTTAGTAATCGCTAAACCAACTCCAGGAGGTTATTAACCACACCGGAGCACGACCAACCTGACCACGAGGGTCTATTTCCTGCAAGCAAACGAAGAACAAGCAAGAAACTAAGATTGCAATCTGGATATTCCGAATAACAGATTGGTTCGGATATTCGGAATATCCATATTGCAATCTTAGTTTCTTGCTTGTTCTTCATTTGCTTGCAGGAAATAGACCCTCGTGGTCAGGTTCATCGTGCTCCGGTGTGGTCAATAACCTCTCGGAGTTGGTTTAGCGATTGCTAAGGCGCGACGTCCTCGCACGTTCGTAGTCGGATCATCAAAGTCGACTTCCTCCAAAACGAAAGCCACCATCTCATCAAAAGATGGGACACCTTTGCCTCTATCAAGTGGTATCAGATTTACATGTTTCTCGGTGAGATTTTATAGTTTTTCGTAGTTTAGATCAATTTTGTTCTTCATACCTACAGTCCACGAAAAAGCCACAAAAAAATTAGGGTTAGTTCATCATATCCGAACCAATCTGAGCCTTTGCATAATCTTTTTAGGGTTTTGCTTTGTTGAATTTGCGGTTCCATCGTCGTGTCTAGTTGCTGGTCTTAGCATCTAGTCTTTTAGAGTTTCGAGTTCTGGTCATAAGTTGTCACGCCGCCACCGCACCATCATCATTGCCCCTGCCACCTACCACCACCGCTCCAAATCCGTATCCATATACCACCACCAATCCGTGTCCATATACCACCACCGATCCATATCCATATACTACCACCGCTACCACCACCGCTAGCATATACCACCACCATATATCCACCACCAATCCGAGTTCCTTGCATATTAGGTTTGTTTTCGAGATCCATCTAATTTCCGATTCGGGTTTCCTTGCCTGAGTAGGTTTCGGAAGAAAAAAACATACTTGACAAAAAAAATCTGGCTATCCTACTTTTAGGTGTTTCTAAGCGTTTTGAGACAGTCGCCGGTATAGAAAGTTTTTTTTTGACCCGTTTCCAGCTTTTGGGTTCGGGCAGTCGAAAAAAAAATTGGTCAAAAAAATTTTGTGCCTATCCTCTTATCTTGACTTGGGAAGAGTTTTGAGACACTCGCCATTATAGTGATTTTTGAAAAAAAAAAGGAGCAAAAAGAAGAGTGAAAAAAATTCAGTGTGGTTCTCCCTTGTTTCCGTGCAGCATCGTGATGTTGTTAGTGTTCTAGGCTCGCGTCTCTAGCACAGTCTAGCCTAGGACCAGCACAGTACCGCCGTTGAGCGTTTATTCAACTTTGCATCTCTGAATTGATTATTGCTGACCCTTTTTTGCTACCATATTATAAGCCTTCCCAGCTCCACATACATCTACGTCGTGTGTTTGACTCTCCCTAGTAATCGCTCTATCCAAGCTTTGAGAGTTTTGACTACAACGGTTGCCGATCACCACTTGCTGCTGGGTAAGAACTGGTAAGAATTTGAGATTTGCTTGACGGGTTTGTGATACACCACCACCACTTCTTAGTAGTCTGTAGGATCATATTCTTATGTGTTTCTATTTGCTGCTAACCATGGTAGGATCACAAGCCGATGAGACTGATTGGGAGAACCTGACGAACAAACAGCTACATGATAAATTTCAGCAAATGATGAGTGGACAGGTGCAAGATGTGCTAAACAGATTTGACGAGGCCATGGAGAAGATAGATGGCATTGCAAAGACGTTCGAAACAAAGCTTGATAGCAAGTTTAATGAATTGCTCACGCATTTTCCACAAACATCGCCGGCTGCACCTATCACACCTCTGCAACAACAACAACGCCCCCTTCCGAATCAGTATGAACGAGCGAAGCGTGTTCCTCTTGAGGATGGCCAAACTTCTGGTGCTGCTGTACCTGTTGTTGATGCTTCTTTGGCTCCTGCTACTGCGGCTGCTGGTACCTAGGAGGATGATGAGTATGCGGGTGATTATGAGGATGAGGTTGATCAAAATCAGAACTACGTGCAGCCACCAGCACCACCACCAGCAGGTCGACCTCAAGTATTTATTCGCAATGGTAGGCATGCACCACCACCTCAGGTACGAGATCATGACCATGTTCCTAAACAGAAATTGAATATTCCACCATTTGAGGGTAGATATGTTCCTGATATATATCTTACTTGGGAGTTAGAAACTGAACAACGTTTTACATGTTTGCAATATCCCGAGGAGAGACGGGTTGCTGCTGTTGTTTGTGCTTTCACTAGTTTTGCATGTGTATGGTGGTCTGAACATTGTAGATTATATCCTATTCCAGCTACTTGGGCTGCTTTGAAACCTGCTATGCGTACTCGTTGGGTTCCACCATATTATCAACGTGAATTGCTTCAAAAATTGCAGCGTTTAAGACAAGGAAAAAATTCTTTAGAAGAATATTATCAGGAATTACAAACTGGCATGATTAGTTGTGGTATTGTTGAGGAGAATGAAGCTATGTTTGCACGTTTTATGGGTGGATTAAATAGAGAGATTCAGACCATTCTAGAGTATAAGGAGTATACTAATATCACTCGTTTATTTCATCTTGCTTGTAAAGCTGAACGTGAAGTGCAGGATCGACAAGCATTGGCACGAACTAACTTTTCTGCAGGTCGACCTTCATCATGGACACCACGTGCATCTTCAACTTCAACTGCACCAGCACCTCCATCAGGTACCATCTCCTGCCGTGATACAAGAAAGCAGGCACAACCACCATTATCTACCAAGAGCGCACCTCCCGGGCCTGCACAGAGCTCTTCTTCTTCCATGGCATCAACATGGCACACAAGTGATATTATTTGTCGTCATTGTAAGGGAAGAGGTCATTATGGGCGAGAATGCAAATCTCAACGTGTGATGATTGCTACTGAGGATGGTGGGTATGAGTCCGCTAGTGACTATGATGAGGAGACTTTGGCTCTTATTACACGTGAAGAATACGGTGGAGATGATTCTGATCATGAGACGCAATACATGGCTCCTGACGATGCTGACAGGTATGAATGTTTAGTTGCTCAACGTGTTTTGAGTGTGCAGGTCACACAAGCTGAGCAAAATCAGAGGCATAATTTGTTCCATACAAAGGGAGTTGTGAAGGAACGTTCTGTGCGCGTCATCATAGACGGAGGTTGCTGCAACAACTTGGCTAGCATGGAGATGGTGGAGAAGCTTTCTCTCACCACAAGACCACATCCACATCCTTACTACATCCAATGGTTCAACAATAGCGGCAAGGTTAAGGTAACACGTACTGTTCGTGTGCATTTTAGTATCTCTACATATGTTGATTATGTTGATTGTGATGTGGTACCTATGCAAGCATGTTCCTTATTACTTGGTAGACCATGGCAATTTGATAAAAATTCTGTACACCATGGTAGAAACAATCAGTATACTCTTGTTCATAAGGATAAAAATATTACTTTGCTTCCTATGACTCCCGGTTCCATTTTGAAAGATGATATTAATAGAGCTAATAAAGCAAACCAGGAGAAAAATAAGAGTGAAAATCAGATTGTGGCAAAAGAATTTGAGCAACAGATGAAGCCTAATAGTAAACCATCTAGTGTTGCTTCTGAAATTAAATTGAAAAGTGCATGTTTACTTGCCACTAAATCTTATATTGATGAGCTAGATTTCAGCAAATCTATATGTTATGCTCTTGTGTGCAAAGAGGCATTATTTTCATTTGAGGACGTGCCTTCCTCTTTGCCTCCTGCTGTCACTAACATTTTGCAGGAGTTCGCTGACGTCTTTCCACAAGATGTGCCACCGGGATTAACTCCCATTCGAGGGATTGAGCATCAGATTGACTTAATTCCTGGTGCATCATTACCCAACGGTGCACCATACCGTACCAATCCAGAGGAGACGAAGGAGATTGTGCGTCAAGTACAGGAGCTGCTCGACAAAGGTTATATACGCGAATCCCTTAGGTGATGCGGAGCATCCCTCGCTCATCCCCATGGACGTATCTACATCTCCCTCAACACCACTCGGACCCATGACAAGAGCTAGAGCAAAGGCTATCGAAGATAAGGTGAACTCGCTCATTTCCGAACTTCCTCTCTCTACTCACAAGACTTGGCTACTACCTCATATGGACACTCTGTGTGTGATCAGGTACCTGGAGGAAAGCCATGGTACATCTACATCCATCGGACAAGACGGCAAGGCTACCAACCGCGAAGGTCAAGAAGAAGATCTACCAGAGAAAACTCCAGCCACCGGACGACCGGTCGGGACCGGACGTCCGGTGCCTGAAGCCCCAGCTGCCAAGTCCCAGCCAACGCAGGCCCCAGTGAGCGGACGTCCGGCCCGGACCGGATGACCGGCCACACTCTCCTACGAGCGGACGACCGAAGTCACCGGACGTCCGGCACCCCCCAACAAAATGGATATTAACAGAAGTATGAAGATATCGGATGACCGGCGTGTCCTTCACAGAACGCATCTAGCGATGTCCAACGACACCGGACGTCCTGACCCCCGTGAGCCACCGGACGACCGGTCCCCAGCGGACGTCCGGTACCTGTCTACGCATAGTTTCGGGCCGAAGCCCATGTACCCCTTCACTTGGCCCCCTTTTGCACTAAGACTATAAATAGACCTCTCTCACCTCCTAGTTAGGGTTAGCATTGGTTTAGCTCATATTTTGTGTGAGAGCCTTGCTCATCTACTTGGTTACTTCTCCTCGGAGCTCACGACCTCTTCGGAGAAGATCCCCCAAGCGGATTCAAGACCCCTTCTAGGGAAGACCATCAAGACCTCCTCACGGAGAAGAACGGCTACCCGTGTATCTTTCCTTTGTTGATTTTGAACCTTGTGCTACCTTATGTGTTCGGTGATCTAGCCCTTGTGTGATCGATTACTTGTCGGTTTAGTGAGTTTCTCTCGTTCCTCTCCGTGTTCTTCCTCGTGTTCTTCCGCTTGTTCGTCGTGTTTCCCCGTAGGATCCGCTCCAACGTGAAAGATCGTCCATATAGGGTTCCGCCCTACATCATCTTGGTATCATGAGCCACATTGATCACGTTTTTGGAGCCCCTACCCCTCGTTTTCTAGCTTGATTTTGTTGTTTTCGTCCTAAATCCGAAAATCCCCACCAAAAATAGCCCCAATTTTTTTGTGATTTGTTGGTGAGTTGAGATTTTGTTGGATTTGGTTCATGGATTTGAGTTGCTACGTGTGGATCTAGCTTTCCCCACCCTTTTCCATCCACCAATCCGCTCGATTTCAACCTCACCATCTTCATCCACCCCGAAATCGCGCAGTTCATCTTGTGCCCAAATTTCGCCCAGGCACCGGACGATCGGACCGCGTCGGACGTCCGACAACTGGACGACCGTAAAAATCGGACATCCGTGAAACTCTGACGAAACTGAATTTTTCAGTTCGGCCACCACCATATCCCCACCTACCACCACATCTTCCAAACCCACATACACCACCATCCTCCCCAATACCTCCGATGACGATTTTGACACATTTTGGTACTTGAGATTTTGAGTTGTGGCTCCCGTTTCCTATTGTGTTTCGGCTATTTAGATATGGTTCGGCTTCATCATCACCACGGCTCATCTTTGCAAGAGTCTCATCAACGCCAAGGACGGTAACTTCGTCGACATCTTTGTCATACCTTGCAATTGCATTGATACCCCACATGGCCTTACTTTTGCGTAGCTTACCCATCGAGACTAGCCATTGAGTATTGCCGGCAACGTGACTTGTGCACATTAGTGATCATACTCCATATCATACATAGCATACCTTCATGGTGCATATCTTGGCATCAACTTGTGTGTCACAAAGTTGTCATCACATACACAATTGCTATCTTGGTTCGTGAAGTTTTGCATGAGAAAAGAGCTCAAAAGTGAAAGAGCCACCCAAGCTTTTAAGCAAAGAGGAAAGATAAGCAAAGAGCTTATGAGCAAAGAACCAAAGCATCATACTACATTAAGATTGTCATATAAGATCATCTTGGATCATAGCACCGAAATACCATACATATAGCATACTTGGGATAGAGATTGTTACATTTTTTCCTAGTAGGTTGTGCACAAGTTCCGTATCCGCCCATTGTGCAATGGTGCTGGCGTCTCTCTAGTATTGTGCAACAAGAGCATTTTCGTGGGTTCCACATTTTGGCTCACTTTTGGTTTGCACAATCCCATCTATCTATTTGCGTGTGTGTTCCCGTGTTCCACTATTTGCTTGGTCTACTTGTTGCATTTGCAAATTTGTGAATCATTTCCAACATTATTGAAGCTCACTTACTATTGCATCAAATTTTATGCCACCATCCTAACCAAGCTCCACCATAAGCTTTTACTTGTGTAGGTGTGAGAACCAACAAGAATTGGTACCAATAGTGCTATTTCATTATCCGCATTTGAGTGAACTTGATTCATCATCAACATCGGTCAAAGGTACATTGGTATAAGTTCTTCTCCTTCTACCACTCACATTTTGCTTGGAATGATGGATAGGCCAAGTACTTCTACCAACCCACTCTTCATCGAGCAAGACGACGACATGTCATCATATGTCACCAAGAACCACCTCTTTGGTGCACAACGAGCGTTACATCAAGAGCAACAAGCAATGAACGACTGCATCGATAACCTCGCCACCGACTTGCGAATCTCCGAGCAATGTACATGAGACTACTTCGACAACAAGCTCGACGCGCACAAGCAAGAGAACGATGCAAGAATGGACGAGATCCGTGCCTTGTTGGTGAACCGGCCTCCTTCTAGATCGTCATACTCAAGACAGAGCCACTCAAGTCGACACTCCGACGACTCCTTCTCCGGCTCAAGTACACCGTCATCGAACACTCTTCGACGAGCCGCGCGTCAAGACCGTCATGCATCTCGCAACCCGCTACACGCCAAGCATTCACAAGAGCGAGCCGATGAGCAAGTCCCTCGTCCTCAATCAAATCAAGTCGCTTTTGCCCAAGCTCAACAACGACAATGTCTTCATCATCAAGAAGAAGAAGAACGAGCGCGTCTACACCAAGAGCAACAAGACGCCGAGGCCCAAAGTCTTCAACAACAACTACGTGAAGCGCAAGCTCTTGAGGCGCAACGTGCACTTCAAGAATCAGCTATCGCCAACCGCAATCGCGAACGGCGCAATCAAGAGGAAGCCCTTCGAGAAGAAATCCAAGAGAGGAACTACCAACCGTGTGTGCAACGTCAAGCTCCACAAGCTCCTCAACAAGCTCGTCAAGCTCCACCTCAACCTCAAGTTCAACAAGAGCAAGTTGACCATGGACTTCCTCCATGCCAAGAGCAACATGAGGATGATTACCCTCCACGTCAAGGGCGTCATCATCACCATCGCCAACAACACAATGAAGACCAACGCTATGGAAAGCTCAAATTCACAATGCCCAAGTTCAATGGAAGCAATGATCCCAAAGAATACCTCTCATGGGCATCGAAGGTCAACAAAATCTTTCGTTTTCACAACTATGAGGAAGAGAAGAAGATCGCTATGGCATCACTTGAGTTCCAAGACTATGTGCTCATATGGTGGGAACAAGTCCTTGAGCGCCGACAAGCAAGAGGTGAACCTCCAATCACCACTTGGGCTCAAATGAAGGATGTCATGTGAGCACGTTTTGTACCAACCTACTACAACCATGACCTCTTCAAGAAGCTACAACTCATCAAGCAAGGAACAAAGAGTGTTGAAGAATACTACAAGGAAATGGAGATTGCCATGATTCGAGCCAATGTCACGGAGGATGATGAGCAAACAATGGCACAATTCTTGAATGGACTCAATCATCCCATCAAGAAGATCGCCGACTTCGAACCCTACTCCAACCTCATTGAGATCGTGCATCAAGCTACAAAGGCGGAACGTCAAGTGCAAGATGACTTCAAGTACGCCAAGTATTCATCCAAGACCTACGGCTTCTCCAATAACCAGGCTTCAACAACTACTCCAACTTCGACATCAACCAAGCCTTCTCTAAGCAACGACAACAAGTCAAGTTACAAGAAACATTCGTCAAGTTCGAGTCGCCTTCCTCCTACTTCAAGCAACTTCAAGCCGCGTGCTTCTTCATCTACTCCGACCGATGAGACCGTCAAGACAAGCTCCTTCAAGTGTTTCACTTGCGGCGGCCGAGGCCACAAGTCCTATGAAAGCACAAACAAGTGCACCATGATCCTCAACGACGATGGCACCTACGACTCAATGAGTGAAGATGAAATGGAAGCTATTGAGCAAGTGGCCATGCATAGGCGAGTGAATGAAGATGAAGATGACCAAGTCCTATGAATGCACAAACAAGCGCACCATGATACTCAACGACGATGGAACATATGACTCCATGAGTGATGAGGAGATGGAAGCTCTTGAGCAAGTGGCCATGCACCGGCGTGTGAACGAGGATGAAGATGATCAAGTCTTTTGTGATGAAGATACGAGCCCCGCTCTTGTTGTCTCCAAGGTCTTGACTCTTCAACATCAACAAGAAGAAGACCAACGATGCCACATCTTCCACACAAAGGTTGGCATCAATGGAAGGTCCGTCAAGGTCATCATCGACAGAGGTAGTTGTCATAACTAGGCAAGTGAAGAACTATGCTCCAAGCTTCAATTGGTCAAGAGGAAGCACCCGCACCCCTACAAGGTTCAATGGCTAAGTGACTCCGGCACTATACGAGTTGAGCATACGGTCCAAGTCTCCTTCAAAATTGGTGCATATGAGGACACTTTGGAGTGTGGTGTGGTCCCAATGAACATTTGCCACCTCCTTCTTGGTCGACCATGGCAATTCGACAGTGGTGTCTTCCACAACAGGCGTACCAATCACTATAGCTTCAAGATGAAAGGAAAGGAATATGTGTTATGACCTATGTCTCCTAGTCAAGTGATAGCCGACAAGCAAGCCACCCACCATAGAGAGAAGAGTGAGAAAGTGATCCACTAGAAAGTGAGTGAGAGACACAAGCCAAACTTGAGCGCCTCTTCGCCTAGAGAGAAAAATCTCATACTATTTGCCACAAAAAGTGAGATGGGGGAATTGTGTGAGAACCCATCGAGTGTGATGCACTTTGTCCTCGTGTGCAAGGATGGAGAAACAAAAACTAACACCCTTCACGAGCTACCTTTGGTGTTTCAATCTCTTTTGCAGGAATTTCAAGATGTTTTCCCCGATGAGCTACCTCCGGGTCTACCTCCTCTACAAGGAATTGAGCATCGAATCGACCTCATCCCCGGAGCGCCACTTCCAAACAAAGCTCCATACCGTGTCAATCCCGAAGAAACCAAGGAGATTCAACGGCAAGTACAACAACTAATCGACAACGGTCATGTACGTGAAAGCTTAAGCCCTTGTGCCATTCCGGTTATACTTGTGCCTCAGCCCAATGGAAGTTTTCGCTTGTGTTCCGATTGTAGACCTATAAATGCTATCACCATTCGCTATAGGCATCCCATTCCTCGCTTAGAAGATATGCTTGATGAACTTAGTGGAGCCAACTTTTTCTCAAAAATTGATCTTAAAAGTGCCTATTATCAAATCCGCATACAAGAGGGTGATGAATGGAAAACTGCTTTCAAAACCAAATTTGGCTTATATGAGTGGTTAGTTATGCCTATGGGTTTATCGGAGGCTCCCGGTACTTTCGTGCGTCTCATGAATTATGTGCTTAGCACTTATATTGGAGTCTTTGTTGTGGTTTACTTCGATGATATTCTTGTATTTAGCAAAACCATGAAAGAGCATCTTAATCATGTTAGGGCTGTTATACAAACCCTTCGCGAGGAAAGTCTTTATGCCAACATGAAAAAGTGCACATTTGGTGTTGACAAAGTGGTTTTCTTGGGTTTTGTTGTATCATCCAAGGGTGTTCATGTTGATGAATCTAAAATTCAAGCAATTAAAACTTGGCCCCAACCCACCAATTTGCAACAAGTGCGTAGTTTTCCTGGGCTTGCGGGTTTTTATCGTTGCTGTGTGAAAGATTTTAGCACTATTGCCGCTCCTTTGCATACCCTGAGTAAGAAGAATGCTCCTTTCGTTTGGGGATCTTTGCAATCCACCGCTTTTGATGAGCTCAAGTCTTTGCTTACTCATGCTCCGATTCTTGTTTTGCCCAATTTTGACAAAACTTTTGAGGTTCATTGTGATGCAAGTGGTACCGGAATTGGCGGAGTTTTGATGTAAGAAAAACGAGCCATTGCATATTTTAGTGAAAAACTCTCCGGTGCTCAACTTAACTATCCCATCTATGACAAAGAATTGTATGCTTTAGTGCGTGTGCTACATGTTTGGGAACATTATCTTAGACCTCATGAGTTTGTCATACATACCGATCATGAAACGCTTAAGTACTTAAAAGGTCAAACTAAGTTGAAAAGCGTCATGCCAAATGGAGTGAATTTATTGAATCTTTCCCCTATGTGATAAAGTACATTAAGGGTAAGGAAAATATAGTTGCGGATGCGCTTTCACGCATATGCACGCTTGTCACTAAACTTGAGTTGAATGTCATTGGCTTTGAGCACATAAAAGACTTGTATGCTAATGATCCATCTTTTTCTATTCCTTATGCTAAGTGTTTGACGCATACTTATTGGGAACAATATTATATCAAGGATGCTTATCTTATGAAAGCTAACAAACTATGCATTCCCGAGTCTTCTCTTCGTTTGCTACTTTTGCAAGAGGCTCATGGAGGCGGACTCATGGGACATTTTGGATGAGATAAGACATTCGCCACGCTACCCAAGAACTACTTTTGGCCCAAGATGTTTCGAGACGTCTCACGCTTCACCACCCAATGCTCTACATGTCACAAAGCTAAGTCTAAAGCTCAATCTCATGGCCTTTACATGCCTCTTCCTATTCCTTATCAACCTTGGGAAAACATTAGCATGGACTTTGTACTTGGTTTGCCTAGAACTCAAAATGGAAAGGATTCCGTGTTTGTTGTTGTGGACCGATTTTCTAAGATGGCACATTTCATCCCTTGCAACAAGATAGACGATGCTTCACACGTTGTAAATCTCTTTTGTAGGGAAATCTTGCGTCTACATGGAGTACCAAAGACAATCGTCTCCGACCGCGACGTCAAGTTCTTGAGTTACTTTTGGAAGACCCTATGCGCCAAGCTCAGAATCAAGCTCTTGTTCTCATCCGCATACCATCCTAAAACTGACGGCAAAACGGAGGTGACGAACCGGACTCTCTCCACTCTACTTCGCGTGTTGATCAAGAAGAACATCAAGGAGTGGGAAGCATGTCTACCCATCACCGAGTACGCCTACAACCGTGCAAGACATTTGACTACCGGCAAGTCCCCCTTCGAGGTCGTCTACGGCTTCAACCTGTTGTCACCATTGGACATTCTACCTCTTCCTCTACAAGAGCGCACCAACATGAATGCGAGTGCACGGGCAAGCTACATCAAGAAGATGCATGAGGATACAATGCACACCATCGAGCGCCAAGTACAACGACTAGCGACCAAGCTCAACATCAACAAGCAACCCATGATCTTCAACATTGGCGATCTTGTGTGGATACACCTTCGAAAGGACCGCTTCCCCAACGAACGCAAGTCCAAACTTCTCCCTCGAGCCGATGGACCCTTCAAGGTGCTAGCACGCTACAACGACAACGCCTACAAGATAGACCTACCACGAGGCAAGTACAATGTGAGCGACATCTTCAACGTCAAGTACCTCGCGCCCCTTTCCACAAAAATACCACCAACATCATTTGACTCCATCAAATTTTGTGAATATTGGCATTTTTGTCTAGGGCCACCACCATATCATTCGCATAGCCACCACCGACTTCCGCAACCTAACCCATTGTGATTTCCATAGTATTAGTGGTTGCTTGAGTAGTGATTCGAGTCTCCTAAGGTGTTTCGGCTACTTAGGGACAATTGCTTCTTCATCAACCACCACCACCACTTCCACATAGGCTTACCCACCATACACTTCCTCCCCAACTTAACCCAATTTTGTTTGAGCTTGTTTGAGTTGTGGCTTGTGTCTCCTAAGGTGTTTCGGCTACTTAGGGACGGAAACTTCAACATTGACTCGCATAACCCATCATTCCACTTCAGCATTGCCAAGTGCAAACCACCACCGCTTTCCGCGACCACCATTTGAAATTTGTCATTTGAGATTTTGAGTTCGCGGTTTTTCCGTTTCCTAAGGTGTTTCGGCTACTTAGGGACGAGTCTCCATCATCTTGGTATCTACACCAAGAACACCACCACTCATCATCGCAAAGGACGGTAACCTCAACGACACCATTGTATATTCCCCTTGACATTGCATTGTTAAGCCCTAGCCCTTATTGCATTACTTGCCTATCAAGACTAGCCATTTGAGTATTGCCGGCAACGTTACTTGTGCACATTAGTGATCATACTTCCCATAGCATACATACCATATCTCATGGTGCATATATTGCTATCATATCTTGTGTCACAAGTTTGTTCCTGCATATACACAATTGCTATCTTGGTTTGTGCATTGTGCAAAAGTGGCCATAGAAAAAAAAGAAAGAAATAAAGCTTTTAAGCAAAAGAAAGAGAGCAAAGAAGCTTGTAAGCAAGTGCCATAGCATCATACCACATTGCATATAAGATTGTCATATCCGATCATCTTGGATCATCTTGAGAGAAACACCGGGAACCATACATACATAGCATACTTGGGATAGAAGTTTATCCATTTTGCATCTTAGGTTGTGCACAAGTGTCGTATCTGCCTACAGAGCAATCGTGCTAGCATCTCTCTTGAGTTGTGCAACACGAGCGTTTTCCGTGGATTCCACATTTTGTGCTCATTCCTTGGAGCACGACCCCATTTATCTATCCGTGTGTGTGTTTCCGGGTGCCATTCTTTGCTATTGGTCCATTTGTTTCACTTGCAAATTTGTGAATCTCTTTCAACATTACTAACTCTTGCTAACATTTTGCTTCAAAATTTTGTGCCACTATCCTCACCGAGCTCCACCCAAAGCTTTACTTGTGTAGGTGTGAGAACCGACAAGAATTGGTACCAATAGTGCTATTTCATTGTCCGCATTTGAGTGAACTTGATTCATTGTCAACATCGGTCAAGGTACATTGGTATAAGTTCTTCTCTTTCTCCCACTCATATTTGCTCGAGTCTTGTGATGGATAGGCAAGGCATTCCCTCACCGGTCTACGACAACAACGACGGCGTGAACAACTACATCTCCAAAGCGTCTATCTTCGATCTACAACGACAAATGAAAGGAGCACAATCAATATTGCAGGAGCGCATCGAGAACATCTCCATCGACATTTTCCACTCCGAAGCAAGGAAAAGGGACTACATCGACAAGAAGCTTTCCGCACATAAAGAGGAGCAAGATGCAAGGATGGAGGAGATTAGAGCCTTGATCAAGTCTTCTTCCCCTTCGTCATCTTCAAGGCGGCGACATTCAAGACACAAGCCTTCGGAGCGCGGAAACAATGCAAGTGCAAATCATCCTCGTCCACATCTACATGGCAACCATCATCACATTCATGATCCACATCGTCATGAAGGCCAAGTCACCTCCAAGCAACATGTGCACGACGACGACGAACCACATTTCCTACGAGCTCAAGCACGACAATGACATCATCATCATGACGATGCTCCACAAGCACAAGTGCACAAGTCCCAATAAGCCCTACTTCACGCCAAGTCCAAGCTTCAAGAGCACAAAAGAAGACCGCGAGACGACCACCACCAAGACAGCGCTACGGCTACATCAACCACTTCGGCATCTTCGCCAAGTGTTCTCAAGGCATCTTCGCCTTTGGACGTACGGCATCTTCGCCTATGAGTACGCCTACAACGACTTCATCAAGTCCAAGGCGACTACCTACGAGCGAGGGCGACACTTCCATCTTCAGAAGCCCCACAAGGAAGATGGCCAAGCATGGGAAATTCCCTTCGGTCATGGAGACGAGCTACGAGGTGCCACATCATATGGGCCTCCCACACCAAGACGGTGACAAGACGGTCGAGCAAGGGCCATCCCCTTCGACCACGGCGACGAGCGCGAACCTCTTCAACAACATGAAAACGACGCCCATATTGGACTCATACTCCGAGTCAAGCTACGCGACCGCGCATGGAGACATTTGCACCTACATCTCTCCGACACCCACATATGTCGAGATGCCCCAAGTGCCATGTGAGGAGAGCCACCACCACTTGAGTCACATGAGTGACTCCACCATACGTGACATTGAGAGCATTTCCTATGAGAGGATGAGTGTGACCACCACTAGCCCCACACATGAGAGCATGCCACACATCCTATGTGAGGTTGAGCGCCATTTGAGTGACTCCACCAACCATATGAGTGAGAGCATCCTTGAGGGAGTGAGTGAGCCACAACACTTAGAGAGTGAGGTAGTTGACACGGCATGTGAGGCCACTATGATTTCTAACGAATTAACCTCTACTCCTAGAGTGTTTTCTTCTTTGGTGCTAGGTCTCCTACATGACGACATGCCTACCCTCGACGAGTCCATCCCTCCAATGGGAAAACCGATGGCCATGGTAGACGATGATGCACCCCCCACATGGTTCCATCAAGATGAAGATGAAAATGAGTGGATCTTCAACACCTCGCCTACAACACATGAGCGACGCTCCAAAGGTAACATAGGTGATGGTGCTTCTCTTGTCACACTAGTGGACTCTCTTGACATCGATTGCTCCCATGATGTTGACCCACCTATTACCATGCTTCATGCTAGTGAGACTTCTTCATGCCTTGACTTACCTATTTATGATGAATATGATGATGAGCATGTTGAGTTGCCTAATTGTGATGCTATGCTCCATAGGATATCTTGTGGAAATTCTTTTGGTCACATCATGTTTGACAACCCATTGAACTTGTCATATGCTATGAGTGAGATCTCCCATATTGCATCATTACAATATCAACATAGTAACTAGGTATGCCCCATTAAAATCAATCCTATTTGCACTTATGACAAAGATGACGAGATGATGGTCATTGGCTTTTGTTTTTCATGTGATGATATTGCCATGCTTCCTTTACATGATTTGCGCAAATCATCTACTATGCTATGCCATGATCACATTGAACCAAATATGCATCATTTTGGATGTTGTCAATATTCTCCACGTGATGTTTCTACTCTTTCTCATGAGGAGACCCCCATAGTTTCCTCATACATATTAGGAGATCTTGATGCATTTCATACTTTGCATGATTCCCATGATAGTGTACATCATATGAATTCCATGAATAACAATGCTCTAGATATTTGTCATGATGCATTACATCCTTTGAGTCTCCGTTATGCCATTCATAACAACAAACCTATCATGATGGATAACATGTTTCTATATCACGTATCTCATTTATTTGAGCATTGGCTATTTTGTGCTAACCGACACATGCACGTGTGCACCATGATGGATGATGTGTACATATACCATGCACACACAATTTTTCCTTTGTCTTTAATTTGTGTAGGTACTCATGTATACTCGTCAACCTCTCAATCCCAAGAGTTGACGAAACGAGCTCTTGAGAGCAACGATGCTTTGGGATCCCGTGGACTATCCTTACCACTGCTCTCTTCGCGCAAGGACTACGCGACTCTCTTTTACTTGGCTCTCACACGGCTGTGGGCTATTTACCACTTGTCACCTAATTCCCATACTATTGAGTTCACTTTGCATGTTATTCTTGCTTCTATGCCTTTGCCATGCAATTGTGACCCTTGTTTGCATCTACCCATGATTCACCATTATGATACTCCTATGTGTATTTGCATGCTTGGTGGAAACCCTTGTTGCTATTGCCATATTTATCAGGTGCCCCATGTTATTGATGCTTGTTGTGTTGGGAGAGTCATGATGCCCCCATTGCTATTTACATATGGTCTCTCGCCAATACATTGATGACATTTTACGCATATCTTGCTTTCATGCTTGTGCTATCACATGTGAATTATCCATGCCCACTATTTGCACACATGACATGCTTGCCATTATTCCTTCTAGTACGTTGCATCTTCGCACTACTAGCTTGCTTGACTTGAGCGCTATGATTGCTTGCTATGTTGCATCACCCATGTTCCACTATCACTTGCTTTCTTGGGTTGATGACATATATGTTCATGCCTCTCACTTGATTTGCCATGATCATTGTCTCTTGTCTCCATTAGTTGCATCTCTCATATCCACTTGTATTGAGTGCAACCATCCTATGCTTATTGATCTTGGAGACTTTGACACCTTACTTGTGATGCATGCTTGTTTGATTGAGCCTCTTGTATTTGGTTGTTCTTGCATCATATGCCGCCATACTATGAAATGCTCCCTTTTACTTTCTTATGATGAGCATGATGCATACACTTGTTGGGTATCTTACCACACGAATGATAGGTTTTTCACTTCCGCTAACCTCATTTTTTTCCGAGTGTTTGTCATGTTCTTTCGTTTTGAAGGATTCACAAGGCATTACCGTCATGAGACATATTGGCTATTTGAAGGCATACATGATGTACAACTCCAACATCTTTGGGAACTTTCTTGAGGTGAACTCCTTCTCTTTGAGCCATCCTCAAATACGCATATTGGATGGGTCACTCTTTCATTGTTGTTTCCTTCTTGTTGTCTACATGATACATCTCGTGAACGGAGGAGCAACATTGGAGATTGGCTACATGGACCTTCACATTGAGGAGCGCTCGCACTTATTGGATGCACCTTCGGAACTCCACTCATGCCTCGACATCGAGCTTTGGTACACCAACACCTCCATATTTGTTGATTGTGCTCATACATGTCATGCTCGATGGACATATCATAGTCACCACATGTTTGCACCCCATGCATGGATTGACTCACATTATGATTGCCTTGTTGCATCTTGTATTCCCAGGTCATCCATGATATATGAGCTTGTTCACTTCCTTAGCAAATTTGTTGTGATCTTCCTTGATGGCATATTCATACATCATGATCGTATTGCCCATCATCAATTGCATGATAACATACACATGTTGAGCATCCATTGCCATATTCATGCTATTGATAAACCGTCTCACTATGACATCATTTTGCACCATGGTTGCATTAATAATATTCACAACACATTTGTGTGCACAATGATTGCATTTCCTCCCATGAATGATTTGCATCTCATTCTAGATCATCTTGATAAGCTTCATGCGCTTTGTCACGAACAATCTTGCCACACGGACTCATTCTTACATGATGGACACTTTGTGTGCGTTAACATTGTATTTCCGAGTGTTGCTTGTGTTTGCTCTTTTTGCATGTCTATCACTCCGGCGACACCTTGGACTACTTGGATTGCGCCATGTCTTCAACTTCGTCCAACTACAAGTCCGTCTACGACAACCGTTTCCATGGTGATGAGGATCACGATCCGAGGTCGGATCTTTCCCAAGGGGGGGGAGATGATGCGGAGCATGCCACGTTCATCCCCATGTACACTCCGACTACTCTTCAAGCCCCAAGTGGACATATGACGAGACCTCAAATATACGCCATTGGACACAAGGTAAACTCGCTCCTCTCCGAACCTTCACTTTCTACATGTGAGACATGGCTACTACCTCCAACGTGTGTGCTATGCATGATCAGGTACTTAGAGGAAAGCCACGGAGCCACCACATCCAACGGAAGAGCTAGCGAGGACGCCAAGTACAAGGATCAAGAAGAAGCAGCCAACAAAAGCTATAGTGGCCGGATGGCCGGACAACGCCGGACGTCCGACGCCTAGACACTCAGTCAGCCAGAAGGGCCAGCCGATGAAGGCTACAGCGGTCGAACGACCGGCAAGTACCGGACGCCTGACAACTCCCAGCCGCCGGATGACCGAGACTCTACGGACGGCCGACACTTCCCCAACAGAACCGAATTTACGGAAGTCTGAAGACTCCCGGACGTCCGAAGACTCCCGGACGTCCGGACCTTCCCGAGCCTCCCGACGACCGGAACCCACCGGACGTCTGACGCATGTCTACGCACAGTGTATTGGACTGAGTCCATGTATCCCCCTACTTACCCCTTCGTGGCCCATAACTATATATACTCCTCCACCTCCTCCTAGTTAGGTTTAGCATTGGTTTAGCTCATATTTGTGTGAGAACCTTGCTCATCCACTTGGATACTTCTCCTCGGAGTTCACGACCTCTTCGGAGAAGATCCCCCAAGCGGATTCAAGACCCCTTTCTAGGGAAGACCATCAAGACCTCCTCACGGAGAAGAACGGTTCCTTTGTATCCTTACCTTTGTTGATTGTGAATCATGTGTTACTCTTTGTTTTCGGTGATCTAGCACTTGTGTGATTGATTCCTTGTCGGTTTAGTGATTCTCTCTCGTTTTCCCCGTGTTTTCCCCTTGTGCTTCCGCGTGTTCTTCGTGATTCCCCGTAGGATCCACTCCAAACGTGAAAGATTGTCCACATAGGGTTCCGCCCTACATCAATACTTGGGATAGAAGTTTATCCATTTTGCATCTTATAGGTTGTGCACAAGTGTCGTATCCGCCTATTGAGCAATCGTGCTAGTGTCTAAAGTCTTTGCTTACTCAAGCACCGATTCTTGCTTTGCCCAACTTTGAGAAAACTTTTGAGGTTCATTGTGATGCAAGTGGTACCGGAATTGGCGGAGTTTTAATGCAAGAAAAACGAGCTATTGCATATTTCAGTGAAAAACTCTCCGGTGCTCAACTTAACTATCCCATCTATGACAAAGAATTGTATGCTTTAGTGCATGTGCTACATGTTTGGGAACATTATCTTCAACCTCATGAGTTTGTCATACATACCGATCATGAAACTCTTAAATACTTAAAAGGTCAAACTAAGTTGAACAAGCGTCATGCCAAATGGAGTGAATTTATTGAATCTTTCCCCTATGTGATCAAGTACATTAAGGGTAAGGAAAATGTAGTTGCGGATGCACTTTCATGCATATGCATGCTTGTCACTAAACTTGAGTTGAATGTTATTGGCTTTGAGCACATAAAAGACTTGTATGCTAATGATCCATCTTTTTCTCCTCCTTATGCTAAATGTTTGACGCATACATCTTGGGAACGATATTACATCAAGGATGGTTATCTTATAAGCGCTAACAAACTATGCATTCCCGAGTCTTCTCTTCGTTTGCTCCTTTTGCAAGAGGCTCATGGAGGCGGACTCATGGGACATTTTGGACGCGAAAAGACATTCGCCACGCTCTCCAAGAACTACTTTTGGCCCAAGATGTTCCGCGACGTCTCACACTTCACCAACCTATGCTCTACATGTCGCAAAGCTAAGTCTAAAACTCAATCCCATGGTCTTTACATGCCTCTTCCTATTCCTTATCAACCTTGGGAAGACATTAGCATGGATTTTGTACTTGGTTTGCCTAGAACTCAAAATGGAAAGGGTTTCGTGTTTGTTGTTGTGGACCAATTTTCTAAGATGGCACATTTCATTCCTTGCAAGAAGATAGACGATGCTTCACACGTTGCAAATCTCTTTTGTAGGGAAATGTTGCGCCTCCATGGAGTACCAAAGACAATCGTCTCCGACCGTGACGTCAAGTTCTTGAGTTACTTTTGGAAGACCTATGCACCAAGCTCGGAATCAAGCTCTTATTCTCATCCGCATACCATCCTCAAACCGATGGCCAAACGAAGGTGACGAACCGGACGCTCTCCACTCTACTTCGCGTGTTGATCAAGAAGAACATCAAGGAGTGGGAGGCATGTCTACCCATCTCCGAGTACGCCTACAACCGTGCAAGACATTCGACTACTGGCAAGTCCCCTTTCGAGGTCGTCTACGGCTTCACCCGTTGTCCCCATTGGACATTCTACCTCTTCCTCTACAAGAGCGCACCAACATGGATGCGAGTGCACGGGAAAACTACATCAAGAAGATGCATGAGGATACAAGGAACACCATCGAGCGCCAAGTACAACGACTAGCGACCAAGCTCAACGTCAACAAGCAACCCATGATCTTCAACATAAGTGATCTCGTGTGGCTACACCTTCGCAAGGACCGCTTCCCCAACGAACGCAAGTCCAAACTTCTCCCTCGAGCTGATGGACCCTTCAAGGTGCTAGCACGCTACAACAACAATGCTTACAAGATCGACCTACCAAGCGACAAGTACAATGTGAGCGACATCTTCAACGTCAAAGACCTCTCGCCTTACCATGGTGATGAAGATTTCAATCCGAGGTCGGATCTTTCCCAAGGGGGGAGATTATGTGGAGCATCCCACGATCATCCCCATGGACGCATCTACATCCCCTACATCACCACTTGGACCTATGACTCGAGCACGTGCAAGAGCTCTCGAAACCGAGGTGACATCACTCCTCTCACAACTCCCTTTTGATTCACATGAGACATGGCTACTACCTCAAACTGAGACGCTTTGCATACTCAGCTACCAAGGAGTTAGGCATGGAGAAGTTAGGAAGCAAGGAGAACCGGAAGCGGAAGATATGTGTGAAGACGGAGAGGAAAAACACCAAGGACCAGGCTGGCCGGACGATCCGGACAAGGGCCCGGACGATCCGGACAGAGCCGGGACGATCCGGACCCCGGTCCGGACGATCCGGCTAACTCGCCCCGAAGACACTCGAAGCTCTCACCTGAAGCCAGACCATCCGGACGCCGTCCCAGATCATCCGGACCCCGCCTGGACATCCGGACCTGCACCGCCACCGCTCGCGCCTCCAGCTCATCTGGGGCTCCACCCGGATCATCCGGCCGAGCCCGGATCAGCCGACAACCCACCCGGATCATCCGGCCAGCGCCTGCACGCGCGTGTTGGGCTGAGCCCATGTACCCCTTCGACCCCCTAGCCTATATATAGGACTCCTCCTCCTCCCTACGAGACTCGGCATTGGTTTAGCTCATTTGAGATAGAGCATTGCTCATCCGCATGGATCTACTCCTCATGAGGGACCGCACCTCTTCGGAGAAGATCCATCCGGATTCAAGGCCTCCATCCGGAGAAGACAATCAAGACCTCCTCTCGAAGAAGAACAGCTACCTTTGTATCATCCTTTGTTGACTTTGGATCTCGTGTTTGTGCCTCGATGATTAGCACTTGTGTGATCAAATTCGTGTCGGTTGAGTGTTACTCTTGTTTACCCTCATGATTTCCCTTGTGTTCTTCCGCGCGTTCTTCATGTTTCTCTGTAGCATCCACTCCAAACGTGAAAGATCGACCCCTAGGGTTCCGCCCTACATCAATAGTTCTCTTCATGAGGTCGTAGTTGCCTTGAAAGGTAAGCCACGACTCTGCCATCTTTCATCAGAACGCTTCCCAGTCCGGTTCATGAGGCATCACAATATATCACAAATTCCTTGTGAATGTTAGGTGTGGCAAAAACTGGGGCGGTGGTCTATCTCTTCTTGAGCTCTTGGAAACTTTCTTTGCACTTCGGCATCCATTCAAACTTCTTGTCCTTCTTCAAGAGCTGAGTCATGGGTCGATCAATGCTTGAGAATCCTTCGACGAACTTGCGGTAATATCCCGCGAGTCCGAGGAAGCTTCTAACTTCCTTCACATTGCTAGGGGATTGCCATTTAGTCACGGCCTCAATCTTGGTGGGATCCACCGACAATCCTTCGGCACTCAACACATGACCCAAGAATCCAACTTTGTGCAGCCAGAATTCGCACTTGCTGAACTTGGCATAAAGCTGGTGCTCTTGAAGCTTATCTAGGACCATCCTTAGGTGTTGCTCATGCTCTTCTTTAGACTTCAAAAAGATGAGTATGTCATCAATGAAGACAACAACAAATTTGTCCAAGTACTCCATGAAAACTTTGTTCATGAGGTACATGAAGTTGGCAGGGGCATTGCTTAAACCAAATGACATGACTGTGTACTCATACATGCCATATTGGGTTGCAAATGTCATCTTTGGGGAATCTTGGGGTCTAATATTTAGCTGATAGTACCCAGACCTGAGATTGATCTTGGAAAAGATCTTGGCACCATTCAGCTGATCAAACAAGTCTTCAATCTTGGGGAGTGGACACTTGTTCTTGATTGTGAATTCATTAAGGGAAGGATAGCCAACTCATAATGGGATGGTACCGTCCCTCTTCTCCACAAATAGAACAGGTGATCCCCAAGGTGAGGTAGTAGGGCAGATGAATCCTTTCCTCAACTGCTCGGCCAGTTGCTTCTTCAATTCTGCTAACTCCCTCAATCCCATTCTATAAGGCTTCTTAGAGATGGGTCCTTCTTGGGGCATTAGCTCGATAATGAACTCAATGTCACAATTAGGAGGCATTCCTGGTAGCTCATCAGGAAAGACATCGGGGTAATCACATACTACCGGCACTTGCACCAATCCAACTTCTGCCAGCCAGTTGACTTGGGTGACTTGAGCAGAGGAGGGGTTGGAAGCAAACTTAACTTCGACTCCTTGGTTATTGGTCAAGGTGACAGTACGGTTGGCACAGTCTAACAAGCCTTGGTGCTTGATGAGCTAATCCATTTCTAAGATCACATCCAAGCCTTGTGATCTCAAGATGATAAGGTCTGCTAGGAATTCTACCCCGTTGATGATAATCCCAACTCCTTTACACCCTATCTTAGTTCTCATCTCTGATCCGGGGGTTTGCACCACCATGGGGCTACTCAGGGGTGTAGGGGTCATGCCACTTTCTAATGCAAACTGTTGGGTGACAAATGAATGTGAAGCCCCAGAATCAAACAAGACAGTTGCGGGTGCTGAGTTGACGAAGAACGGACCCAGCACGACGTCCGAGTCTTCCTAGGCTTCTTCCGCGGTGACGTGATTCACACGCCCCTTGACATTGATGTGCGGGTTACGGGGAGCTTGGTTCCTTGGTGGCATTCCACGGCCTTGTCTTGGGTTCTGCGCATTCGGGCGTGGAGCATCGGGCCTCTTGTTGGGGCACTGCCTTGAGATGTGTCCTGGCTGTCCACATCCAAAGCAAGTGACTTGGTTGGAGTTGTTGCTCTTGCCACCATTGTTATTGGGGTTGTTGTAAGCTGGCCTTGGATTGGGATGCTGCTGAGACTGATAGTTGGTGCAGGGTGTAGGAGCTCTTGGCTGCTGATAGGTTGGCCTGACTGGGGCTGGCTGCCACGAGCGAGGCTTCTAGTTACTGGATCTTCTTTTGCTGATCAGTTTGCGCTTCTGGGTATCATCCAAAGCACGTCGCTTATCCTGAAGCATGAGTCCCTTGTTCACCAACTCAGGAAAGGTTGGGCAGTCACACACAACAAGCGAGTACTATAGAGTCTGATTAAGGCTTCCATGAAGCGCTCTCTTTTGGCAGCATCAGTGCTGACATCCTCAGGAGCATACCTTGACAGAACATTGAACTTCTACATGTACTCCTTGACAGTGCCACTTCCTTGGTTCAAGGCTCAGACTCACGCTTCTTGATGGGCCATGATTCCAGAAGGAATATGGGCCTTGCAGAATTCTTCCTTGAAGTTATTCCAAGTGATGACTTGCCTAGCATGCATGACCTTGAATCCATCCCACCAAGCTCTGGCAGTTCCCCCGAGACAGTGGGCAGCTAATGAGGACATAACTACCTTGGATAAGACCAAAAAATTGCATACATGCATATTTGTCAGGTGATTTCTAGTGCAAACTATTCAATAATCTATTTATGTTATCCAGAACAAAAATACTTCACACACTTTTGTGTTTTGTCTAATTGCAGGTGTATGGGACATTTGTACAATCCACATATGAAGATAAGGGAAAAGGAGAAGTTTAGGTTCCGTTTAAAAAGTCCTCTCACATCACTTTTGGGCCAAGAGAAGATAGAGTCCAACTCTCTCATGTTCTGGATTCAGATTCGGACTACACAGACATACCAGACTCAAAACGCCAACAACTTTTTCATACGGACTCCGAATTGGGTGATTCTTTTTTTGTTGGAAAGTAGATTTCGTGCTTTTTCCAACCAAATTGGATTCACCTTCAAATTTGTCCGGAGCATTGAGATATCGATGAAACAATCTAATGTTGCAGCAGAATCCGAGTCAAACAAGTCCAAAGGTGTTGCATCACCTACCATTGGGCCCATGAGCCTTGTACGCCCTAGGGTCACTTTTAAGCTGCCTTGGGACGTCCTCCCACCTCCTTGGCCGCCACCCCTTACTCCTATATAAGTAGATCCATCTAGTAGCTTTTTGCTTGGGATTTGTTTAGTTAAAAGTTAGCCATTGCAACTTCGTGTACTTTGTTTGTGTCCAACGACCAGACCAAGACCGCTTACGGATCCCCACCTTTATCAATACTTCATATATACTCGCAATATTCAGATTGCTTTTATCATATTCTTGCATGTTCTTCGATTGCTTGCAGGAATAGACCTTCGTGATCAGGTTGATTGTGCTCCGGCGTAGTCAATAACCTCTCAGAGTTGGTTTAGCGATTGCTAAGGCGCAATGTCGTGCACGTTTGTAGTCGGATCATCAAAGTCATCTTCACCAAATCGATAGTTATCATCTCATCGAAAGATCGGGACACCTCCGCCTCTATCAAGTGGTATCAGTTTTCAGGTTGCTCGGTGAGAATTTCCAGTTATCCCTAGATTCGATTTATTTTCTTACCTATTGTCCAAGAAAAAGCCACAAAAAAGTTAGATCTATTCATCCTTTGTCCAAGCCAGTCTGAGCCTTTGCAATTTTCTTTTCATTGTTTGCATTATTGAATTATCGGTTGCATCGTTCATGTCGAGTTGCTGGTCTTAGTGTCTAGTTCGTTTAGAGTTTCGAGTTCTGTTCACATTAGTCACGTCGCCGCTGCATCATTATCCCTTCCGTTGTCAACCACCCCATCCATCAATTTCCACCATGTGCTATCCATCATTCATTGTCATAATCATAGTTGAGATCGTTCACATCTTCGCTTGATCCAATCTGCATCTTATCTAGTTTGTTTTGGAAAGAGTGAGAAAAAAGTCAGAGAAAAAAAAGGAGAGAAAGAAAAAGAAAAAAAAGTGTGAAAAAAAGGAGAGAAAAAAAACAAAATTTGGATCTTTCTAGACTCAATCTCGTACCTGAATTCGGATTGGAATCTGTTTTGCGCACTGTTCAGTAAAACAGGCATATAATTTCCTCATACGAAGTCCGTTTTGGCTCCCCGAGTACTCAAATGAAAGCTAGCGACGAGCCGCATCTAAATAGTTGCAGAAGCTAGTTCCATATTTGGCACCTCAAAATAGGCATCTAAATAGGTCTTTTTGCCCTCCGAAGTTCACGAACACAATTTATTCCAGTTTTTCAAGCTAGTTTTAGAATTTGTTGACTCCTCATATCAACTCGGAATTGAGTGATTCTTTTTGCATTGGAAAGCTTGAGTTAGTAGCATTCTTTGAAAAAAAATATCAGAAAATTGGCTCAAACTTTTCAAGAGGAAAGTTGGAGAGAGAGTTTTTGTATATCCTGCTTGACAGTTGTTTTTCATCATTATCTTTACTGCCGTTGTGATCTTCACTTATATCTTGGTGTCCAGAGCTACTTAGTATCCTTCATTGATGCTAGTTGTGCTACGCCGTGACCTCATTAGTGTTCTAGGATCACGTCTCTAGTCCGGTCTAGCCTAGGACCAGCACAGTACCGTCGTTGAGCATTTATTCAACATTGCATCTCTGAATTGATTATTTGTTGTAGGGTGGAACCCTATGTGTAGATCTTTCACGAATTGGAGGGGGAATCCCCAAGAACAAGATGAACACAAGAGAGAAAACAAGAGGAACACTCAAGAACAAGTACAATCACACATCCACTAGACCAAAAAACACACAAGATCCACAAGGTACATGAACAATCAAAGGGAAACAAGATACATGGTAGAGTCCATCCCAAATCCTATGAAGGAGATGAGGGCTTGATGATCTAGGTAGATCCTTCCCTCAAGGGGGGCTTGAATCCCTAGGGATCTTCTCCAATGGAGGTCTTGTACTCCAATGGAGTCTTCTCTCTCAAGAGGAATCCCACAAGGGGAGGTACATGAGCTAAGCTCTATGATTCGTGTCTATTCTTAGCTATCCCCTAAATGAGCTAGGTGGGAGGTACTTATAGTCTAGGGACGAAATAAGAGGGGGGAGAGGGATACAAGGGCAAAAGCCCAAAAAGGCACGCAGGCCCTCGGAGTGGTTTGGGCACCCGGGGGTGTGAGGCCCGAGCACCCGGGGTGGACAGGGACGCGTCGGGCTGCGCCTGTAGGAGGGCCAGTGATGTAGGGCGGATCCCTATGGGGCCGATCTTTCACGTTTGGAGTGGATCCTACGGGGGAAACACGAAGAACGCGCGGAAAACACAAGGGAAAACACGGGGAGAAACAAGAGAATCACTAAACCGACAAGTAATCGATCACACAAGGGCTAGATCACCGAACACATAAGGTGGCACAAGATTCAAAATCAACAAAGGTAAGATACACGAGTAGCCGTTCTTCTCCGTGAGGAGGTCTTGATGGTCTTCCCTTGAAGGGGTCTTGAGGGATCTTCTCCAAAGAGGTCGTGAGCTCCGAGGAGAAGTAACCAAGTGGATGAGCAAGGCTCTCACACAAAATATGAGCTAAACCAATGCTAACCCTAACACGTACAGGATGAGGGAGTATATATAGTCAAAGGGCGAAGGGGTACATGGGTCACGGCCCAAAGGAGCTGCGCGCAGGCAGAGGGCGCCGGATGTCCGGGCGACGGGCCGGATGTCCGGGCGCTCACGAGGTGCCGGATGTCCGGGCTGGAGGGGCCGGATGTCCGGGCCAGTGGAGTTGACTCTTCTGTTCACTGGATGGGCGACGCCGGATGTACGCTCGGAGGGGCCGGATGTCCGCGGCTTCGGGAGGCGCCGGATGTCCGGGGCAAATGCCAGATGTCCGGGCTGACGGGGCAAGCTCCTGTGCTCCCTGGACGCCGGTGCCGGATGTCCGGGATCTAGGCCGGATTTCCGGTGGGGGCCGGATGTCCGGGCTGGACACTGGATGTCCGGTCCCTTTAGCTTCTTTTGGAGATGCCTGGCCTTGTGGATCTCCAGGGGCCGAAAGTCCGGGGTCCTGGCCGGATGTCCGGTGCCTGGAGACTGTTCTTGCCTTCTTCCATTGGTTCTCTTCTTCCATGGACTTGGGGTCTTGACCATCTTCATGTGCATCCTCGGGAGGGTCCTCTTGGTACCTAATCATGCACAACATTCCGGATTGACGTAGTAGCCATGTCTCGAGAGGATCATATGAGATATCATTAAGGAGAGAAGTCATCTCGGTCTCGGGAGCTCTAGCACGTGCTCTAGTCATGGGTCCTCTTGGGGCTTGGTGAGGCGATGGAAGGTCCATGGGGATGACCGAGGATGCTCCGCATCATCTCCCCCCCCTTGGGAAAGATCCGACCTCGGATCGAAATCCTCATCACCATGGTACGGGGAGAGATCGGAGACGTTGAAGATGTCGCTCACGTTGTACTTGTCGCATGGGAGATCGATCTTGTAAGCGTTGTTGTTGTAGCGTGATAGCACCTTGAAGGGTCCGTCGGCTCAAGGGAGAAGCTTGGACTTGCGTTCATTGGGGAAGCGGTCATTGCGAAGGTGTAGCCAGAGGAGGTCTCCAATGTTGAATATCATGGGATGCTTGTTGACATTGAGCTTGGTCGCGAGTCGTTGTACTTGGCGCTCGATTGTGTGTCTTGTATCTTCATGCATCTTCTTGATGTAGCTTGCATGGGCACTTGCGTCGAGGTTGGTGCGCTCTTGTAAAGGAAGAGGTAGAATGTCCAATGGGGACAACGGGTTGAAGCCGTAGACGACCTCGAAGGGGGACTTGCCGGTCGTCGAATGTCTTGCACGGTTGTAGGCGTACTCGGCGATGGGTAGACACTCCTCCCACTCCTTGATGTTCTTCTTGATCAACACGCTAAGTAGAGTGGAGAGTGTATGGTTCACCGCCTCCGTTTGGCCGTCAGTTTGAGGATGGTAGGCGGATGAGAACAAGAGCTTGATTCCGAGCTTGGTGCATAGGGTCTTCCAAAAGTAACTCAAGAACTTGACGTCACGGTCGGAGACGATTATCTTTGGTACTCCATGGAGACACAAGATTTCCCTACAAAAGAGATTTGCAACGTGTGAAGCATCGTCTATCTTGTTGCAAGGGATGAAATGTGCCATCTTAGAAAATCGGTCCACAACAACAAACACGGAATCCTTTCCATTTTGAGTTCTAGGCAAACCAAGTACAAAATCCATGCTAATGTCTTCCCAAGGTTGATAACGAATAGGAAGGCGCATGTAAAGACCATGGGATTGAGCTTTAGACTTAGCTTTGCGACATGTAGAGCATTGGGTGGTGAAGCGTGAGACATCACGGAACATCTTGGGCCAAAAGTAGTTCTTGGAGAGCGTGGCGAATGTCTTGTCGCGTCCGAAATGTCCCATGAGTCCGCCTCCATGAGCCTCTTGCAAAAGGAGAAAACGAAGAGAAGACTCGGGAATGCATAGTTTGTTAGCTCTCATAAGATAACCATACTTGATGTAATATTGTTCCCACGATGTATGCGTTAAACATTTAGCATAAGGAGTTTCAAAATATGGATCATTAACATACAAGTCTTTTATGTGCTCAAAACCAATAACATTCAACTCAAGTTTAGTCACAAGCGTGCATATGCGTGAAAGTGCATCGGCAACTACATTTTCCTTACCCTTAATGTACTTGAGCACATATGGAAAAGATTCAATAAATTCACTCCATTTGGCATGATGCTTATTCAACTTAGTTTGACCTTTTAAGTACTTAAGCGTTTCATGATCAGTATGGGTGACAAACTCATGAGGTCTAAGATAATGTTCCCAAACATGTAGCACACGCACTAAGGCATACAATTATTTGTCATAGATGGGATAGTTAAGTTGAGCACCGGAGAGTTTTTCACTAAAATATGCAATGGCTCATTTTTCTTGCATCAAAACTCCACCAATTCCGGTACCACTTGCATCACAATGAACCTCAAAAGTTTTGTCAAAGTTGGGCAAAGCAAGAATCGGAGCATGAGTAAGCAAAGACTTGAGCTCATCAAAAGCGGTGGATTGCAAAGATCCCCAAACAAAAGGAGCATTCTTCTTACTCAAGGCATGCAAAGGAGCGGCAATAGTGCTAAAACCTTTCACAAAGCGACGATAAAAACCTGCTAGACCGAGAAAACTACGCACTTGTTGCAAATTGGTGGGTTGGGGCCAAGTTTTAATTGCTTAAATTTTAGGTTCATCAACATGGACACCCTTGTAAGAGACAACAAAACCCAAGAAAACCACTTTGTCAACACCAAATGTGCACTTTTTCATGTTTGCATAAAGACTTTCCTTGCGAAGGGTTTGTAAAACAGCCCTAACAGATTAAGATGCTCTTTCATGGTTTTGCTAAACACAAGAATATCATCGAAGTAGACCACAACAAAGACTCCAATATAAGGGCGAAGCACATAATGCATTAGACGCACGAAAGTACCGGGAGCCTCCGATAAACCCATAGGCATAACTAACCACTCATATAAGACAAATTTAGTTTTGAAAGCAGTTTTCCATTCATCACCCTCTTGAATTCGGATTTGATAATAGCCACTTTTAAGATCAATTTTGGAGAAAAAGTTGGCTCCACTAAGTTCATCAAGCATATCATCTAACCGAGGAATGGTATGCCTATAGCGAACGGTAATAGCATTTATAGGTCTACAATCGGAACACAAGCGAAAACTTCCATCGGGCTTAGGCACATGTATAACCGGAACGGCACAAGGGCTTAAGCTTTCACGTACATGACCGTTGTCGATTAGTTGTTGTACTTGCCGTTGAATCTCCTTGTTTCTTCGGGATTGACACGGTATGGAGCTTTGTTTGGAAGTGGCGCTCCGAGGATGAGGTCGATTCGATGCTCAATGCCTCGTAGAGGAGGTAGACCCGGAGGTAGCTCATCGGGGAAAACATCTTGGAATTCCTGCAAAAGAGATTGAAACACTAAAGGTAGCTCGTGAGAGGTGTTAGTTTTTGGTTCCCCATCCTTGCACACAAGGACAAAGTGCATCACACTCGATGGGTTCTCACACACTTCTCTCATCTCACTTTTTGTGGAAAATAGTATGAGGTTTTTCTCTCTAGGCGAAGAGGCGCTCAAGTTTGGCTTGTGGCTCTCACTCACTTTTTGGTGGATCACTTTCTCACTCTTCTCACCACAATGGGTGGCTTGCTTGTCGGCTATCACTTGACTAGGAGACATAGGTCGTAGCACATATTCCTTCCCTTTGATCTTGAAGCTGTAGTGATTAGTGCGCCCATTGTGGATGACACCACGGTCGAATTGCCATGGCCTACCAAGAAGGAGGTGGCAAACGGTCATGGGGACCACATCACACTCCAGAGTGTCTTCATATGCACCAATTTTGAAGGAGACTTGGACCGTATGCTCAACTCGGATAGTGCCGGAGTCACTTAGCCATTGAACCTTGTAGGGGTGCGGGTGCTTCCTCTTTACCAATTGAAGCTTGGAGCATAGTTCTTCACTTGCCAAGTTGTGGCAACTACCTCCATCGATGATGACCTTGACGGATCATCCATTGATGCCCGCCTTGGTGTGGAAGATATGGCATCGTTGGTCTTCTTCTTGTTGATGTTGAAGAGTCAAGACCTTGGAGACAACAAGAGCGGGGCTCGTATCTTCATCACAAAAGACTTGATCATCTTCATCCTCGTTCACACGCTGGTGCATGGCCACTTGCTCAAGAGCTTCCATCTCCTCATCACTCATGGAGTCATATGTGCCATCGTCGTTGAGGATCATGGTGCGCTTGTTGGTGCATTCATAGGACTTGTGGCCTCGGCCGCCGCAAGTGAAACACTTGAAGCAGCTTGTCTTGACGGCCTCATCGGTCGGAGTAGATGAAGAAGCACACGGCTTGAAGTTGCTTGTAGTAGGAGGAAGGCGACTTGAACTTGACGAAGTTTTCTTGTAACTCAGCCTGTCGTCGTTGCTTGGAGAAGATTTGGTTGATGTAGATGTTGGAGGAGTTGTTGAAGCTTGGTTGTTGGAGAAGCCATAGGTCTTGGATGAGTACTTGGCGTACTTGAAGTCATCTTGCACTTGTCGTTCCGCCTTTGTAGCTTGATGTACGAGCTCAATGAGGTTGGAGTAGGGTTGGAAGTCGACGATCTTCTTGATGGGATGATTGAGTCCATTCAAGAATCGTGCCATAGTTTGCTCATCATCCTCCGTGACATTGGCTCGAATCATGGCAATCTCCATTTCCTTGTAGTATTCTTCAACACTCTTTGTTCCTTGCTTGAGGAGTTGTAGCTTCTTGAAGAGATCGCGGTTGTAGTATGTGGGCACAAAAAGTGCTCGCATGACATCCTTCATTTGAGCCCAAGTGGTGATTGGAGGTTCACCTCTTGCTTGTCGGCGCTCAAGGACTTGTTCCCACCATATGAGCACATATTCTTGGAACTCTAGTGATGCCATAGCGATCTTCTTCTCTTCCTCATAGTTGTGCAAACAAAAGATTTTGTCGACCTTCAATGCCCATGAGAGGTACTCTTCCGGATCATTGCTTCCATTGAACTTGGGCATTGTGAATTTGAGCTTGCCATAGCATTGCTCTTCATTGTGTTGTTGGCGATGGTGATGATGACGCCCTTGATGTGGAGGGTAATCATCCTCATGTTTCTCTTGGCGTGGAGGAAGTCCATGATCAACTTGCTCTTGTTGAACTTGAGGTTGAGGTGGAGCTTGACGAGCTTGTGGAGGAGCTTGTGGAGCTTGACGTTGCACTCGCGGTTGGTAGTTCTGCTCTTGGATTTCTTCTCAAAGGGCTTCCTCTTGATTGCGCCGTTCGCGATTGCGGTTGGCGATAGCTCGACTTGATTCTTGAAGGGCACGTTGCGCCTCAAGAGCTTGCGCTTCACGTAGTTGTTGTTGAAGACGTTGAGCCTCGGCGTCTTGTTGCTCTTGGTGTAGACGCGCTCGTTCTTCTTCTTCTTGGCGACGAAGACATTGTCGTTCTTGAGCTTGGGCAAAAGCGACTTGATTTGATTGAGGACGAGGGACTTGCTCATCGTCTTGCTCTTGTGAATGCTTGACGTGTAGCGGGTTGCGAGATGCATGACGGTCTTTACGCGCGGCTCGTGAAGAGTGTTTGATGACGGTGTACTTGAGCCGGAGAAGGAGTCGTCGGAGTGTCGACTTGAGTGGCTCCGTCTTGAGTATGACGATGTAGAAGGAGGACGGTTCACCAACAAGGCACGGATCTCGTCCATTCTTGCATCGTTTTCTTGCTTGTGCGCATCGAGCTTGTTGTCGAAGTAGTCTCGTGTACGTTGCTCGGAGAGTCACAAGTCGGTGGCGAGGTTGTCGATGCGGTCATTCATTGCTTGTTGCTCTTGATGTAACGCTCGTTGTGCACCAAAGAGGTGGCTCTTGGTGACGTATGATGACATGTCATCGTCTTGCTCGATGAAGAGTGGGTTGGTAGAAGTACTTGGCCTATCCATCATTCCAAGCAAAATATGAGTGGTAGAAGGAGAAGAACTTATACCAATGTACCTTCGACCGATGTTGATGATGAATCAAGTTCCCTCAAATGCGGACAATGAAATAGCACTATTGGTACCAATTCTTGTCGGTTCTCACACCTACACAAGTAAAAGCTTATGGTGGAGCTTGGTTAGGATGGTGGCACAAAATTTGATGCAATGGAAAGTGAGATTCAATAATGTTGGAAAAGATTCACAAATTCTCAAATGCAACAAGTAGACCAAGCAAGTAGGGGTACACTAAAACACACACGCAAAATAGATAAATGGGATTGTGCAAACCAAAAGTGAGCCAAAATGTGGAATCCACGGAAATGCTCTTGTTGCACAATACTAGAGAGACGCTAGCACAATTGCACTATAGGCGGATACGGATCTTGTGCACAACCTACTAGGCAAGAATGCAATGATCTCTATCCCAAGTATGTTATATGTATGGTATTTCGGTGCTATGATCCAAGATGATCTTATATGACAATCTTAATGTAGTATGATGCTATGGTTCTTGCTTATAAGCTCTTTGCTTATCTTTCGTCTTTGCTTAAAAGCTTGGGTGGCTCTTTCACTTTTGAGCTCTTTTCTCATGCAAAACTTCACGAACCAAGATAGCAATTGCGTATGCTATGACAACTTTGTGACACACAAGTTGATTCCAAGATATGCACCACGGTGGTATGGTATGTATGCTATGGAGTATGTTCACTGATGTGCACAAGTCACGTTGCCGGCAATACCCAGTGGCTAGTCTCGATGGGTAAGCTACGCAAAAGTAAGGCCTTGTGGGGTATCAATGAAATTGCAAGGTATGACAAAGATGTCATCGAGGTTACCGTCCTTGGCGATGTTGAGTAGTCGATGGAGTTGAGCGGTGGTGATGGTGACGTCGAACCATACCTATATAGCCAAAACACAATAGGACACGGGAACCACAACTCAAAATCTCAAAGACCAAAACGTGTCAAAATCGACATAGGAGGTAGAGCGGTCGTGGTGTTTGTGGAAGCGTTGGGAGTTTGCGGAAGTAAGCGTGGGCACCAGGGAAAAATTACGGAAAGTATGTGGAAATGGGTGCGGGGGATGGAGTTGCTGCTCACAGGGGCCGGATGTCTGGGCCAGCGGTCGGATGTCCGGGAGGCCGGATATCCGGTGGACACGGGGCGGATGTCCGGGCTCTAGATCGGGGACGAACACGATGAACTCCACGGGAAAAATTGCAACTCCGGGGCAAAATTCGGACAAATTGGTGGATGGAAATCGTGGAGAGATGGGAAAAAGCTAGATCAACTCGATGCAAAGCAGATCCGTGGATCAAATCCAACAAAACTTCATCACACCAACAAATCACAAAAAAAATTGGGGAGCTATTTTTGGTGGGGAATTTCGGATTTAGGACGAAAACAACAAAATAAAGCTAGAAAACACGGGGTAGGGGCTCCAAAAATGTGATCAACGTGGCTCATGATACCAAGATGATGTAGGGCGGATCCCTATGGGGCCGATCTTTCACGTTTGGAGTGGATCCTACGGGGGAAACACGAAGAACGTGCGGAAAACACAAGGGGAAACATGGGGAGAAACAAGAGAATCACTAAATCGACAAGTAATCGATCACACAAGGGCTAGATCACCGAACACATAAGGTAGCACAAGATTCAAAATCAACAAAGGTAAGACACACGAGTATCCGTTCTTCTCCGTGAGGAGGTCTTGATGGTCTTCCCTTGAAGGGGTCTTGAATCCGCTTGGGGGATCTTCTCCGAAGAGGTCGTGAGCTTCGAGGAGAAGTAACCAAGTGGATGAGCAAGGCTCTCACACAAAATATGAGCTAAACCAATGCTAACCCTAACACGTACGAGATGAGGGAGTATATATAGTCAAAGGGAGAAGGGGTACATGGGTCACGGCCCAAAGGAGCTGCACGCAGGCAGAGGGCACCGGATGTCCGGGCGACGGGCCGGATGTTTGGGCGCTCACGAGGTGCCAGATGTCCGGGCTGGAGGGGCCGGATGTCCGAGCTAGTGGAGTTGACTCTTCTGTTCACTGGATGGGCGATGTTGGATGTCCGCTCGGAGGGGCCGGATATCCGCGGCTTCGGGAGGTGATAGAGGCAAAGGTGTCCCGTCTTTCGATGAGATGGTGGATATCACTTTGGTGGAAGTCGACTTTGACGATCCGACTACGAACGTGCAAGGACGTCGCGCCTTAGCAATCGCTAAACCAACTCCGAGAGGTTATTGACCACGCCGGAGCACGATCAACCTGACCACGAGGGTCTGTTTCCTGCGAGCAAACGAAGAACAAGCAAGAAACTAAGATTGCAATCTGGATATTGCGAATATAGGATGAAAGCTTTATTGATCAAGGTGGGGTTCTGTGACGCCTTTGTCTGGTCGTTGAACACAAACGAAGTACGCGAAGTTGCAGCTATGGCGAACTTTTAATCTAAACAAAACCCAAAGTCTAAATGGTGCCCTAAGGGCTGTATATATGGAGGAAGAGAGGGGGAATTTCGTGGCCCTTGGTGGAGGGGTCCGAAATCAACCCTATCTCTTGTTTCCCCACACATACGGACTCTAAAAATAGCCTATACCTATGTATTTCGAAATTACATGGGCCTGGCCCAATAAAAAGGTGACGCAGCACCTATAATAGCCTCGGGACGAAATTTATGAAGTGGCATCTTGTATATTTCGTCCAAGGCTTCATGTACCCATTATGGTGGCTTCAAAGTCCTGAAATCATCACTTGTAACTCCGTTCTTGTTCCCCTTGCGCATGGCATCATCTCCATGCTTGTTCTTGCTCCAATGTTCATCCTTCTCCAAGCTAGGCCCTTCATTTGTAAGCAAAACAAATGTATCCAATTTAGGCAGCATCATATTCTCATGAACATTAGAATCATTACCAAGAAACGAAAGTACCTGATAATTTAATTGGCGTGCGCGAGCTCTGGTAATTGGTCCCGTATATGTAGCAGTAGGGGCTGTGGGTGTAACAATGGTATTGATGTCCTCATCATCCTCCCCTTCTTGAAATGAAGTCGTCCTCGACGGAAACTCATCTTCCTTACCCAAATAAGTCTTCAAATCTGCAATGTTAAAAGTGGACTAACCCCAAAATCTGCAGGCAGCTCAAGTTTATATGCATTATCATTTATTTTCTCTAACACCTTAAAGGGACCATCAGCACGTGGCATTAGCTTTGATTTGCGCAAATCAGGAAATCTATCCTTACGCAAATGTAACCAAACAAGATCTCCAGGTGCAAACACAACATGTTTTCTACCCTTATCTCCAGCAAGTTTATATTTAGCATTCATACGCTCAATGTTTTCCTTAGTTAACTCATGCATTTTTAAAATCAATTCAGCACGTTGTTTAGCATCAAAATTAACCTTCTCCGAAGATGGAAGAGGCAACAAATCAATAGGTGCACGAGGTAGGAAACCATACACAACTTCAAAAGGGCACATCTTAGTAGTAGAATGCAATGAACGATTATAAGCAAAATCAATATGAGGCAAGCATTCCTCCCACATTTTCTTATTATTCTTCAAAACAGCCCTAAGCATAGTAGACAACGTTCTATTGACTACTTCAGTTTGTCCATCAGTTTGGGGGTGACAAGTAGTACTAAAAAGCAGTTTAGTCCCCAACTTAGCCCATAAACATCTCCAAAAGTGGCTAAGAAATTTAGTATCACGATCTGAAACAATAGTATTTGGCACACCATGCAAGCGAATAATTTCACGAAAGAACAAATCAGCAACATTAACAGCATCATCGCTTTTATGACATGGTATAAAGTGTGCCATTTTCGAGAATCTGTCCACGACAACAAATATGCTATCCCTCCCCTTCTTTGTTCGAGGTAAACCTAAAACAAAGTCCATAGATATATCCTCCCAAGGAACACTAGGTACAGGCAAAGGCATATATAAACCATGAGGATTGAGTCGTGACTTAGCTTTTTGACATGTAGTGCATCGAGCAATAAAACGCTCAACATCCCGTCTCATCTTTGGCCAAAAGAAATGTGTAGCAAGTACGTTCTCCGTCTTCTTCACGCCAAAGTGTCCCATTAATCCTCCTCCATGCGCCTCCTGCAACAACAGAAGATGAACGGAGCTAGCTGGAATGCATAGCTTGTTAGCACGAAACACAAATCCATCGTTAACGATGAATTTGTTCCACATTCTTCCTTCTTTACAATTCTGCATTACATCTTTAAAATCAGCATCATGCACATATTGATCTTTGATGGTCTCCAAACCAAATATTTTGAAGTCAAGTTGTGAAAACATAGTATAGCGGCGAGACAATGCATCAGCAATAACATTTTCTTTTCCCTTCTTGTGTTTAATGACATAAGGAAAAGTCTCAATGAATTCAACCCATTTAGCATGTCTACGATTCAGTTTAGCTTGACTTTTAATATGTTTCAAAGATTCATGATCACAATGTATAACAAATTCTTTGGGCCATAAATAATGTTGCCATGTTTCTAAAGTCCGAACAAGAGCATATAATTCTTTATCATAAGTAGAATAATTCAGACTAGGCCCACTCAATTTTTCAGAAAAGTATGCAACAGGTTTGCCATCTTGTAATAACACACCGCCTAATCCAATTCCACTAGCATCACATTCAAGCTCAAAAGTCTTATTAAAATCAGGAAGTTGGAGTAAAGGAGCATGTGTCAACTTATCTTTCAATACCGAGAAGGCTTCTTCCTGTGCGGTACCCCAAAGAAAAGGCACATCTTTCTTTGTAAGCTCATTAATATTAGATTTGGTGGCAAATAAACATGCACTTTTGAATTTAATTTCAGAAGCAACACTAGATGGTTTATTATTAGGCTTCCTTTGTTGCTCAAATTCTTTTGCCACAATCTGATTTTCACTCTTATTCGTCTCCTGTTTTGCTTTATTAGCTCTATTAATATCATCTTTCAAAATGGAATCAGGAGTCATAGGAAGCAAAGTAATATTTTTATCCTTATGAACAAGAGTATAGTGATTGTTTCTACCATGGTGTACAGAATTTTTATCAAATTGCCATGGTCTACCAAGTAATAAGGAACATGCTTGCATAGGTACCACATCACAATCAACATAATCAGCATATGTAGAGATACTAAAATGCACACGAACAGTACGTGTTACCTTAACCTTGCCGCTGTTGTTGAACCATTGGATGTAGTAAGGATGTGGATGTGGTCTTGTGGTGAGAGAAAGCTTCTCCACCATCTCCATGCTAGCCAAGTTGTTGCAGCTCCCTCCGTCTATGATGACGCGCACAGAACATTCCTTCACAACTCCCTTGGTATGGAACAAATTGTGCCTCTGATTTTGCTCAGCTTGTGTGATCTGCACACTCAAAACACGTTGAGCAACTAAACATTCATACCTGTCAGCGTCTTCAGGAGCCATGTATTGCGTCTCATGATCAGAATCATCTCCACCATGTTCTTCATGTGTAATAAGAGCCAAAGTCTCCTCATCATAGTCACTAGCAGACTCATATCCACCATCCGCGGTAGCAATCATCACACGCGGAGATTTGCATTCTCTCGCATAATGACCTCCTCCCTTACAATGACGACAAATAATATCACTTGTGTGCCCTGTTGATGCCATGGAAGAAGAAGAACGCTGTGCAGGCCCCGCAGGTGCGCTCTTGGCAGATAATGGTGGTTGTGCCTGTTTTCTTGTATCACGGCTGGAGGTGGCACCGGATGGAGGTGCTGGTGCAGTTGAAGTAGAAGATGCACATGGTGTCCATGATGAAGGTCGGCCTGCAGAAAAGTTAGTTCGCCCCAATGCTTGTCGATCCTGCACTTCACGTTCAGCTTTACAAGCAAGATGGAATAACCGAGTGATATTAGTATACTCCTTATAGTCTAGAATGGTCTGAATCTCTCTATTTAATCCACCCAGAAAACGTGCAAGCATAGCTTCATTCTCCTCAATAATACCACATCTAATCATGCCAGTTTGTAATTCCTGATAATATTCTTCTACAGAATTTTTCCCTTGTCTTAAACGCTGCAATTTTTGAAGCAATTCACGTTGATAATATGGTGGAACCCAACGCGTACGCATAGCAGTTTTCAAAGCAGCCCAAGTAGTTGGAATAGGATATAATCTACAATGTTCAGACCACCATACACATGCAAAACTAGTGAAAGCACAAACAGCAGCAGCAACTCGTCTCTCCTCAGGATATTGTAAACATGTAAATCGTTGTTCAGTTTCTAACTCCCAAGTAAGATATATATCAGGAACATATCTACCCTCAAATGGTGGAATATTCAATTTCAGTTTAGGAATATGGACATCATCTCGTACCTGAGGTGGTGGTGCAGGCCTACCATTACGAATATATACCTGAGGTCGACCTGCTGGTGGTGGTACAGGTGGTTGCACGTAGTGCTGATTTTGATCAACCTCATCCTCATAATCTCCCACATAATCATCCTCCTCCGCATCAGCATCAGGAGCCACAGAAGTATCAACAGCAGCACCAACAGTTTGGCCAAACGCAAGAGGAACACGGCTTGCTCGGCGGAGGTCTGTTTCGCGACGTGGAGGTAGTCGTTGTTGTTGTTGTTGGAGAGGTGCGTTAGGTGCAGTGGGTGGTGGTGGTGGAAGACGCGCGAGCAATTCATTAAACTTGTTATCGAGCTTTGTTTCGAACGTCTTCTCAAGGCCAGTGATCTTCTCCATGGCCTCTTCAAAATTGTTCAGCACATCTTGCACCTGTTCAGTCATCATTTGCTGAAACTTATCATGAAGCTCCTTGTTCGATAAATTCTCCCAGTCAATCTCGTCGGCTTGTGATCCTGGCATGGTTAGCAGCAATAGAAACACACAAGAATATGATCCTACAGACTACGAACAAGTGGTGGTGGTGGGTGTCACAAACCCGCCAAGCAAAACTCAAATTCTTACCAGTTCTTACCCAGCAGCAGGCGGTGATCGACAACCGTTGTAGTCAAAACTCTCAAAGCTTGGATAGAGCGATTACCAGGGAGAGTCAAACGCACGACGTAGATGTATGTGGAGCTGGGAAGGCTTATAATATGGTAGCAAAAAGGGTCAGCAATAATCAATTCAGAGATGCAAAGTTGAATAAACGCTCAACAACGGTACTGTGCTGGTCCTAGGCTAGACAGTGCTAGAGACGCGAGCCTAGAACACCAACAAAATCACGGCGCGGCACGTAAACAAGGGAGGAGCACACTCTGAATTTTTTTTCTCTTTTTTTTGCACTTTTTTTTCCTCTTTTTTTTTTGCTCCGCAACAAATTTTTTTTGAAAAAGTCTACAAATGGTCTAAAAACTGCCTAGCCAGAATTTTCCAGACATAGTTTTTTTTTTGAAATTGGAACTATTTTTCTTCTGCGGATGGCTCAGAAGTTGGGGAGTCCTTCTCTGTCACGACTCGGAGTATCGCGTGATCTGGAAATCGAGAACAATGCAACAATTACTGGACTCGGACTAGGACTCGTGGCGGAGATGAATCTGGTGGAACTCGGACTGGTGGCGAAGATGAATCTGGTGGAACACGGACAGGTGGCGGATATATGTTGCAGGTGAACTCGGATTGGCGTGATGGCGGCGGATATGTGGTGGCGTATATGGATTCGGATTGACGGTGAATATGTGGTGGTGGTATATGGCAACAGCGACGATGATGATGCGGTGGTGATATATGGCAGCGGCGACGTGACAACCTGTGAACAGAACTCGAAACTCTAAAAGACTAGACGCTAAGACCAGCAACTGGACACGACGATGCAACCGCAAATTCAACAAAGCAAATACAGAAAAGATTATGCAAGGCTCAGATTGGTTCGGATGGGATGAACTAACCCTAATTTTTTTTGGCTTTTTCGTGGACTATAGGTATGAAGAACAGACTCGATCTAAACTACGAAAAACTGTAAAATCTCACCGAGCAACCTGGAAATCTGATACCACTTGATAGAGGCAAAGGTGTCCCGTCTTTCGATGAGATGATGGATATCGCTTTGGTGGAAGTCGACTTTGACGATCCGACTACGAACGTGCGAGGACGTCGCGCCTTAGCAATCGCTAAACCAACTCCGAGAGGTTATTGACCACGCCGGAGCACGATCAACCTAACCACGAGGGTCTGTTTCCTGCGAGCAAACGAAGAACAAGCAAGAAACTAAGATTGCAATCTGGATATTGGGAATATAGGATGAAAGCTTTATTGATCAAGGTGGGGTTCTGTGACGCCTTTGTCTGGTCGTTGAACACAAACGAAGTACGCGAAGTTGCAGCTATGGCGAACTTTTAATCTAAACAAAACCCAAAGTCTAAACGGTGCCCTAAGGGCTGTATATATGGAGGAAGAGAGGGGGAATTTCGTGGCCCTTGGTGGAGGGGTCCGAAATCAACCCTATCTCTTGTTTCCCCACACATACGGACTCTAAAAATAGCCTATACCTATATATTTCGAAATTACATGGGCCTGGCCCAATAAAAAGGTGACGCAGCACCTATAATAGCCTCGGGACGAAATTTATGAAGTGGCATCTTGTATATTTCGTCCAAGGCTTCATGCACCCATTATGGTGGCTTCAAAGTCCTGAAATCATCACTTGTAACTCCGTTCTTGTTCCCCTTGCGCATGGCATCATCTCCATGCTTGTTCTTGCTCCAATTTTCATCCTTCTCCAAGCTAGGCCCTTCATTTGTAAGCAAAACAAATGTATCCAATTTAGGCAGCATCATATTCTCATGAACATTAGAATCATTACCAAGAAACGAAAGTACCTGATAATTTAATTGGCGTGCGCGAGCTCTAGTAATTGGTCCCGTATATGTAGCAGTAGGGGCTGTGGGTGTAACAATGGTATTGATGTCCTCATCAGGAGGCGCCGGATGTCCGGGCTGACGGGGCAAGCTTCTGTGCTCCCTGGACGCCAGTGCCGGATGTGCGGGATTTAGGCCGAATTTCCGGTGGGGGCTGGATGTCCGGGCTGGACGCCGGATGTCCGGTCCCTGTAGCTTCTTTTGCAGATGCCTGGCCTTGTGGATCTCTAGGGGCTGGATGTCCGGGGTCCTGGCCGGATGTCCGGTGCCTGGAGGCTGTTCTTGCCTTCTTCCATTGGTTCTCTTCTTCTGTGGACTTGGGGTCTTGACCATCTTCATGTGCATCCTCGGGAGGGTCCTCTTGGTACTTAATCATGCACAACATTCCGGATTGAGGTAGTAGCCATGTCTCAAGAGGATCATACGAGATATCATTAAGGAGAGTAGTCACCTCGGTCTTGAGAGCTCTAGCACGTGCTCTAGTCATGGGTCCTCTTGGGGCTTGGTGAGGCAATGGAAGGTCCATGGGGATGACCGAAGGATGCTCCGCATCAGCCGGGCACCCGGGGGTCTAAGGCCCGGGCACCCGGGGCGGGAGATGGTGGCTGGGCGTGGCAGGCCGGGCACCCGGGGGTTGAGGGCCCGGGCACCCGGGGCGAGCAGGGCGTGGCCCAGGGAGGGGCCGGGCACCCGGGGCCATTTGGCCGGGCCCTCCAGACCGGGCACCCGGGGTGGCCAGGGGCATTCCCCAGCCCGCGGCCGGGCACCCGGGGCCATGGATGGCCGGGCACCCGGAGTGTCCAGGGCCTCCCCGTCCTCCTTCTTCCTTCTTCTCCTTCCCGAGAGACTTCGTGCATTCCGAGTCCTTCTTCCTCCTCTCTCTCTGTAGATGTTCGAGTCTCCCTCCTAGCATCTTCATGGCCGTGTCCTTGGTACCTAAGAAGGCACAACGAATCCATTTGAGGTAGAACCCGACACTCATGTGAAACCGAATGAAGTTCGAAGAGGAAAGAATTAACCTCGGTTTCGATGATGCGTGCATGTGCTCTTGTCATTGGTCCTCGAGGTGCTTGACGAGTTGTAGTAGAGTCCATGGGGATGAGCGAGGGATGCTCTGCATCGTCTCCCCCCTTGGGAGAGATCCGTCCACGGATCGTGATCTTCATCACCATGGGAACGAGAGGGCGTTGCCGTGTAGAAGTTGACAACCACCAAGTACTAATCATGTTGAAGCTCGAAATGGGCACTCTCCAATGTCGCACCATCTTGTGATTCCTTCAAAAGTAGCAAAGATAACAAACACTTGGAAAAACAAATGTGGTTAGCGTAAGTGCTAAACCAAGCATTCAAGAGGTGATTCACCAAACAAGTGTCGTCATCAAGTATAGCATGTGGTGTGACACGGGATTGTGACATGTCATGTAAGCATATAAATTGAGCACATGGAGAAGTATCATGGAAACAATCATGCAAGGGTGAGGTAAAGGTGCTAATATGTGTGACAAGTGAAAAGCATCTACCTCAATATCATAGCAAGCATGCATAAGACTCTCAATGAACGGTCTATGGTAGGCACAAGAGTCATTCACAACACCCAAGAAGATGATATGACTAAACACATGCGAGTGCAAGACAATCCAAGCATAATGTGCATATGGTGTAGTGAAAAACGAGTGGCACTCAACACAATAGAAGGAGCAATTGTTCATCATGTGTGAGGCAATCAAGGCAAGCATGTAGCAATCAATGGGACATGGCATATGTGAAGGAATGACATTGTTGCAACCAAACATGTGATAGGAGCAAGTAATCCAAGAATTGGATGCAACATGAGAAAACATAGAAATCAAGTCGTGCAAACTAGTGGAGCGAAGATGCAACACACTAGAGGAAATCATGGCAATAATGTCATGTGGGCAAAGAGTAGGCATAGGCAATGCACATGGCATATCACAAGTACGATTGCAAAGCAAGATATCATCATAGGAATGGAGCACATAGCAAACATGGCAATAACAAGCAATATCTCCACCAAGCTTGCAAATACACATAGAAGGAGTAGAATCAAGCATCACGTGTAATGCAAAGCATGGGTCACAAATGCATGGCAAAGGCATAGGAATGAGCATATCATGCAAAGTGAACATGGTAAGATGGGCATAAAGTGAGAAGTGGTAAATAACTCATAACCAAGTGAGAGCCATGTATAAGAAATGCGTGAAGTCCTTGCACAAAGAGAGCGGTGGGAAAGACACTCCATGGAATCCCAAGTCATCATTGGTCTCGAGAGCTCGTTTTGTCAACTCATGGGATTGCGAGGTTGACAAGTATTCATGGGTACCTACACAAAAGAGACACAAACCAAAGAAATTGTGCGCGTGGTAAATGTACACATCATCCATCATGATGTGTATGTGCACATGTGAGTTAGCACAAGATAAGCATCGCTCAAAGAAATTTGATGCATGGTATAAGAACATGTCATCCATCATGAAAGAATAGTTATTGTGTATGACACGATGGGGATGCAGATTGAGAATGCAAGTATATGGCATATCACTAGCATGTTTATTCATGGGGAGCATATGGTGCACACAAGTAGTGGGATCATGCAATGGATAGGATGAATCAAAATCTCCTAAAATGTATGAGGAAACTATGGGGGTCTCCTCATGAGCAATAGCGGAAACATCATATGGAGAAAATGGAGAACATCCAAAACAATGCATATCCGAAGCTAGGTGGTCATGGCATGGCATATGAGATAAATGATGCAAAGGAAGCATATCAATATCATCACAAGAAAAACAAATGCCAATAACCATGGGCTTGTCATCTATGCCATAAGTGCAAATTGGGTTTATGTTGATGGCATATGCATAGTCACTATGAAGAGATTGCAAATATGACATATGGTTGATCTCATGCATAGCATATGACAAGTCAAGCGGATTGTCGAACATGATGTGACCAAGAGAATTATCACAAGAAATCCTATGTAACATGGCATCACAACTAATAGGCTCCTCATCGCAATCATCAAACTCATCATAAATGGGTAAATCATCGCATGGGGAAGTCACACTAGCATGAAGCATGGTAATAGATGGATCAACATCATGCAAGCAATCAATGTCTAGAATGTCCACTAGTGGGACAAGAGCATCACTGTCACCTGTGTTACCGATGTCATTCCACTCATGTTGTGTAGGTGAGGTGGCAAAGACCAAATGGTGGTCATCCTCTTCATCTTGACGGAACCATGTGGGGGGTGCATCATATTCCACCATGGCCATCGTCTTGTCCATAGGAAGGACAAAGTCGTCGCGGGTCGGCGCATCATCATATATGGGAGCTAGCACCAAATGAGAAGACACAAAAGAGGTAGAGGTTAAGTTGTTAGAAATTGAAATGGCCTCACATGCCCTATCAACTACCTCACACTCTCTATGTGGTGGTGGCTCACTCACTCCCTCAAGGTAGGTGCACTCAATGTCACATATGGTGGAGTCACTCAAATCACTCAAGAGGTGGTGGTTGTAACTCTCCTCACATGGGAATTGGGGCAACTCATCATATATGGGGCTAGTGGTGAAGTCACTCTCACTCTCGATATGGTGGCTCAAGTCACTCAAGTTATCATACGTCGCCGTGGTCAAAGGGAAAATCCCATGCTCAACCATCTCGTCGTCATCGCCGTGGATGAAGGCCGAAGATGGCACATCATGGCTCTCCTCCATGACCTAAGGGAAAATCCCATGCTCGATCATATCATCATCGTCGCCGTGGATGGCCTTGATAACACTTGGCGAATATGCCGAAGTGGTGGTAGTAGTCGTAGCTCCGTCTTGGTGGTGCTTATCTCGCGGTCTTCTCTTGTGCTCATGAAGTTTGGTTGTAGCTTGATGTAGAGCTTTTTGGGACTTGTAGGTGTACGCATCGCGAGCATCTTCATCTTGATGGTGTTGTAGTGCTTGAGCTCGATGACGTTCCGAAGATTGGCCACTTGAGCGCCGCCGCCTTGAAGATGACGAAGGGGAATAAGACTTGTAGTTGGCCATCATGTCTCGTACTTGATCCCTTTGTTCGGCCAACTTGGTGTCTAGGTAGTCCCTTATCCTTGATTCATTTTGGCGAATGTCGATGGCAAGTCGCTCAATGCCTTGCATTGCTCGTTGTAGTCCAAAGATGTACGTTTTGGTGATGTAGTTGTTCGTGTTGTCGTTGTCGTGGAAGACCGGAGATGAAATGACTTGCCTATCCATCACAAGACTCGCGTAGAGGTGAGTAGGAAATGAGATAAACAATACCAAGTTACCTTTTCCCAAAGTTGAGGATGTATCCCGTTTCACTCAATGTGAGATGAAAGAATAGTGGAATTGGTACCGAACTTGTTCACTCACACCTATCAAGTAAAGCTTATGGTGGAGCTCGGTGAGGATAGTGGCACAAAAATTTGGTGCAAAATGTTAGCAAGAGTCAATAATGTTGGAAAAGATTCACAAATTCGCAAGCAAAACAAGTAGACCAATAGCAATATGTGGCACACGGAAACACACACACGGATAGATAAATGGGGTCGTGCAACCAAGGAATGAGCACAAAATGTGGAATCCACGGAAAACGCTCGTGTTGCACAACTCAAGAGAGATGCTAGCACGATTGCTCAATAGGCGGATACGACACTTGTGCACAACCTATAAGATGCAAATGTATGAGCCTTCGATCCCAAGTATGCTATGTGTATGATGTTCCCGAAGTCATCTCAAGATGATCCAAGATGATAGGATATGACAATCTTATGTGCAATGGTATGATGTTGTGGCTCTTGCTTACAAGCTCTTTGCTCTCTTTTCCTTTTGCTTAAAAGCTTATTCTCTTTTTTTTATATGGCCACTTATGCAAAATACACAAACCAAGATAGCAATTGTGTATATGCGGGAACGATCTTGTGACACAAGGGATGATATGATGATACCAATATGATATGGTGTGTATGCAATGGAAGGTATGGATCACTAATGTGCACAAGTTACGTTGCTGGCAATACTCAAATGGCTAGTCTCGCTAGGCAAGCGACGCAAAATGGGCTAAGGGGTTAACAATGTAATGGCAAGAATGTACAATGAAGGATACCACGATACCAAAGTGATATGGAGGTTACCGTTCTTGCTTACGGTTAGGTTGTCAAAATGGTGAAGTGGTCGATGTCGATGACAACCTCGCGGCAATGATGAGTGGCGGTGTTCTTGATGTAGAGACCAAGATGATGTAGACCCGTCCCTAAGTAGCCGAAACACCTTAGGAAACGGTAAAAAAAACCGCAAACTCAAAATCTCAAGGAAAATGTCAAATGGTGGTAGCGGAATGCGTTGGTGGTTCCGGAGTTAGCAATGCGGAAGTGGTGGTGTTGGTTGATGACGAAGCAACCGTCCCTAAGTAGCCTAAACACCTTAGGAGACTCAAGTCACCACTCAAGCAACCACAAATGCTATATGTATCGAAAATGGGTTAGGTTGCGTAAAGTTATCGTGGTTTGGCAGATGATATGGTGGATGGCCTATGCGAACATACCAAATTGTCAATTTTTTTATGGAGTCAAATGGTGTTGAAACCTATCTATATGGATGGGGTATGTCAATAGCTACTCAACGAGCTAAAGAACGTCAAAAACGGACTCCGGGAGTGAAAGTTATGGCCGAAATGGTGAGTGGGAGTGGGCTGTTTCTGGGAGGTGCGGGTGCCCGGGGTTTGGGGGTGCGGGCAACCGGGGTGGTCAGGGGCAAACAGCCCGGGGGTGCGGGTGCCCGAGGCTTGGGGTGCGGGCACCCGGGGGGTCAGCGGGGAAGCGCGGGGGGGTCCGGGTGCCCAGGGTTTGAGGTCTGGGTGCCCGGGGTTGACGGATTTGGGCGAAAATTCGTGGGAAGATGTAAGAAATTGGTGGATTTTGTGGAGGGAAAGGTGGAGATGGATGGGGGAATGCTAGATCCACTTGAAACCAAGCAAATCCATGGATCAAATCCAACAAAATCTCATCAAACCAACAAATCACAAAAAAAAATTGGGGCTATTTTTGGTGGGGAATTTTCGAAATTGGACGAAAAACAACAAAATCAAGCTAGCAAATGGGGGGATGGGACTCCAAGATGTGAATAAACCTTGCTCATGATACCAAGTGTTGTAGGGTGGAAACCTACATGGAGATCTTTCACGAATTGGAGGAAGAATCCCCAAGAACAAGATGAACACAAGAGAGAAAACAAGAGGAACACTCAAGAACAAGTCCAATCACACATCCACTAGACCAACAAACACACAAGATCCACAAGGTACATGAACAATCAAAGGGAAACAAGATACATGGTAGAGTTCATCCCAAATCCTATGAAGGAGATGTGGGCTTGATGATCTAGGTAGATCCTTCCCTCAAGGGGGGCTTGAATCCCTAGGGATCTTCTCCAATGGAGGTCTTGTACTCCAATGGAGTCTTCTCTCTCAAGAGGAATCCCACAAGGGGAGGTACATGAGCTAAGCTCTATGATTTGTGTCTATTCTTAGCTATCCTCTAAATGAGCTAGGTGGGAGGTACTTATAGTCTAGGGACGAAATAAGAGGGGGGGAGGGATACAAGGGCAAAAGCCCAAAAAGGCACGCAGGCCCTTGGAGTGGTCCGGGCACCCGGGGTGTGAGGCCCGGGCACCCGGGATGGACAAGGACGCGTCGGGCTGCGCCTGTAGGTGGGCCAGGCACCCGGGGCGGGAGATGGTGGCTGGGCGTGGCAGGCCGGGTACCCGGGGGTTGAGGGCCCGGGCACCCGGGGCGAGCAGGGCGTGGCCCAGGGAGGGGCCAGGCACCCGGGCTGCCACAACCAGCGCCAGGTGATGAGTTACCTGTTGATTTGAGCACGCCACCTATTTTAGAGAATCATGTTACTATCATGATTGCATCATGTGATCAAACAACTGAAATACCAACAATTTTGAGTGCACCCATTGAATTAACTGTTGATGCAAAAGAATCAATGTTTAATCATTTTGATATGACCTCTAATCTTGGTGATGATTCTGTGTCAAATGACTTATTGCATGTTTTCTTATATAAGCATGTTGTAGCATGTAAATTTGATGCAAGTAAGGTTTATTCACCAATGTTGGGATGGTTTAATGATGAACATTGTCAATCTTTTGAAATGAATAAGAGCTTCACTTATATGTGCAAACTGAGTTGCAATATTTTCATGCCTTCTACTTCTTGTGATAATGTTTTGGCTTTAGATTTTATGAAGTATGCAAGTTACTCATCTATTCATGTGTCATATGTGCAAAAATCAAGGGAAGTACAAATGGATTACATATACATATACAACATGTACACCTTATCTTTTTTGTTAGCCACATTTCAGATTAAGCAACGCCGAGGACGGCTTTGTTTTCAAGAAGGGGAGGATGATGAGTACATGACTACCTTGGATACAACCGAAAATATTGCATACATGTATATTTGTGAGGTGATTTCTAATGCAAACTATGCAATAATTTATTTATGTCATCCAGGACAAAAATACGTCACAAACTTTTGTACCATGTCTAATTGCAGGTGTATGGGACATTTGTACAATCCACATATGAAGATAAGGGAGAAAGAGATGTTTACCTGCTGTTCAAAAAGTTCTCTCACGTCACTTTTGGCCCAAGAGAAGATAGAGTCCAAGTCTCTCAAGTTCTGGAGTCAGATTCGGACTGCACAGACATACCTGGCTCAAAACGTCAATAACTTTTTCATACGGACTCCAAATTGGTTGATTCTTTTTTGTTGGAAAATAGATTTCATGCACTTTCCAACCCAATTGGATTCACCTTAAAATTCGTCCGGAGCGTTGAGTTATGGATGAAACAATCTGATGCTGCAGTAGAATCCGAGTCAAACTACAAGTCCAAAGGTGTTACGTCACCTCCACTTGGGCCCATTGGCCTTGTACGACCTAGGGTTAGTTTTAGGCTGCCTTGGGACGTCCTCCCACCTCCTTGGCCGCCACCCCTTGCTCCTATATAAGTAGATCCATCTAGTAGCTTTTTCCTTGGGATTTGTTTAGATTAAAAGTTAGCCATCATTGCAACTTCGTGTACTTCGTTTGTGTCCAACGACCAGACCAAGACCGCTTACGGATCCCCACCTTTATCAATACTTCATATATACTCGCAATATTCAGATTGCTTTAATCGTATTCTTGCTTGTTCTTCGATTGCTTGTAGGAATAGACCTTCGTGGTTAGGCTGATCGTGCTTCCAGCATCGTCAGTAACCTCAGGAGCTTGGTTTAGCGATTGCTAAGGCGCAACGTCATGCACGTTTGTAGTCGGATCGTCAACATCATCTTCACCAAATCGATAGTTATCATCTCATCGAAAGATCGGGACACCCCGCCTCTATCACCAGGCAAAGGGGGCCGGGCACCCGGGGCCTCCACACCAGGCACCCGGGGTGGCCACGGCGTCCCCCAGCCGGCGGCCGGGCACCCGGGGCCATGGATGGCCGGGCACCCGGAGTGTCCAGGGCCTCCCCGTCCTCCTTCTTCCTTCTTCTCCTTCCCGAGAGACTTCTTGCGTTCTGAGTCCTTCTTCCTCCTCTCTCTCTCTGTAGATGTTCGGGTCTCCCTCCTAGCATCTTCATGGTCGTGTCCTTGGTACCTAAGAAGGCACAACGAATCCATTTGAGGTAGAACCTAACACTCATGTGAAACCGAATGAAGTTCGAAGAGGAAAGAATTTACCTCGGTTTCGACGATGCGTGCATGTGCTCTTGTCATTGGTCCTCGAGGTGCTTGACGAGTTGTAGTAGAGTCCATGGGGATGAGCGAGGGATGCTCCGCATCATTATTGCTAATCTTTTGATACCAAATATTTAAGCCTTCCCAGCTCCACATATTTCTACATCGTGTATACGTACATTTCCTTGGCAATTGCTTTACACAATCTTCAGAGTTATTTGACACCGTTGGTTGCCTGTCACCACCTGTCGCATGGTAAGAACTTGTAAGATATAGCTATTTGCTTTACTGTGAGCACGTTACAACCACATCCTAGTAGTTCATAGGAACATTATTCTCGAATTTTGTTTCTTGTTTCTACTAATCATGACAGGTTTCAGAGATAGAAGTTCTTGGACGACGAACACATCTTCATCATCACGAGAGTTGGGACAACACACACAAGCACATGGCCAGGTTATCTCTTTACCGTCATTTGAGGGTAGATTTAATCCTGCTATTTATCTAGCTTGCGAGCTTGAAGTAGAACAAGTTTTTAGTCACCATGACTTTTCTGAACTTGAGCGAGTACGAGCTGCCACTAGAGCATTTACTGGTTTTGCTTCTATTTGGTGGAGTGTGCATTGTAAGAAAAACATTGATAACCACCCCACAACTTGAAAAGATTTGAAACATGTAATGAGACAACAATTTTTCCCTCCTTACTATCGTCGTGAATTGCTTCACAAATTTGAACAAGGCAACAACACTATTCATGCTTACTACCAAGAGTGCAAATCTTATATGCATCATTGTGACATAGAAGAATCTGAGGATGATACAATGAATAGATTTTTTGGTGGTTTGAACCATGATATTCAGGCAAGATTTCGGTATATTCCTCGTTGCATTACTGGTATGTATGTGCGTGCTTGTACCTTTGAGAGACAGTTACAGGAGGATGCATTGTGTGACTACAACAACTACTATTCCAATTCATGCTTACTACCATCGGTTGATTCCTCCACCGTTGCACCTACTAGAGCAGCCACACCTCAAATTGTGAGTGCGACATCATCTCAAGTGTATGGTACATTGTCATTGTCCATACCTACATCAGCTACGTCTTTGCGACAAGGTAACAGTAAAGGTATTGATGACATAACTTCACATGAGAATGATGCACCCCTAATTAACTTAAATACATCATGTGTTGAGTTACCTGTTGATTTGAGCACACCACCTATTTTAGAGAATCATGTTACTATCATGAATGCATCATGTGATCAAACAACTGAAATAGCAACAATTTTGAGTACGGCCATTGAATTAACTGTTGATGTCAAAGAACCATGTGAATCAGGAAATAAATCAGATTTGGATCAAATACATTTTAAAATAATTATGCCAATGTTTAATCATTTTTATATGACCTCTAATGTTGGTGATCATTCTGTGTCAAATGACTTATTACATGTTTTCTTATTTAAGCATGTTGTAGCATGTAAGTTTGATGCATGTAAGGTTTATTCACCAATGTTGGGATAGTTTAATGATGAATATTGTCAATCCTTTGATATGAATAAGAGCTTCACTTATATGTGCAAAGTGAGTTGCAATATTTTCATGCCTTTTACTTCTGATAATATTTTGGCTTTATATTTTATAGTCTATGAGGGTTCCTCATATATACATGTGTCATATGTGCAAAAATTAAGGGAAGTAAAAATGGATGACATATACATATACAACATGTACACCTTGTCTTTTTTTGTTAGCCACATTTCAGATTAAGCAACACCGAGGACGGCTTTATTTAAAAGAAGGGGAGGATGATGAGGACATGACTACCTTGGATAAGACCAAAAATATTGCATACATGCATATTTGTTAGGTGATTTCTAGTGCAAACTATTGAATAATCTATTTATGATATCCAAAACAAAAATACTTCACACACTTTTGTGTTTTGTCTAATTGCAGGTGTATGGGACATTTGTACAATCCACATATGAAGATAAGGGAAAAGGAGAAGTTTAGGTTCTGTTCAAAAAGTCCTCTCACGTCACTTTTCAGCCAAGAGAAGATAGAGTCCAACTCTCTCACGTTCTGGATTCAGATTCGGATTGCACAGACATACCTGACTCAAAACGCCAACAACTTTTTCATACGGACTCCAAATTAGGTGATTTTTTTTGTTGGAAAGTAGATTTCGTGCTCTTTCCAACCCATTTGGATTCAGCTTCAAATTCGTCCGGAGCATTGAGATATCGATGAAACAATCTAATGCTGCAGCAGAATCCGAGTCAAACAACAAGTCTAAAGGTGTTGCATCACCTCCAATTGGGCCCATGAGCCTTGTACGCCCTAGGGTTACTTTTAAGCTGCCTTGGGACGTCCTCCCACCTCCTTGGCCGCCACCCCTTACTCCTATATAAGTAGATCCATCTAGTAGCTTTTTGCTTAGGATTTGTTTAGTTAAACTAGGCCAATGCTCGTGCGTTCCAACGGGAGGAACAAAGGTTATATGAGTGATATACTTAGATGATGCTATCAAAATTCAACTCAACAAAAAACCATTTTGAGCTCTATACAACATCATCATGTGCAGTGCATATATTTGTTTCAATAAAAGTATATCGGCGGTATATAGTTTCATGTTGAAGCAGAAGACAATGAATTGCCCATAAGTATTTCTTCATATCTACTTTCTAATACATTGCCTTTACAAGGTCGAAGACCTAGTGCTTTTCCAAAATATATCTACTTATCTGGGAAAACAATATGGAATTCCTTCCAAATGTTTGAGTCAGAAACTGAAACTACCATAATTATCCAATTAACTGCAAATGGAAGTCAATGAATTCAGAAGCAACAAGTTAAGATTCAGTTCATATCCATCGAAATCCTCCACTTCGCAGTCACAACTTAGAATAGAGAGTAATGCAAGAGATAGGAACCCATGTGTGTAGTGATTCAACAAACAATTTAAAATTGAAATAATTAGGATCAACAGCTTACTTATCCGCTCTGTAATGGTCCACGTTGTCCTTGCAGCAATAAGTGTATGAAAGGGAAATAAGAGTGCTGCTTGGCTGCAGTCAGTGCTCACGTCCAAACTTTAGCTTCTGCAAAGAAAAGCAAAATTAGAATGTCATGGCTAAGCTAAAAAGGAATTTAGCTCCTGCAAGTGTCACCACACAAATAGACTAACAACTGATATGCTATTTTAACCAATATCCGGCATTTCATCAAGCATGTAGTGCACAATGAGATATAGCAGGCACACATTGTTTCGGCGGCGGTCTCTCTCTCTCTCTCTCACAGGCCCAGGTCCGGCATCTCAACAACCAAGCGATTCACATTGGTATTGTGTCCCCAGGGGCGTGTGTCAGGATGTGTCTGTACCCGACCAACTATCAATTTCTTCGATTAAAGGTCCAACACATTCAGTTAAGGCTTCAGTAATCCACATGCACTCTTCGCTACCGGCTGAAGCGTGGAAAGCTGGAAGTCGAGCCGGTACCAACAACAAGCGAGACCTTTAGCCACAACAATCAAGCAAGTGCTAGGTCGCAGGCTACCCTAAAAATAGTAAATAACGTGCTTCAGACACGCTGCTGCCTAGTAGGAGTACAAAGCAAAAACAATAGGAAAATATAAGATAACTACATGACCTTCGCATCATGGCTAAGCTAAAAAGGAATTTAGCTCCTGCAAGTGTCACCACACAAATAGACTAACAACTGATATGCTATTTTAACCAATATCCGGCATTTCATCAAGCATGTAGTGCACAATGAGATATAGCAGGCACACATTGTTTCGGCGGCGGTCTCTCTCTCTCACAGGCCCAGGTCCGGCATCTCAACAACCAAGCGATTCACATTGGTATTGTGTCCCCAGGGGCGTGTGTCAGGATGTGTCTGTACCCGACCAACTGTCGATTTCTTCGGTTAAAGGTCCAACACATTTAGTTAAGGCTTCAGTAATCCACAGGCACTCTTCGCTACCGGCTGAAGCATGGAAAGATGGAAGTCGAGCCGGTACCAACAACAAGCGAGACCTTTAGCCACAACAACCAAGCAAGTGCTAGGTCGCAGGCTACCCTAAAAAATAGTAAATAACGTGCTTCAGACATGCTGCTGCCTAGTAGGAGTATAAAGCAAAAACAATAGGAAAACAGAAGATAACTACATGACCTTCGCATCATGTGGTAGTCGTCGTGCTTGCACGGGAGGAGGGCGGACGTGGCCAGCCTAGCCTAGCCGCTCACGAAAGGCGACGACCGCGCGCGCCTCCTCGGCATAGTAGACGTCCTCAATGGGATTGGCCAGTTGAAAGCGAAAGTCAACGGAACGCCTACCGGCTACATGAACGCATGGCACCGTAATTCATCCACCGAGTAGCCGGCACACACTGCAATATGCCGAGCGGCGCCTTACACACATGCGTACAGAATTGCCCCTGTTAAGAGTTGATCAGCTTCCTCCCGTCTTGGATGCCACACTCTCAGCGAGCAGCTTCCTCTCATCTACACAATCTCGGCTATGGAGTTGGGCTGCCGCGCGCTCGCGTGTGCGGCCTAGATACAGCCTCCTGCGTGTTCCGTCGCGGCGCGGCGGCTGGATCGAGGAAGTGGCAACCCTAACCACCGCCTCCATCTATATCCCCTCACGTTTCTCAAAAAACAAAATCTCTACCCCCTGATTAGCGTGACCCACATGAACGAACGGTTAGGAGCAATTACTGGGGGGTTTATCACAGAAAAACCAGGTGGGCATTGGTGGGTCAACAGGCGGAAAAAGCGGATCGAATCGGGAGGGGGGAGCGTAAGTCGCTAGTGGGTGGAAGAGGTTTGACGATACGTAAGGGGGGAAACGGAACCCTCCGTTTCTTTTAGGTAGTAGAGAAGTTAGCCATTGCAACTTCGTGTACTTTGTTTGTGTCCAACTGTGACACCCCGATAGTTAAGCTACAGTAAATCCTTGCTAATCATGCTAGGTCATCATGTTTTACTAAGCCATTTTGCCACTTGATGAAAACCGGGGTCAAATTCTAATTGCAAATAACAAGTCAAATTCTTATTTCTTCAAACTGTCAAATAAAAAGGTTCAATGGGTTGCAAATATTCACTAAGTAATTAACATGTAGAAACCAACATGTAATGGAATTTTAATTGTCCCTAGAAATATTTAAAGTGGCCAAGAAGCACTTATTATGCCTATTTTAATATAAACTTAATCTCAAACATTTCTAGTTAACCTCAAACTTTTTGGGCAGCACCAAAATATCAGGAGTAAATTATGTGATAAGTTTCAACTTTAACTAAAATCTTTTAGTGCCAAAATTAATACAAAATAGGGAATAAATAAACTAACAGACAAAGGAAAGGGAAAAGAAACGAAAAAGGCAAAGTGCTAATGTGCACTTTGGCCCAACTAGCTACAGGAAACAGCCCAACCCACCTAGTCGTCCCCATCCTTTCGCTACAGGAGGCAGAGAGGGCGTGGCGTGCATCCATGCCGTCTTGGCCATGGATGGCCTCCACGTAGCCTCCCCTCGACCTATAAGGCGTCCTCCCGAAACCCTAGCCCTCCCTCATCCGGTTCCCCCTGTTTCCCCATCGCGCCCCCTCCCCATCTGCTCGAAATCGAGCTCAAAAGCTCGTGCGGTGACCGTGCTCGTCGTCACTGTTGCCGTGGCCATCGCCGTCGCCGTCGCCGGAGAAGGAGTCCAGGAGATCCACCGCTGTTAGCTTCGTCCGTCCCGGGCACCAGCTCAAGCCAGAGCGGCCCGTGCGCACGCCATCGCCGTCGTCTTCGTCACGTACACCGCCGACCGCCGTCGTCGATTCCCACCGCTCCGGTCTACCCCCGGCCTCCTAGACCACGCCCTCAAGCTCGCTGTGAGGTCCTCTCCCGGATCCCCTCTCTCCCTGCTTCGATCTGTCGCCGTTGACACCGTCCCCGCGCTCTGCTGCCATGGCCGCAGCTCCGCTTTCGCGTACGCGTACGTGTTGTTGTTGCTGCTGCCTGCTCCTGCCCATGGCTGCGGCTACTGTGCCTCGCCTACTGCTCACGCTGCTACCTTACTGCGCATGCTGGCCATGCCGGCACTGCTCAGGTGATGTTGCTTGCTGCATTCTGCTGCTCCCGTGCCTGCGTTGCTGCTGTGACGCTGGAGCTGCTCGGCCTGCTAGTGCTGCTGCTAGGCGCTGCTCTGCTATGCATTGCCGCTGCTCTCTGCTCTCCTGCATATTGCCGCTGCGCTGCTGCTTGCGGTGTATGGCGTGTGCTATTTGTGCGTGTGTGTGCAGAGCCTCACGGCTGGATGTGCCACACCACGCCGGCCCAAAATCAGTTAGGGCTAACCCCAATTAGTTCTAACCAACAACCCCATTAATTAGTCACTGACAGCAGGGCCCACTGCCAGTTAGTTTACTTAAAAAGAAAAACAAAACAATTTGTTAATCAAATGTCTCACTGACACATGGGTCCCACTGGTCTTTTGACCAGTCAAACCTGCTGACTGGGCAGTCCCAGTCAGTGGGATGGGACCCAGCGCCCCTTGACCAGTCAATGTTGACCCAGTCAACTGCTGACTGGGCAGTGGACTGGACCCACATGTCAGTGTCTACGGCTGACTGGGCATTTGTTTTTTCATTTTCGAATTAAATTAATTTTAGAAATTAATTAAAATTTAAAAATTAATAAGAAATAATTCGTAACTCGGATGAAAATACTTTATACATGAAAGTTGCTCAGAATTTCAAGTCGAATCCGAATACGCGGTCCATTCATCTGTTGCACATCCCTAGCATAATGAACATGCAACATTTCACCTCCGGTTCATCTGTCCGAAAACGCGAAACACCGGGGATACTTTCTCAGATGTTTTTCCCCTTCGCCGGTATCATCTACTGCTGCGTTAGGTCACCTCTAGCATCGCGTATTGCCATGTTACACTTTGTGATGCTTTGATTGCTCTATTATTTATTATGTTTCCCCTCCGTTACTTCTTTCCAGTAGACCCTAAGACTACCAGCGACCCCAGTTCGACTACGGTGTTGACGACCCTTCCTTCTTGCTAGAGCAACCAGGCAAGCCCCCCCCCCCCCTTGATCACCAGATAATGCCTATTATTCCCTTTATTGCTTGCATTAGTGATGAGGACATGACTACCTTGGATAAGACCAAAAATATTGCATACATGCATATTTGTCAGGTGATTTCTAGTGCAAACTACTCAATAATCTATTTATGTTATTCAGAACAAAAATACTTCACACACTTTTGTGTTTTGTCTAATTGCATGTGTATGGGACATTTGCACAATCCACATATGAAGATAAGGGAAAAAGAGAAGTTTAGGTTCTGTTCAAAAAGTCCTCTCACGTTACTTTTGGGCCAAGAGAAGATAGAGTCCAAGTCTCTCACGTTCTGGATTCAGATTCAGACTACACAGACACTTCTGACTCAAAACGCCAACAACTTTTTCATACGGACCCCGAATTGGGTGATTCTTTTTTTGTTGGAAACTAGATTTCGTGCAATTTCCAACCCAATTTGATTCACCTTCAAATTCGTCCGGAGCGTTGAGTTATGGACGAAACAATCTGGTGCTTCAGCAGAATCCGAGTCAAACTACAAGTCCAAAGGTGTTACATCACCTCCACTTGGGCCCATTGGCCTTGTACAACCTAGGGTTAGTTTTAGGCTACCTTGGGACGTCCTCCCACCTCCTTGTCCGCCACCCCTTACTCCTATATAAGTAGATCCATCGAGTAGCTTTTGGCTTGGCATTTATTTAGTTAAAAGTTAGCCATTGCAACTTCGTGTACTTCGATTGTGTCCAACGACCAGACCAAGACCGTCTACGAATCCCCACCTTTATCAATACTTCATATATACTCGCAATATTCATATTGCTTTTATCATATTCTAGCTTGTTCTTCGATTACTTGCAGGAATAGACCTTCGTGGTCAGCTTGATCGTGCTCCGGCTTGGTCAATAACCTCTCGGAGTTGGTTTAGCGATTGCTAAGGCACAATGTTATGCACGTTTGTAGTCAGATCGTCAAAGTCGTCTCCATCAAATCGATAGTTATCATCTCATTGAAAGATCGGGACATCCCGCCTCTATCAAGTGGTATCAGAGCCAGGTTGCTCGGTGAAAATTTTCAGTTTTTCCTAGATTAGATTTATTTTCTTACCTATTGTCCAAGAAAAAGCCACAAAAAAAGTTAGATGTATTCATCCTTTGTCCAAGCTGGTCTGAGCATTTGCAATTTTCTTTTCATTGTTTGCATTATTGAATTATCGAATGCATCGTCGTATCGAGTTGCTGGTCTTAGTATCTAGTTCGTTTAGAGTTTCGAGTTCTGTTCATAGTAGTCACGCTGCCGCTGCATCGTTATCCCTTCCGCTGTCCACCACACATCCATCAAATTCCACCATGTGCTACCCACCGTTCATTGTCATAATCATAGTTGAGATTGTTCACATCTTCGCTTGATCCAATCTGCATCTTATCTAGTTTGTTTTGGAAAGAGAGAAATAGAAAAAAAAAGACGGAAAAAAAAGAGAACAAAGTAAAAAAAAAGTCAGAGAAAAAATAGAGAAAGAAAAAGAAAAAAAAGTGTGAGAAAAAAAAAAGAAAAAAAACAAAATTCGGATCTATCTAGACTCAATCTCGTAGTTGAATTCGGATTGGAATCTGTTTTGTGTACTGTTCAGTAAAACAGGCATAACTTTCTCATACGAAGTCCGTTTTGGCTCCACAGGTACTCAAATGAAAGCTAGCGACGAGCCACATCTAAATAGTTGCAGAAGCTAGTTCAATATTTGGAACCTCAAAATCGGCTTCTAAATAGGTCTTTTTGCCCTCTGAAGTTCGCAAACACAGTTTGTTCTAGTTTTTCAGGCCAATTTTATAATTCTTTGACTCCTCATATCAATTCGGAATGAGTGGTTCTTTTTGCATTTGACAGCTTGAGTCAGTGCCATTCTTGAGAAAAAATATTATAAAATTGGCACAAAATTTTCAAGAGAAAAGTTGGAGAGAAAGTTGATGATATATCCTGCTTGGCAGTTGTTTCACATCATTATCTTTACTGCTATTGTGATCTTCACTTTTATCTTGCTGTTCGGAGCTACTTCATATCTTTTTTTATGCTAGTTGTGCTACGTCGTGACCTCATTAGTGTTCTAGACTCGCGTCTCTAGTCCGGTCTAGTCTAGGACCAGCACAGTACCGTCGTTGAGCGTTTATTTAACATTGCATCTCCGAATTGATTATTGCTAATCTTTTGTTACCATATATAGCCAACGCAGCTACACATATTTCTACAACGTGTATACTTACATTCTCCTGACAATCGCTTTACTCAATCTTCAGAGTTATTTGACACCGTTGGTTGCCTGTCCCACCTGCTGCATGGTAAGAACTTGTAAGATATTGATATTTGCTATAATGTGAGCATTTTACCACCACATCCTAGTAGTTCATAGGAACATTATTCTTGGATTTTGTTTCTTGTTTTCTACTAACTATGGCAGGTTCCGGAGTTGTTAGTTCTTGGGCTTCATCGATCGTGGGAGATTTGCCATCACCTAAGAAAATACAGCAACCGTGATGTGGAGCATCCCTCAACCATCACCATGGATTTCACACCACCTCCGCAAGCATGGAAAGGACATACGTCGAGAGCTCACACATGCACCGTCGAAACTGAGGTAACTTCTTTCCTCTTCGAACTCCCTTCGATTTCACATGTGAACCGGGTCCTACCTCAAATGGAGATATATTGCACTCTCAGGTACCAAGGAGATGACCGTGGGGAGGTGAGGATGAAGACCCGGACACACAAGCAGAAGGAGAAGGAGAGAAGCGTGAAGAACGAGAGGATCGGAGGCCCCTGGACCCTCCGGGTGCCCAGACGTGGACATCGCCGGGTGCCCGGTCCCCTAGCAGCCGGCCGGCCCCCTCCCTGGACGCCCCAGGTGCCCGACCTGGTTGGCCCTGGGTGCCCGGCCCTGCTGCTGGGCACTGCAGCCGCCGCCCCGGGTGCCCGGCCAGCTGGCCCCTGGTGCTGATGAGGACATGGCTACCACAGTTACACCCATATCCCCTACTGTTTTACCTCTTGGAACAGTTGCTAGAGCTCAGATACGCCAATTAAATTATCAGGTACTTTCGTTTCTTGGTAATGTTTCTAGTGTTCATGAGAATATGATGCTGCCTAACTTAGATCCATTTGTATTGCTTGCAATTGAAGGGCCTAGTAGGGACAATAAGCTTGAACATTGGAGCATGGTCAAGCACGGAGATGAAGGTGCGTGCGAAGAGAACAAGAACGGAGGATCAAGTGGTGATTTCCGTACTTTGAAGCCACCATGATGACATACAAGATGATGGACGAGATATACAAGATGGCCTTTCATAAATTTTGTCCATAGCTTATTACTGGTGTTGCGCCACCTTATTTTGGGCCAGGCCCATGTAATCTATTTTTAGAGTCCATATTGTAGGGAAAATGACTTAGGAGGTGTTTTAGTCCCCCCTTGCCAAGGATGGACAAAATCCCCTCTCTTTTCCCTATAAATATAGCCCTTAAGGCATCGTTTAGACTTGGGATTTGTTTACTTAAAAGTTAGCCAACGCAACTTTGTGTACTTCGTTTGTGTCCAACAACCAGACCAAGACCGCTTTTAGATCCCCACCTTTATCAATACTTCATACATATTCGCAATATTCAGATTGCTTTTATCATATTCTTGCTCGTTCTTCGATTGCTTACAGGAATAGACCTTCGTGGTGAGGTTGATCGTGCACCGGCGTGGTCAATAACCTCAGGAGATTGGTTTAGCGATTGCTAAGGCGCAACGTCGTGCACGTTTGTAGTCGGATCGTCAAAGTCGTCTCCACCAAATCAATAGTTATCATCTCATCGAAAGATCGGGACACTCCGCATCTATCAAGTGGTATCAGTTTTCAGGTTGCTCGATGAGATTTTCTAGTTTTTCATATCTTAGATTGCATCTGTTCTTCATACCTATTGTCCAAGAAAAAGCCACAAAAAAAGTTAGATTAGTTCCTCCGTGTCCCAGACAGTCTTAGCCTTTTCGCTATTACCACTTCGTTTTTGCATTGTTGAATTTTCGGTTGCATCGTGTGTCAAGTTGTTGGTTCTAGTGTTAGACTTTTAGAGTTTTGAGTTCTCGTCACGTATTGTTCACGTCGCGTCCACTCCCACCATCATCCACTTCATTATCATATTTCGCTGCCACTTGTTTTGTTTGCCGCCATCACTATCATCCATCCAGCTTCATCATTTGTCGTCATTGTGTTTTGGTTCATCTTGAGGAGAAAAACTTGAGAAAAGATCCTTACAGAGAGATTGGATCGGGGAAAAAAAAAGTTCAACATATTGCTACGGGCAATATTGGAGAGAAAGAAAGAGAAAGATGGTTTGCCTTGCACGGTTTTGAAGGAAAGGAATCCCACGATTCTTGGTAAGAGAGACACCACGTTCTAGTCAATTGACTTGTTCGTAAGGTGTTGTGAGTTGAAAAAAAGGGTGATTGGATCGGTCTGGAAAGAAAAAAAAACATCTTTTGAAGCAAGTTAGATCGGCCAAAATAAAAGAAGGGAGGTGTTGATCCCGTAGGTTCTCTAAGAGAGAAAGAGAGATAATTGAAAAGAGGAAAAATAAATCAGAATAGTACTTTCCCACGAAGTACTACTTGGATTGGAGATCTTTGTTCGGTTTCCAAAGATACACGAGCAAAAAAAAAGATTTGTTGCTTTCCTTCGGCTGGACAACTTGCATATATTGGAGATTGACTAAAAGAAAAAGGGAGCAGCCAACATGGAGATCAAAACGGAAGTTTGACTCGGTTTCCTAGAATAAGGGAGCAGCCAACGTGAAAAAAAAAAGCGTTGATCTGTTTCATATATCCCTGATTTTTTTTGGAGGAGAAAACAAAAGGTGGGGTTGGTGACATTAAACTAGGCAGATCGGAGTTGCCTTAGTCTGGACCGAATTTTAGGGAAGAGAGAGAAGTCACGCGCACAAGTTTTGGAAGGTTGTAACAGTATCCGAGGAAAGAGTTTTGGTTGTTGGGAAGAGATCTGTACGTTTAAAGAAAAAAAATAGCAGATTCCTTACGGTAGTAGTGGAGATCGCAGCAACAACAAAAAAAGGCAAGAAGAGGGAGTTCGGAAGGGAATATTTCACGTCTGGGAAAAAAAAAACTGCCATTCTGATTGTTTCGGTTTCCAAGTTTTTCTGCATGTTATTTTGCCACGGAAGGAAACTAGTTGGTTTGGAAAGTTTGACCAATAGTTATTCTTTTTGGGAAGTCTAGATATATTCGCTTGCTTGTGCCACGGACTAAAAGAAAGGATTGCGGATCCGTTTGACAAGGTTGAAAAAAAAACGTGGAAGGAAGTTTGGGAGTAGTACTCCAGGTCAATCCTTGAGAGATAGGAAAAAAAACCGCTGATCCGATTGTAGTGGTTTTCGAAGGACTCCTGCGTGCAGTTTTTTTTGTTTGATGAAGGCACGTTTGATTCTCATATCGGTTGAAAAAAAGAGAGGTTGGCAAAAAAAAGCAAAGAGAGAACAGCCACGTACAACCTATTTGGAGATATAATAGTGCTAGTACTTTCTGGTTGATGCATTACTCATAAGGTTTGTTGCATCTCAAGTCTGCACGTGAATTACACTTGTGTCTTAGGCTCGCGTCTCTAGCATGGTCTAGTCTAGGACCAACACTCGACTACCTTGAACGACTACTCAGCTTGCATTAATTAATGTGGTTGTAGCATTTTTTTCCACATATATAAAGCCAACCCAGCTCCACATATTTCTACACCGTGTATCCATACGTTCACCTGACAATCGCTTTACCCAACTTTTGGAGTTACTTGACATCGCTGGTTGTCGATCACCGCCTGCTGCATGGTAAGCACTTGTAAGACATTGATATTTGCTTTACTGTGAGCGTTTTAACACCACATCCTAGTAGTTATAGGAATATTATTTTTGGATTTTGTTTCTTGTTTCTACTAATCATGACAGGATCTAGAGTCAATTCATGGGCTTTGTTGATCGCGGGAGACGTGCCGCCACCTTTGCAAATTCCACAACGATCACGAGAGGTGCATAAACATCCAAATGCACATGATCAGGTTAATGTTCCTATACCATCATTTAATGACCGTTTTAGACCTGCTTTATATATTGAATGGGAGTTCGATATAAATAATATATTTGCTTCCCATAATTTTGATAAACATAAAAAAGTTAAGGTTGCGGTTGGTTCTTTCACTGATTATGCTTTAGTTTGGTGGAATGAATATTGTCGGTTACACCCTAATGATATACCTTCTACTTGGGATGATTTGAAACTTGCCATGCGACATACATTCGTTCCCGCTTATTATACTCGTGACATGATTAAAAAGTTGTAACATTTAGAACAAGGTAGTGACACCGTAACGAAATATTATGATGCTTTACAAACTACCTTGTTGCATTCCTCTTTAGAAGAAATTGAAGAATATTTTATGGATAGATTTTGGGGAGGATTAAACCGTGATATTCAGGAGATACTAATTCATGAAGAGTGTTATCCTATGGATCGTTTGTTTCGTCTTGCTTGTAAAGCTGAACAGGAAATAAAACGACGTGTTGCCCTCAAAGAGAACAAGCACAAGGTGCACATTCCAAGAGATGATACGGTTGTTCTTTCAACTATTAGGCATGCTATGACAACCACATCCGTTGTTGTGAGGACTACATCACCTCCACCATGTGACACAACACCACCGACAGTGCCTACATCTGAGTTGATCGTAAGAGGTAATGACAAAGGTATCGATCTCCCACCTCCACATGAGTATGATGAATGCCTTGTCAATTTGAATGAACCATACCATGAGCTACCCACTACTATGATCACACCAGCTATTTTAGAAGACTATGTTCATGGTTTGACTTTGCCATGTGATCAAACAATTTTGAGTGAACCCATTGAACTAACTATTGATGCGAAAGAACCATGTGAATCAGGGAATAACTCAGATTTGGATCAAATACATTTGAAAATAATTGTGCCAATGTTTAATCATTTTGATATGACCTCTAATCTTGGTGATGGTTCATCAATGTTGGGATGGTTTAATGATAAGCATTGTCAATCTTTTGATATGAATAAGAGCTTCACTTATATGTGCAAACTGAGTTGCAATATTTTCATGCCTTTGACTTCTTATGATAATATATTGGCTTTATATTTCACGACTTTTGTAGGGTGCTCTTGTATAACTATGTCACATGTGCCTCAACTGAGATCAGTGAAAATGGATGACATATACATATACAACATGTACACCTTGTCTCTTTTGTTAGCCAGATTTCAGATTAAGCAACGCCGAGGACGGCTTTGTTTTCAAGAAGGGGAGGATGATGAGGACATCGCTACCATAGTTACACCCATATCCCCTACTGTTTTACCTCTTGGAACATTTGCTAGAGCTCAGATACGCCAATTAAATTATCAGGTACTTTCGTTTCTTGGTAATGTTTCTAGTGTTCATGAGAATATGATGTTGCCTAACTTAGATACATTTGTGTTGCTTGCAATTGAAGGGTATAGAAGGGACAAGAAGCTTGAACATTGGAGCGTGGTCAAGCACGGAGATGAAGGTGTGTGCAAAGAGAACAAGAACAGAGGTTCAAGTGGTGACTTCCGTACTTTGAAGCCACCATAATGACATACAAGATGATGGACGAGATATACAAGATGGCCTTTCATAAATTTTGTCCATAGCTTATTACTGGTGTTGCGCCACCTTATTTTGGTCCAGGCCCATGTAATCTATTTTTAGAGTCCATATTGTAGGGAAAACGACTTAGGAGGTGTTTTAGTCCCACCTTGCCAAGGGTGGACAAAATCCCCTCTCTTTTCCCTATAAATATAGCCCTTAAGGCATCGTTTAGACTTGGGATTTGTTTAGTTAAAAGTTAGCCAACGCAACTTCGTGTACTTCGTTTGTGTCCAACAACCAGACCAAGACCGCTTACGGATCCCCACCTTTATCAATACTTCATACATATTCGCAATATTCAGATTGCTTTTATCATATTCTTGCTCGTTCTTCGATTGCTTGCAGGACTAGACCTTCGTGGTCAGTTTGATCGTGCACCGGCGTGGTCAATAACCTCAGGAGATTGGTTTAGCGATTGCTAAGGCGCAACATCGTGCATGTTTGAAGTCGGATCGTCAAAGTCGTCTCCACCAAATCGATAGTTATCATCTCATCAAAAGATCGGGACACTCCGCATCTATCAGGT
>NC_041383.1:356466958-356473487 GCF_002162155.2 Triticum dicoccoides
CGGGTGCCCGGACCCATCCGAGTGTGTGTGCGTTTGAGGGTCATTTTGGACCTTTGTATCCCCCTCTCCCTCTGTTTCGTCCCTAGACTATAAGTACCTCCCACCTAGGTCATTTAGGGGATAGCTAAGAATAGACGCAAATCATAGAGCTTAGCTCATGTATCTCCCCTTGTGGGTTTCCTCCTAAGGGAGAAGGATCCCTAGGATCATCAAGCCCTCCTAAGGGAGAAGGATCCGTAGGATCATCAAGCCCTCCTAAGGGAGAAGGATTCCCCAAGTGAATCATCAAGCCCTCATCTCCTTCATAAGATTTGGGATGAACTCTACCATGTGCCTTGTTTCCCTTTGATTGTTCATGTACCTTGTGGATCTTGTGTGTTTGTTGGTTTAGTGGATGTGTGATTGGACTTGTTCTTGAGTGTCCCTCTTGTTTTCTCTCTTGTGTTCATCTTATTCTTGGGGATTCCCCCTCCAATTCGTGAAAGATCTTCACTTAGGGTTCCATCCTACAACATCTTGGTATCATGAGCCATGGTTTCTCACAAAATTGGAGCCCCCCTCTTTGTTTTCTAGCCTAATTTTGTGTGTTCTTTCCTAATTTTGAAAATTCCCCACCAAAAATAGCCCCAATTTTTTTGTGATTTGTTTGTTTGATGAGATTTTGTTGGATTTGATCCATGGATTTGCTTGGTTTCAAGTGGATCTAGCATTCCCCCATCCATATCCACCTTTCCCTCCACTAAATCCATCAATTTCTTCCATCTTCCCACGAATTTCCGCCCAAATCCGACACCCCCGGGCACCCGGACCCCCCTGCCCACCCCCGCTGACCACCCCGGGTGCCCGCACCCCAAACCCCGGGCACCCGCACCCCCGGGCTGTTTGCCTCGGACCACCCCGGGTGCCCGCACCTTCCATCCTCGGGCACCCGCACCCCCCCTAGAATCAGCCGCGTGCACTTTATGTTTTCACTCATAACTTTCACTCCCGAACTCCGATTTGAGTGTTCTTTGGCTCGTTGAAAAGCTAGTGACGTGCCCGAGCTGCTCATATTGGTTTTACCACCATTTGACTCCATTAAAAATTTGGAATTTTGGCATCTTTGCCTCGGCCATCCACCATATCATCCGCAAAACCACCATAACTTTCCGCAACCTATCCCGTTTTTGATCTATATAGCATTTGTGGTTGCTTGAGTGGTGACTTGAGTCTCCTAAGGTGTTTCATATACTTAGGGACGGTTGCTTCATCATCAACCACCACCACCACTTTTGTATTGCTAACTCCGGAACAACCATAGCTTTCCGCTACCACCATTTGATATTTTCCTTGAGATTTTGAGTTCACGGTTTTTTACTGTTTCCTAAGGTGTTTCGGCTACTTAGGGACGGGTCTACATCATCTTGGTATCTACATCAAGAACACTGCCACTCATCATCGCCGCGAGGTCTTCATCGACATCGACCACTTCACCAATTCAACACCCTAACCGTAAGCAAGAACGGTACCCTCTATATCATCTTGGTATTGTGGTATCCTATCATTGTACATTCTTGCCATTACATTGTTAACCCCTTAGCCCATTTTGCGTCACTTGCCTATCGAGACTAGCCATTTGAGTATTGCTGGCAACGTTACTTGTGCACATTAGTGATCCATACCTTCCATTGCATACATACCATATCATATTGGTATCATCTTGGCATCATCATATCATCCCTTGTGTCACAAGATCGTTCCCGCATATACACAATTGCTATCTTGGTTTGTGCATTTTCCATAAGTGGCCATATCAAAAAAGAAGAAGAGAATAAGCTTTTAAGCAAAAGGAAAAGAGAGCAAAGAGCTTGTAAGCAAGAGCCATAGCATCATACCATTGCACATAAGATTGTCATATCCGATCATCTTGGATCATCTTGAGAAGAGCATCGGGAACATCATACACATAGCATGCTTGGGATAGAAAGCTCATACATTTTGCATCTTATAGGTTGTGCACAAGTGTCGTATCCGCCTATTGAGCAATCGTGCTAGCGTCTCTCTTGAGTTGTGCAACACGAGTGTTTTCCGTGGATTCCACATTTTGTGCTCATTCCTTGGTAGAACGACCCCATTTATCTATCTGTGTGTGTGTTTCCGTGTCCCACATATTGCTATTGGTCTACTTGTTTCACTTGCGAATTTGTGAATCTTTTCCAACATTATTGACTCTTTACTTGATAGGTGCGAGTGAACAAGTCCGGTACCAATTCCACTATTCTTTCATCTCACATTGAGTGAAATGGGATACATCCTCAACTTTGGGAAAAGGTAACTTGGTATTGTTTATCTCATTTCCTACTCACCTCTACTCGAGTCTTGTGATGGATAGGCAAGGCATTTCATCTCCGGTCTTCCACGACAACAACAATGCGAACAACTACATCTCCAAAACGTCCATCTTCGGACTACAACGAGCAATCCAAGGCATTGAGCGAGTCGCCATCGACATTCGCCAAAATGAAGCAAGGATAAGGGACTACCGCGACACCAAGTTGGCCGAACAAAGGGATCAAGTACGAGACATGGTGGCCAACTGCAAGTCTTCTTCCTAATGTAGGGTAGAACCCTAGGAAGGACCTTTTCACACTTGGAGGGGGAAAAAGGAGAGACACCACAAGAACAACAAGAACACAAAGATGAACACAAGAGGTAATCACTCCAACAATTCCCGATCACACATCCACTAGGGTAACAACACAAGATCCACAAGTCACAAACACAATCAAAGGAAAGATACAATGGCAAAGTTCATCCCAAAATCCAAAGGAGATGGGGTCTTGAAGATAGTCTTCTCCTTATGGAGGTCTTGAAATCCTCAAGGATTCTTCCTTAGGGGGTCATGATCCTCCAAGGAAGAAGGTGAGGGAGCAAAGCTCACAAATATCTCATCTAATACTTTGCTAACCCTAAACATGGTCCTAGGTACGAAATATATAGCCTTGGGGTCGAAGGAGAAGAAGTGGAGCCGAAGATGCAATCTCAGCCGGCCATCCTGGGAGGCCCGTGCGCACGGGGTAAGTTGGGCCCGTGCGCACGGGGGTCCCGTGGGCACGGTACAGGCCCGTGCGCACGGGGTGCTCCATCGTCAGATTCCTGTGTAGTCCATGGGCACGGGGTCTTGGGGGCCCGTGCGCACGGGGTCGCCTGGAGCCTCATGTGCAGCTGCTGTTCTCCTTGTTCTTGGTCCTCACGGCCTTGGGGTGGTTCTCCTTCTCCTTGGTGATGCTCCTGAGCTTCTTGGTGATGTTCCTCTTCATACCTAAGGAGTCATAGCATATTTTGGTGAGGTAGTAAACATGTTCCGTTCGTGTCCATATGCAAGTCTAGTAGGAAGGAGTTCACCTCGGTTTCCAAAGCACATGCTCTTGCTCTTGTCATGGGTCCTTGTGGGTTTGGATGTGTCTGTGTAGAGTCCATGGGGATGATGGAAGGATGCTCCGCATCATCTCCCCTCCCTTGGGAAAGATCTGACCTCGGATCAAAATCTTCATCACCATGGAAAGGCGAGAGGTCTTTGACGTTGAAGATGTCGCTCATGTTGTACTTGTCTCGTGGGAGTTCAATCTTGTAGGCGTTGTCGTTGTAGCGTGCTAGCACCTTGAATGGTCCATCGGCTCGAGGGAGAAGTTTGGACTTGCGTTCATTGGGGAAGTGGTCCTTGCGAAGGTGTAGCCACACGAGATTACCTATGTTGAAGATCATGGGTTGCTTGTTGACGTTGAGCTTGGTTGCTAGTCGTTGTACTTGGTGCTTGATGATGTTCCTTGTATATTCATGCATCTTATTGATGTAGCTTGCTCATGCACTCGCATCCATGTTGGTGCGCTCTTGTAGAGGTAGAGGTAGAATGTCCAAAGGAGACAATGGGTTGAAGCCATAGACGACCTCGAAGGGGGACTTGTCGGTAGTCGAATGTATTGCATGGTTGTAGGCGTACTCGACGATGGGTAGACACGCCTCCCACTCCTTGATATTCTTCTTGATCAACACGCGAAGTAGAGTGGATACTGTCCATTTCGTCACCTCCGTTTGGCCGTCGGTTTGATAATGGTAGGCGGATGAGAATAAGAGCTTGATTCCGAGCTTGGCGCATAGCGTCTTCCAAAAGTAACTCAAGAACTTGACGTCGCGGTCAGAGACAATTGTCTTTGGTACTCCATGGAGGCGCAAGATTTCCCTACAAAAGAGATTGGGAACATGTGAAGCATCGTCTATCTTGTTGCAAGGAATGAAATGTGCCATTTTAGAAAATCAGTCCACAACAATAAATACGGAATCCTTTCCATTTTGAGTTCTAGGCAAACCAAGTACAAAATCCATGCTAATGTCTTCCCAAGGTTGATAAGGAATAGGAAGAGGCATGTAAAGACCATGGGATTGAGCTTTAGACTTAGCTTTGCGACATGTTGAGCATCTTGTAGTGAAGCATGAGACGTCGCGGAACATCTTGGGCCAAAAGTAGTTCTTGGAGAGCGTGGCAAAAGTCTTGTCGCGTCCGAAGTGTCCCATGAGTCCGCCTCCATGAGCCTCTTGCAAAAGGAGCAAACGAAGAGAAGACTCGGGAATGCATAGTTTGTTAGCTCTCATAAGATAACCATCCTTGATGTAATATTGTTCCCAAGATGTATGCGTCAAACATTTAGCATAATGAGGTGCAAAAGATGGATCATTAGCATACAAGTCTTTTATGTGCTCAAAGCCAATAACATTCAACTCAAGTTTAGTGACAAGCGTGCATATGCGGGAAAGTGCATCGGCAACTACATTTTCCTTACCCTTAATGTACTTAATTACATAGGGAAAAGATTCAATAAATTCACTCCATTTGGCATGACGCTTGTTCAACTTAGTTTGGCCTTTTAGGTACTTGTAGCGACCCGACCTCATATGGTCAAGTCTCTGTGCTTCCGTGTCATCCCTGGATCGGTAATGCTGACACACACAGTACTCGAAGGATTTATAACAGAGTAGCAATCACACACTTATTACATTGAATGTCTCAAAAGAGAACTTATTACAATAATATGGCTTAAGGCCATCTAATGCGATAACAGCGGAAGGCTTGGAAGATAAAGTGAGTCCATCAACTCCAACGGCATAGCTGAGCTGCACGGCAACGACCTATGAACCTTACTCCTCGTCTAAAAAGTCTGCAACATAATACGTTGCAGCCCGAGAACGGGTCAGCACATGGAATATGCTGGCAATGTAACACAAAAGAGCAATAACAGAATAATACTACCACTACATGCATATTTGGCTGGTGGAAAGCTCTATGGTTACAGTTTTGCAAAAAGCCAATTTTTCCCTACTACAAAGGAATAAATTTTATTTTAACTATCATGGTGATTGAAACATCATTTGAGAAGGTAACCCCAACTCAATGATCCCAATTAAAATAGTTAACAACCCAGCAAGATTAATTAGAAGTGTTGAGATACATGCGAATACTCAAGTACTAGATACTCAGAATTGTCCATAACCGGGGACACGGCTAACCATGATTAGATTGTACACTCTGTAGAGGTTTGCGCACTTTTCCCCGCATGACTCGATCGCCTCCGCTGATTCCTCGCACTACATGATGTTTGAGAAACGGATGACCGAGACACAGTCTTTCAGAAACATTAACTCTCTACTCCGGGCAGACCATACCGAACCTACAAACCCACTACCTGTTGATCCACCTCTTCAAGAGCTTCACGTAACTTACTCAACTATGCTAGAGCCCATAATAGCTTGCGGCTGCACACGGAAGTTTCTAGCATGAATAGACTCAGTTCCCTTTGAGCCTGGGTGGCGGTCCATAGGAGAATCACACGGTAACCCCGGGATTTCCAAAAATAAAACAGGCAATCACTGGATACCCCAGGTGCCTCAATCCACCCAGATGTGTATTAAAGTTGCCACCTTAAGTAAACCATTAATTTAACAATCTCACATCTGTCATGGAAATCACTCAAACTCAATCCACGTCTACGAGCATAGCATGGCAAAATAAGCAACACGTAGAAGTAACTGAAGGAAATATGCCCTAGAGGCAATAATAAAGTTATTATTTATTTCCTTATAATCATGATAAATGTTTATTATTCATGCTAGAATTGTATTTACCGGAAACATAATACATGTGTGAATACATAGACAAACAAAGTGTCACTAGTATGCCTCTACTTGACTAGCTCGTTAATCAAAGATGGTTATGTTTCCTAACCATGAACAATGAGTTGTTATTTGATCAACGAGGTCACATCATTAGTAGAATGATCTGATTGACATGACCCATTCCATTAGCTTAGCACCCGATCGTTTAGTATGTTGCTATTGCTTTCTTCATGACTTATACATGTTCCTATGACTATGAGATTATGCAACTCCCGTTTACCGGAGGAACACTTTGGGTACTACCAAACGTCACAACGTAACTGGGTGATTATAAAGGAGTACTACAGGTGTCTCCAATGGTCGATGTTGGGTTGGCGTATTT
>NC_041383.1:356475861-356477914 GCF_002162155.2 Triticum dicoccoides
CGGGCTCCGGGAGGCGGCGGCGGCGGTGGTGGTGGCGGCTAGAGGGGGCGGGGGCGGCGCTATATAAAGGGGGCGGGGCGGGGCGACTTGGAGGAGGGGGCAAGGCGCGGCGGCGGAGTCCGGCTCGGACTCCGGAGTCCGTGTCGGCGGCGGTGGGGCGCGCGCGCACGCAGGAGGCGGCGGCAGCGGGCGGCTGGGCTGGCCTGCTCGGGTGGGCCTTTGGCCCAGTCGGGCGCGGGGTTTTTTTTAAACATTCCGCCGACTAGAAAAAAAAATCCTAGAAAAATATAAATAAAAATCTAAAAATTCCAAAACAAGTTTTCTCCGTCTAAATAAAATATTTAGAACAAGATGAACTTTTCTTGGCCCCTAAAATGCAATTTTTAAAACATGCAAATTTTTCTAGGGCAAATAAAATTCTGAATAAACTCAAATAAAATCCAAATAATAATTTTAACATTTTTTCTCCGATATTTCAATTGTTTTTGAGAAGTCATATTATCTCCCCTCATTTATTATTTTAAAATGAAATATTTTTCGGAGAGAAATAATTAAAAATCAAAATCCTCGTCTTCACTATTTGATAAAAAATTTCAAATGTGAAAATTGGAAAATCCCCAACTCTCTCCGAAGGTCCTTGAGTTGCTTAGGATTTCGAGGATTGCAAACGAAAAAGCAATAAAATATGATATGCATGGATGACCTATGTATAACATGCCAAATTGGAAATTTGGGATGTTACAAACCTACCCCCCTTAAGATGAATCTCGCCCTCGAGATTCGGGTTGGCTAGAAAATAGGTGCGGGTGGTCCTTGCGAATATCCTCTTCTCGCTCCCAGGTGGCTTCCTCCTCAGTATGATGACTCCACTGAACTTTGCAAAACTTGATCACCTTGTTGCGAGTGACTCGACTATCAAACCCTGGCGTCTGGCCCTGGGCCAGACGCCGAGGCCCATGGCGTCTGGGCCAGACGCCAAGGATTGTGGCGTTTGGTCCTGGAGTCCGAGTGGGACTCTTGCCTTTCGGGCAAAACCGACTTTGAGGAGGCTTTTGCTCCAAGTTTCGACCCCGGGGCTCAACATATAAATAGAGGGGCAGGGCTAGCACCAAAGACACAAGAAGTTGATCCACGTGATCTATTCCTTAGCCGTGTGCGGCGCCCCCAGCCACCATATTCCTCGATAATACTGTAGCAGAGTTTAGGCGAAGCCCTGCTGCTGTAGTTCATCAAGATCGTCACCACGCCGTCGTGCTGACGAAACTCTTCCCCGACACTTTGCTGGATCGGAGTCCGGGGATCGTCATCGAGCTGAACGTGTGCTCGAACTCGGAGGTGCCGTAGTTTCAGTGCTTGATCGGTCGGGCCGTGAAGACGTACGAGTACATCAACCGCGTTGTGCTAACGCTTCCGCTTACGGTCTACAAGGGTATGTAGACAACACTCTCCCCTCTCGTTGCTATGCATCACATGATCTTGCGTGTGCGTAGGAAATTTTTTGAAATTACTACGAAACCCAACAGTGGCATCCGAGCCAGGATATTTATGTTGATGTTATATGCACGAGTAGAACACAAGTGAGTTGTGGACGATACAAGTCATACTGCCTACCAGCATGTCATACTTTGGTTCGGCGGTATTGTTGGACGAGATGACCCGGACCAACCTTACGCGTACGCTTACGCGAGACCGGTTCCCTCGACGTGCTTTGCACAGAGATGGCTTGCGGGCGACTGCCTCTCCAACTTTAGTTGAACCAAGTATGGCTACGCCCGGTCCTTGCGAAGGTTAAAACGGAGTCTATTTGACAAACTATCGTTGTGGTTTTGATGCGTAGGTGAGATTGGTTCTTACTTAAGCCCGTAGCAGCCACGTAAAACATGCAACAACAAAGTAGAGGACGTCTAACTTGTTTTTGCAGGGCATGTTGTGATATGATATGGTCAAGGCATGATGCTGAATTTTATTGTATGAGATGATCATGTTTTGTAACCAAGTTATCGGCAACTGGCAGGAGCCATATGGTTGTCGCTTTATTGTATGCAATGCAATC
>NC_041383.1:356477924-356479504 GCF_002162155.2 Triticum dicoccoides
GGACATGACGAGGAGTCTCGAAATGGTCGAGACGTAAAGATTCATATATTGGATGATATGGTTAGGCCAAGGGGTCAAGCCCATGAGGCTTTAGATCGGTGCAAAAGGAGTTTTGCGGAGTTCAGGGGGCCAAACGCCGGAGACCCTAGCGTCTGGCCCTGGGCCAGACGCCGAGGCCCATGGCGTCTGGGCCAGACGCCAAGGATTGTGGCATTTGGTCCTGGAGTCCGAGTGGGACTCTTGCCTTTCGGGCAAAACCGACTTTGAGGAGGCTTTTGCTCCAAGTTTCGACCCCGGGGCTCAACATATAAATAGAGGGGCAGGGCTAGCACCAAAGACACAAGAAGTTGATCCACGTGATCTATTCCTTAGCCGTGTGCGGCGCCCCCAGCCACCATATTCCTCGATAATACTGTAGCAGAGTTTAGGCGAAGCCCTGCTGCTGTAGTTCATCAAGATCGTCACCACGCCGTCGTGCTGACGAAACTCTTCCCCGACACTTTGCTGGATCGGAGTACGGGGATCGTCATCGAGCTGAACGTGTGCTCGAACTCGGAGGTGCCGTAGTTTCGGTGCTTGATCGGTCGGGCCGTGAAGACGTACAACTACATCAACCGCGTTGTGCTAACGCTTCCGCTTACGGTCTACAAGGGTATGTAGACAACACTCTCCCCTCTCGTTGCTATGCATCACATGATCTTGCGTGTGCGTAGGAAATTTTTTGAAATTACTACGAAACCCAACAGTAACTCCCAAGGGTTTGATAATAAACAGGGCAATAGGTTCTACCTCAGCAACTACTTCCCAAAACCCACATATTAAAGGCATCCTAGTCATGCAATGTTTGAGGATTGAAACTAATGCATAAAAACTGGGCATGAAAAGAGTATGATCAATATGTTACTTGCCTTGCTGACGATCCGTGAATCCTAGAGACTCGTAGTAACACGCTTCGCACTCCGGGAATTCTATCGCAAGCAAATAATAACATACATAAGCAACAATCAAAGATGCACAAGTAGAACTCCAAATAAAAGAGTTTGACCGGAGAGTTCAACTTAAGAACTCGGTTTGCAAAAAGAATCAAATCAAACGGAGCAACGAAACTCAAACGGCAAAAGAAACAAGATCCGTTAACTAATCTTAACTAGGGTCAAATTTTACAGGGATAAAAACTTGTTTGAGTTGATTATTCGGAAAGTTGATTTCGAGATGAAACTCCAGGCGCTTGAATCGCCTGATTCCGATAAACGAGCGAAAAGATAAACAGGTTTGAACATCGGATCAGAAATCGCGATCAGAAAAATCGCGGAATAAATCTGATAAAAGAAAAACGACGAACGGATAAACGAACGAACGTTTGTTAACAGAAACTAAACGATGAACACGTTCGTTAGAACGAACAACGAGCGAACGCTCGCTAAATAAATAAACCAAAGAATAAAACCGATCTATATATAAAAAAACGAACTAGGGTTTTTCAAAAAAAATGAAGGGGGTTTATTTTTAAAAAAACGGCGGCGAGGGGGGGTGTGGCTACCTCCGGCGAGGTCTTCCGGCGGGGCGGGCGGCTCGGCGAG
>NC_041383.1:356479514-356486684 GCF_002162155.2 Triticum dicoccoides
TGCAACAACAAAGTAGAGGACGTCTAACTTGTTTTTGCAGGGCATGTTGTGATATGATATGGTCAAGGCATGATGCTGAATTTTATTGTATGAGATGATCATGTTTTGTAACCAAGTTATCGGCAACTGGCAGGAGCCATATGGTTGTCGCTTTATTGTATGCAATGCAATCGCGATGTAATGCTTTACTTTATTACTAAACGGTAGTGATAGTCGTGGAAGCATAAGATTGGCGAGACGACAACGATGCTACGATGGAGATCAAGGTGTCGCGCCGGTGACGATGGTGATCATGACGGTGCTTCAGAGATGGAGATCACAAGCACAAGATGATGATGGCCATATCATATCACTTATATTGATTGCATGTGATGTTTATCTTTTTATGCATCTTATCTTGCTTTGATTGACGGTAGCATTATAAGATGATCTCTCACTAAATTATCAAGAAGTGTTCTCCCTGAGTATGCACCGTTGTGAAAGTTCTTCGTGCTGAGACACCACGTGATGATCGGGTGTGATAGGCTCTAAGTTCAAATACAACGGGTGCAAAACAGTTGCGCACGCAGAATACTCAGGTTAAACTTGACGAGCCTAGCATATACAGATATGGCCTCGGAACACGGAGACCGAAAGGTCGAGCGTGAATCATATAGTAGATATGATCAACATAATGATGTTCACCGATGAAACTACTCCATCTCACGTGATGATCGGACATGGTTTAGTTGATTTGGATCACGTGATCACTTAGAGGATTAGAGGGATGTCTATCTAAGTGGGAGTTCTTTAGTAATATGATTAATTGAACTTAAAATTTATCATGAACTTAGTCCCTGAAAGTATCTTGCTTGTTTATGTTGATTGTAGATAGATGACTCGTGCTGTTGTTCCGTTGAATTTTAATGCGTTCCTTGAGAAAGCAAAGTTGAAAGATGATGGTAGCAATTACACGGACTGGGTCCGTAACTTGAGGATTATCCTCATTGCTGCACAGAAGAATTACGTCCTGGAAGCACCGCTGGGTGCCAGGCCTGCTGCTGGAGCAACACCAGATGTTATGAACGTCTGGCAGAGCAAAGCTGATGACTACTCGATAGTTCAGTGTGCCATGCTTTACGGCTTAGAATCGGGACTTCAACGACGTTTTGAACGTCATGGAGCATATGAGATGTTCCAGGAGTTGAAGTTAATATTTCAAGCAAATGCCCGAATTGAGAGATATGAAGTCTCCAATAAGTTCTATAGCTGCAAGATGGAGGAGAACAGTTCTGTCAGTGAGCATATACTCAAAATGTCTGGGTATAATAATCACTTGATTCAATTGGGAGTTAATCTTCCGGATGATTGCGTCATTGACAGAATTCTCCAATCACTGCCACCAAGCTACAAGAGCTTCATGATGAACTATAATATGCAAGGGATGAACAAGACTATTCCCGAGCTCTTCGCAATGCTGAAAGCTGCGGAGGTAGAAATCAAGAAGGAGCATCAAGTGTTGATGGTTAACAAGACCACTAGTTTCAAGAAAAAGGGCAAAGGGAAGAAAAAGGGGAACTTCAAGAAGAACGGCAAGCAAGTTGCTGCTCAAGAGAAGAAACCCAAGTCTGGACCTAAGCCTGAAACTGAGTGCTTCTACTGCAAGCAGACTGGTCACTGGAAGCGGAACTGCCCCAAGTATTTGGCGGATAAGAAGGATGGCAAGGTGAACAAAGGTATATGTGATATACATGTTATTGATGTGTACCTTACTAGAGCTCGCAGTAGCACCTGGGTATTTGATACTGGTTCTGTTGCTAATATTTGCAACTCGAAACAGGGACTACAGAATAAGCGGGCACTGGCAAAGGACGAGGTGACGATGCGCGTGGGAAACGGTTCCAAAGTTGATGTGATCGCAGTCGGCACGCTACCTCTACATCTACCTTCGGGATTAATATTAGACCTAAGTAATTGTTATTTGGTGCCAGCGTTGAGCATGAACATTATATCTGGATCTTGTTTAATGCGAGACGGTTATTCATTTAAATCAGAGAATAATGGTTGTTCTATTTATATGAGTAATATCTTTTATGGTCATGCACCCTTGAAGAGTGGTCTATTCTTATTGAATCTCGATAGTAGTAATACACATATTCATAATGTTGAAGCCAAAAAATGCAGAGTTGATAATGAAAGTGCAACTTATTTGTGGCACTGTCGTTTAGGTCATATCGGTATAAAGCGCATGAAGAAACTCCATGCTGATGGACTTTTGGAACCACTTGATTATGAATCACTTGGTACTTGCGAACCGTGCCTCATGGGCAAGATGACTAAAACACCGTTCTCCGGTACTATGGAGAGAGCAACAGATTTGTTGGAAATCATACATACCGATGTATGTGGTCCAATGAATATTGAGGCTCGAGGCGGATATCGTTATTTTCTCACCTTCACAGATGATTTGAGCAGATATGGATATATCTACTTAATGAAGCATAAGTCTGAAACATTTGAAAAGTTCAAAGAATTTCAGAGTGAAGTTGAAAATCATCGTAACAAGAAAATAAAGTTTCTACGATCTGATCATGGAGGAGAATATTTGAGTTACGAGTTTGGTGTACATTTGAAAAACTGTGGAATAGTTTCACAACTCACGCCACCCGGAACACCACAGCGCAATGGTGTGTCCGAACGTCGTAATCGTACTTTACTAGATATGGTGCGATCTATGATGTCTCTTACAGATTTACCGCTATCATTTTGGGGTTGTGCTTTAGAGACGGCCGCATTCACGTTAAATAGGGCACCATCAAAAATCTGTTGAGACGACTCCTTATGAACTATGGTTTGGCAAGAAACCAAAGTTGTCGTTTCTTAAAGTTTGGGGCTGCGATGCTTATGTGAAAAAACTTCAACCTGATAAGCTCAAACCCAAATCGGAGAAATGTGTCTTCATAGGATACCCAAAGGAAACTGTTGGGTACACCTTCTATCACAGATCCGAAGGCAAGACATTCGTTGCTAAGAATGGATCATTTCTAGAGAAGGAGTTTCTCTCGAAAGAAGTGAGTGGGAGGAAAGTAGAACTTGACGAGGTAACTGTACCTGCTCCCTTACTGGAAAGTAGTTCATCACAGAAAACTGTTTCAGTGACACCTACACCAGTTAGTGAGGAAGCCAATGATAATGATCATGAAACTTCAGATCAAGATACTACTGAACCTCGTAGATCAACCAGAGTAAGATCCGCGCCAGAGTGGTACGGTAATCCTGTTCTGGAAGTCATGCTACTAGATCATGATGAACCTACGAACTATGAAGAAGCGATGGTGAGCCCAGATTCCGCAAAGTGGCTTGAAGCCATGAAATCTGAGATGGGATCCATGTATGAGAACAAAGTATGGACTTTGGTTGACTTGCCCGATGATAGGCAAGCAATTGAGAATAAATGGATCTTTAAGAAGAAGACTGACGCTGATGGTAATGTTACTGTCTACAAAGCTCGACTTGTCGCAAAAGGTTTTCAGCAAGTTCAAGGGATTGACTATGATGAGACCTTCTCACCCGTAGCGATGCTTAAGTCCGTCCGAATCATGTTAGCGATTGCCGCATTTTATGATTATGAAATTTGGCAGATGGATGTCAAAACTGCATTCCTGAATGGATTTCTGGAAGAAGAGTTGTATATGATGCAACCGGAAGGTTTTGTCGATCCAAAGGGAGCTAACATAGTGTGCAAGCTCCAGCGATCCATTTATGGACTGGTGCAAGCCTCTCGGAGTTGGAATAAACGTTTTGATAGTGTGATCAAAGCATTTGGTTTTATACAGACTTTCGGAGAAGCCTGTATTTACAAGAAAGTGAGTGGGAGCTCTGTAGCATTTCTGATATTATATGTGGATGACATATTACTGATTGGAAATGATATAGAATTTCTGGATAGCATAAAGGGATACTTGAATAAAAGTTTTTCAATGAAAGACCTCGGTGAAGCTGCTTACATATTAGGCATTAAGATCTATAGAGATAGATCAAAACGCTTAATTGGACTTTCACAAAGCACATACCTTGACAAAATTTTGAAGAAGTTCAAAATGGATCAAGCGAAGAAAGGGTTCTTGCCTGTGTTACAAGGTGTGAAATTGAGTAAGATTCAATGCCCGACCACTGCAGAAGATAGAGAGAATATGAAAGATGTTCCCTATGCATCAGCCATAGGATCTATCATGTATGCAATGCTGTGTACCAGACCTGATGTATGCCTTGCTATAAGTTTAGCAGGGAGGTACCAAAGTAATCCAGGAGTGGATCACTGGACAGCGGTCAAGAACATCCTGAAATACCTGAAAAGGACTAAGGATATGTTTCTCGTATATGGAGGTGACAAAGAGCTCATCGTAAAAGGTTACGTTGATGCAAGCTTTGACACTGATCCGGACGATTCTAAATCGCAAACCGGATACGTGTTTACATTAAACGGTGGAGCTGTCAGTTGGTGCAGTTCTAAACAAAGCGTCGTAGCGGGATCTACATGTGAAGCGGAATACATAGCTGCTTCGGAAGCAGCAAATGAAGGAGTCTGGATGAGGGAGTTCATATCCGATCTAGGTGTCATACCTAGTGCATCGGGTCCAATGAAAATCTTTTGTGACAATACTGGTGCAATTGCCTTGGCAAAGGAATCCAGATTTCACAAAAGGACCAAACACATCAAGAGACGCTTCAACTCCATCCGGGATCTAGTCCAGGTGGGAGACATAGAGATTTGCAAGATACATACGGATCTGAATGTTGCAGACCCGTTGACTAAGCCTCTTCCACGAGCAAAACATGATCAGCACCAAAGCTCCATGGGTGTTAGATTCATTACAGTATAATCTAGATTATTGACTCTAGTGCAAGTGGGAGACTGAAGGAAATATGCCCTAGAGGCAATAATAAAGTTATTATTTATTTCCTTATAATCATGATAAATGTTTATTATTCATGCTAGAATTGTATTTACCGGAAACATAATACATGTGTGAATACATAGACAAACAGAGTGTCACTAGTATGCCTCTACTTGACTAGCTCGTTAATCAAAGATGGTTATGTTTCCTAAACCATGAACAATGAGTTGTTATTTGATTAACGAGGTCACATCATTAGTAGAATGATCTGATTGACATGACCCATTCCATTAGCTTAGCACCCGATCATTTAGTATGTTGCTATTGCTTTCTTCATGACTTATACATGTTCCTATGACTATGAGATTATGCAACTCCCGTTTACCGGAGGAACACTTTGGGTACTACCAAACGTCACAACGTAACTGGGTGATTATAAAGGAGTACTACAGGTGTCTCCAATGGTCGATGTTGGGTTGGCGTATTTCGAGATTAGGATTTGTCACTCCGATTGTCGGAGAGGTATCTCTGGGCCCTCTCGGTAATACACATCACATAAGCCTTGCAAGCATTACAACTAATATGTTAGTTGTGAGATGATGTATTACGGAACGAGTAAAGAGACTTGCCAGTAACGAGATTGAACTAGGTATTGGATACCGACGATCGAATCTCGGGCAAGTAACATACCGATGATAAAGGGAACAACGTATGTTGTTATGCGGTCTGACCGATAAAGATCTTCGTAGAATATGTAGGAGCCATTATGGGCATCCAGGTCCCGCTATTGGTTATTGACCGGAGACGTGTCTCGGTCATGTCTACATTGTTCTCGAACCCGTAGGGTCCGCACGCTTAAGGTTACGATGACAGTTATATTATGAGTTTACATGTTTTGATGTACCGAAGGAGTTCGGAGTCCCGGATGAGATTGCGGACATGACGAGGAGTCTCGAAATGGTCGAGACGTAAAGATTCATATATTGGATGATATGGTTAGGCCAAGGGGTCAAGCCCATGAGGCTTTAGATCGGTGCAAAAGGAGTTTTGCGGAGTTCAGGGGGCCAAACGCCGGAGACCCTAGCGTCTGGCCCTGGGCCAGACGCCGAGGCCCATGGCGTCTGGGCCAGACGCCAAGGATTGTGGCATTTGGTCCTGGAGTCCGAGTGGGACTCTTGCCTTTCGGGCAAAACCGACTTTGAGGAGGCTTTTGCTCCAAGTTTCGACCCCGGGGCTCAACATATAAATAGAGGGGCAGGGCTAGCACCAAAGACACAAGAAGTTGATCCACGTGATCTATTCCTTAGCCGTGTGCGGCGCCCCCAGCCACCATATTCCTCGATAATACTGTAGCAGAGTTTAGGCGAAGCCCTGCTGCTGTAGTTCATCAAGATCGTCACCACGCCGTCGTGCTGACGAAACTCTTCCCCGACACTTTGCTGGATCGGAGTACGGGGATCGTCATCGAGCTGAACGTGTGCTCGAACTCGGAGGTGCCGTAGTTTCGGTGCTTGATCGGTCGGGCCGTGAAGACGTACAACTACATCAACCGCGTTGTGCTAACGCTTCCGCTTACGGTCTACAAGGGTATGTAGACAACACTCTCCCCTCTCGTTGCTATGCATCACATGATCTTGCGTGTGCGTAGGAAATTTTTTGAAATTACTACGAAACCCAACAGTAACTCCCAAGGGTTTGATAATAAACAGGGCAATAGGTTCTACCTCAGCAACTACTTCCCAAAACCCACATATTAAAGGCATCCTAGTCATGCAATGTTTGAGGATTGAAACTAATGCATAAAAACTGGGCATGAAAAGAGTATGATCAATATGTTACTTGCCTTGCTGACGATCCGTGAATCCTAGAGACTCGTAGTAACACGCTTCGCACTCCGGGAATTCTATCGCAAGCAAATAATAACATACATAAGCAACAATCAAAGATGCACAAGTAGAACTCCAAATAAAAGAGTTTGACCGGAGAGTTCAACTTAAGAACTCGGTTTGCAAAAAGAATCAAATCAAACGGAGCAACGAAACTCAAACGGCAAAAGAAACAAGATCCGTTAACTAATCTTAACTAGGGTCAAATTTTACAGGGATAAAAACTTGTTTGAGTTGATTATTCGGAAAGTTGATTTCGAGATGAAACTCCAGGCGCTTGAATCGCCTGATTCCGATAAACGAGCGAAAAGATAAACAGGTTTGAACATCGGATCAGAAATCGCGATCAGAAAAATCGCGGAATAAATCTGATAAAAGAAAAACGACGAACGGATAAACGAACGAAC
>NC_041383.1:356487303-356495293 GCF_002162155.2 Triticum dicoccoides
AGGCGGCGGCAGCGGGCGGCTGGGCTGGCCTGCTCGGGTGGGCCTTTGGCCCAGTCGGGCGCGGGGTTTTTTTTAAACATTCCGCCGACTAGAAAAAAAAATCCTAGAAAAATATAAATAAAAATCTAAAAATTCCAAAACAAGTTTTCTCCGTCTAAATAAAATATTTAGAACAAGATGAACTTTTCTTGGCCCCTAAAATGCAATTTTTAAAACATGCAAATTTTTCTAGGGCAAATAAAATTCTGAATAAACTCAAATAAAATCCAAATAATAATTTTAACATTTTTTCTCCGATATTTCAATTGTTTTTGAGAAGTCATATTATCTCCCCTCATTTATTATTTTAAAATGAAATATTTTTCGGAGAGAAATAATTAAAAATCAAAATCCTCGTCTTCACTATTTGATAAAAAATTTCAAATGTGAAAATTGGAAAATCCCCAACTCTCTCCGAAGGTCCTTGAGTTGCTTAGGATTTCGAGGATTGCAAACGAAAAAGCAATAAAATATGATATGCATGGATGACCTATGTATAACATGCCAAATTGGAAATTTGGGATGTTACAAACCTACCCCCCTTAAGATGAATCTCGCCCTCGAGATTCGGGTTGGCTAGAAAATAGGTGCGGGTGGTCCTTGCGAATATCCTCTTCTCGCTCCCAGGTGGCTTCCTCCTCAGTATGATGACTCCACTGAACTTTGCAAAACTTGATCACCTTGTTGCGAGTGACTCGACTATCAAACTCAAGAATCTTTACTGGCTTCTCCTCATAGGTCAGATTATTATCCAGCTGAATCGCCTCCAAAGGTACTGTATCATTCAATGGTATATCGGCCATCTCATCATTGCACTTCTTTAGCTGTGATACGTGAAACACATCGTAAACTCCTGACAACCCTTCAGGTAACTCCAGTTTGTAGGCGACTTCTCCCATCCGTCCCAAAATACGATACGGTCCTACAAATCTCGGGGCTAACTTTCCCTTAACTCCAAAACGTTTTACTCCCCTCAAAGGTGATACTCGTAAATAAGCTTTGTCTCCAATTTCATAGGTTACTTCCTTGCGTTTTGAATCTGCATAACTCTTCTGTTTGGACTGAGCGATCTTTAGTCTGTCTCTGATCAGTTTAACCTTCTCTTCTGATTCCTTGATCAAATCTGGTCCAAACAATTGACGGTCTCCTACCTCATCCCACATCAATGGTGTTCTACATCTGCGTCCATACAGAGCTTCGAAGGGTGCCATCTTCAAACTGGCCTGGTAGCTGTTGTTATAAGAGAACTCCGCGTATGGTAAATTGTCATCCCAACTAGATCCATAATCTAGCGCACATGCTCTTAGCATGTCCTCCAGAATCTGATTGACTCTTTCTGTCTGTCCATCTGTCTGAGGGTGAAAAGCGGTACTGAATTCCAATCGGGTACCCAAAGTCTGGTGTAACTGATGCCAAAATTTTGAAGTAAACTGGGTTCCTCTATCTGATACGATGCTCCTCGGAACTCCATGTAAACATACGATCCTGGTCATATATATCTTGGCCAACTTTGCACTTGTATACGTTGTTTTCACCGGGATGAAGTGAGCTACCTTAGTTAATCGATCCACAACTACCCATATAGAATCATATCCTGCCTTGGTTCTGGGTAATCCGGTAATAAAGTCGATACCAAGTTTGTCCCACTTCCATTCGGGTATTGGCATAGGCTGTAACAGTCCTGCTGGTTTCTGATGCTCTGCCTTCACTCTCTGACATACATCACATACGGCTACATACTCGGCAATATCCTTCTTCATACCAGTCCACCAGAAACATTCCTTCAAGTCCAAATACATCTTGGTGTTTCCGGGATGAATCGAGTATGGTGAGTCATGGGCCTCCTGAAGTATCAACTTCCTGATCTCCGAATTGTTGGGCACATAAATCCGGTCCTCAAACCACAAGGTATTGTGCTCATCCTCGCGAAAACCTTTGGCTTTACCTTCACCCATCCTCTCTCTTATCTCAGCAATCTCTTTGTCCTCCTTCTGAGCTTCTCGAATCTTGTCCAACAACGTCGACTGAACCTCCACTGCTGCAAGAAAGCCTTTTGGAACAATCTCCAACCGAAGTTCCATGATCTCCGCAGCTAACTCTTTTGGCATTCCTTTGCTCACAAGAACATTAGCATAACTTTTCCGGCTCAAAGCGTCTGCTACGACGTTGGCTTTTCCTGGATGATAGTGTAGCTTCATATCGTAATCCTTTATAAGTTCCAACCATCTCCTCTGTCTGAGGTTCAACTCCTTCTGGGTGAAAATGTACTTCAAGCTCTTATGATCCGTGTACACATCACAACGGTTTCCAATAAGATAATGTCTCCAGGTCTTCAGCGCATGCACTACGGCTGCTAACTCCAGATCATGTGTGGCATAGTTCAACTCGTGTGGCTTCAGTTGTCGTGAGGCATACGAAACAACTTTTCCTTCCTGCATAAGCACACATCCAAGTCCCAAGCGAGAGGCGGCGTCACAATACACTTGAAACTCCTTACGTATATCTGGCAAGGTCAGCACTGGGGCTGTAGTCAATCGTTCCTTCAGCTCTTGAAAACTTGTCTCGCAATCCTCCGTCCATTTGAACTTAGTATCCTTCTTTAACAATTCAGTCATTGGTTTAGCAATCTTGGAAAAATTCTCAATGAATCTCCAATAGTATCCTGCGAGTCCAAGGAAACTGCGGATCTCGCCAATTGAAGTGGGTGCCAACCATTCAGTGACCGACTGAACCTTACTGGGATCCACTGCTATACCCTCTCCTGATATAACATGCCCAAGAAATCCAACTTCTTTCAACCAAAACTCACACTTGCTGAATTTGGCGTATAACTGGTGTTCCCTGAGTTTCTCGAGAACCAAACGCAAGTGTTCCGCATGCTCCTCTTTGTTCTTCGAGTATATCATAATATCATCAATAAATACCACAACAAACTTGTCCAAATATTCCATGAACACCTTGTTCATCATACTCATGAAATAGGCAGGGGCGTTAGTCAGTCCAAATGACATGACCGTGTACTCATATAATCCATACCGCGTGGTAAACGCTGTCTTTGGTATATCCTTCTCTCGGATCTTCAACTGATGGTATCCTGATTGTAGATCAATCTTTGAAAACACCTTAGCTCCTTGTAACTGATCAAACAAATCATTAATCATCGGTAAGGGATACTTGTTCTTTATCATTACTTCATTCAGAGCTCGGTAATCAACGACCATCCTCAGGGATTTATCCTTCTTCTCCATCAAAAGTATTGGGGCTCCCCAAGGTGATGAACTTCTACGAATGTAACCTTTCTCCAACAACTCTTTGATCTGCTTCTTAATTTCCTCCAGGTCATTTGCTGGCATCCGATAGGGTCTCTTGGATATCGGCCCTGTACCTGGCAATAGCTCTATCAAAAACTCGATGTCTCTATCTGGTGGCATACCTGGTAACTCTTCGGGGAAAACATCCAGAAAATCCTTTACTACAGGTACTTCCTCCTATACAACTCCCGTGAGGGCGTTTACTTGGCTCCTCCTGGGCACATGCCTAGATACATACTTAATCATTTTTCCCTCCGGGGTGGTAAGGTAAATTGACTTACTAGCACAGTCAATACTTCCTCCATACTTCGACATCCAGTCCATTCCTAATATCACATCCAATCCTTGCGACTCCAAGATAATTAGGTCAGACGGAAATACATGTGTGCCAATGATTAGGGGTATCTGGGTGCACCAACTGCTAGCCATGTACTCTGCTCCAGGCGAGCTCACTAAAAGGGGTGTCCTAAGGGTTTGGGTTGGTAACTTGAACTTTTCCACAAATCCCCTTGATATGTATGAATGCGATGCACCAGTATCAAAAAGAACAATTGCGGTAAATGACTGAACCAAAAACTTACCTATTACCGCGTCCGGCTGCTCTTCAACTTCCTCCACGTTAACGTGGTTCACTTGTGCTTTGTTTAATGGATTGGGCTTCTTCCCAGCGCTCCCATTTTCGTTTCCATTCTTTCCTTCAGAGCAGTCATTGGCATAGTGCCCGGTCTTCCCGCACTTGTAGCAAACAACTTGACTCAAGTCCCTCTTTGCGGTGTAGATGGGTTAGAGCGATTCTGATTATTGTTGGCTCCATTCCCATTCCCGTTCTTCGCACCATTATGGTTATGCGATCCTCCTCCAGCATGGTTATGAACAAGTCCTCCCGAGTTCGGGGTTAAACGAGGCTTCTGGTGAGCTCCTGAGTTGTATTTCCCTTGTCCATACTTCCTCTTACGATTCTCAATCTGCTGCTGCTTTCCTTCAATCATTAGGGCCTTATCTACCAACTCCTGGTAGTTGTTGAAGGTTGCTACCATCAACTGCATACTCATCTCATCATTCAGCCCTTCCATAAACTTCTCCTGCTTCGCGGCATTTGTGGCCACATCATCAGGGGCATAACGTGATAACTTGCTAAACTCATCCACGTACTGGCCAACAGTACGGTTCCCTTGGTGTAGATTGCGAAACTCACGCTTCTTCATCTGCATAGCTCCAGTCGAGACATGGGCAGTACGAAAAGCCTACTGAAACTGAGCCCATGTGACAGTGTCGATAGGATAGGTGGCTGTGAAATTCACCCACCATGCTGCTGCAGGTCCATCCAGTTGGTGTGCGGCAAAACGCACCTTCTCAGCATTTGTGCATCCTGCGGTGGTTAACTCCCTTCCAATACGACGTAGCCAATCATCTGCAACTATTGGCTCGATGCTACTGGAGAACACCGGCGGCTGTAACCTTAAGAAACGGGCGAGGTTATCCACTGGCGGCGGGTTGTTGTTGGCATTGTTGTTATTGGCATTGCCTTGGTTCTGAACTAGCAATTGCATCAAGGCATTCTGTTGCTGGATCAACTGGGTGATCTCCGGTGGGAAAACAAAATCGGGGTCTCTTCTCGGAGGCATCTGATGGGTTTAGATGGAAGAGATTAGAATTGAAAAAGATCTAGGGGAGAAACACTACCCATATGTATATGAGGCAAACACAAGCATTCATTCAATCAATCAAGCAAGGGCATACAAAACGGTTTAGGACTATCGCAAAAGTGCTCACTACTACTAGTTACATGGGGGAATACTATTATTATATGGTGGTCATCTGGAAATTTTGATCGGTGGAAGACTCCATGATGTCTGCTCCAGCTTCAACTTCGTAGTCATCATCACTTGAATCTGAATCGGTGTCGTCGATGATGATGTAGTTGTCCGGACAAATGGGGTCTCCGTCATCTTCTCTCGGAACTGGTCCTCCCATGAAAATTCCGATCTTCTCGACTAGGTCGTCATTCTTCTCCAATAGGGTCTTGATTTCCTCCTCATATCCATCGCGTGTGAACTTAAGTTCTTCCTCTAGCTCGATGATCCTAGTTTTCGCCTTCTTCAACTCGATCATGTCTGTGCATATCTGGTTCTCCTGTCGTCGAATGTGCTGATTTTGCTCCTGGATAAAGGCTGCGACAGATCTATCCTTCCTGGTGTTGATCATCTCCCATTGTTCATCTCGGCGCCCACATATTTGATAGGTGGTGTCCTCAAGGTCCTTGTTGTAGATTTCTCCAATGCGTCCCATGGTAATATGAGCTGCCATACTCTTGCCAAGGCTCCAAGTGGGTGCTTCAAAAGAAAACTCTATGGGTTTAGAATTTGGCGAGAACGTTCTTCCTGGAACTCGTACTTGAATCATCCAGCGCTCTTCTTCTGGTAGAGTGGCGTTGTACGTCCCGGTGAAGCTTGGTATTCCAATATTCAAGTACCTAGTGACTTCCTTCAAGTGGCGTCCAAAAGGTGAGTCTTCATCTGGTTGGGCAAACTTGTTCTTCATCTCCTTCATCCTAAAGAGTGAAAAAAGAAGAGGAGTCAGAAATGAGAAGAGAAGAGTGACCTATGGTTTATCTTAGTAGTCGTGTCCTACACTCAGCGTGTGCTCTGATACCATCTTGTAGCGACCCGACCTCATATGGCCAAGTCTCTGTGCTTCCGTGTTATCCCTGGATCGGTAATGCTGACACACACAGTACTCGAAGGATTTATAACAGAGTAGCAATCACACACTTATTACATCGAATGTCTCAAAAGAGAACTTATTACAATAATATGGCTTAAGGCCATCTAATGCGATAACAGCGGAAGGCTTGGAAGATAAACTGAGTCCATCAACTCCAACGGCATAGCTGAGCTGCACGGCAACGACCTACAAACCTTACTCCTCGTCTGAAAAGTCTGCAACATAATATGTTGCAGCCCGAGAACGGGTCAGCACATGGAATATGCTGGCAATGTAACACAAAAGAGCAATAACAAAATAATACTACCACTACATGCATATTTGGCTGGTGGAAAGCTCTATGGTTATAGTTTTGCGAAAAGCCAAATTTTCCCTACTACAAAGGAATAAATTTTAATTTAACTATCATGGTGGTTGAAACATCATTTGAGAAGGTAACCCCAACTCAATGATCCCAATTAAAATAGTTAACAACCCAGCAAGATTAATTAGAAGTGTTGAGATACATGCAAATACTCAAGTACTAGATACTCAGAATTGTCCATAACCGGGGACACGGCTAACCATGATTGGATTGTACACTCTATAGAGGTTTGCGCACTTTTCCCCGCAAGACTCAATCACCTCCGCTGATTCCTCGCACTACATGATGTTTCAGAAACGGATGTCCGAGACACAGTCTTTCAGAAACATTAACTCTCTACTCCGGGCAGACCATACCAAACCTACAAACCCACTACCTGCTGATCCACCTCTTCAAGAGCTTCACGTAACTTACTCAACTATGCTAGAGCCCATAATAGCTTGCGGCTGCACACGGAAGTTTCTAGCATGAATAGACTTAGTTCCCTTTGAGCCTGGGTGGCGGTCCATAGGAGAATCACACGGTAACCCCGGGATTTCCAAAAATAAAACAGGCAATCACTGGATACCCCAGGTGCCTCAATCCACCCAGATGTGTATTAAAGTTGCCACCTTAAGTAAACCATTAATTTAACAATCTCACATCTGTCATGGGAATCACTCAAACCCAATCCACGTCTACGAGCATAGCATGGCAAAATAAGCAACGCGTAGAAGTAACTCCCAAGGGTTTGATAATAAACAGGGCAATAGGTTCTACCTCAGCAACTACTTCCCAAAACCCACGTAGTAAAGGCATCCTAGTCATGCAATGTTTGAGGATTGAAACTAATGCATAAAAACTGGGTATGAAAAGAGTATGATCAATATGTTACTTGCCTTGCTGACGATCTGTGAATCCTAGAGACTCGTAGTAACACGCTTCGCACTCCGGGAATTCTATCGCAAGCAAATAATAACATACATAAGCAACAATCAAAGATGCACAAGTAGAACTCCAAATAAAAGAGTTTGACCGGAGAGTTCAACTTAAGAACTCCGGTTTGCAAAAAGAATCAAATCAAACGGAGCAACGAAACTCAAACGGCAAAAGAAACAAGATCCGTTAACTAATCTGAACTAGGGTCAAATTTTACAGGGATAAAAACTTGTTTGAGTTGATTATTCGGAAAGAAGGTTTCGAGATGAAACTCCAGGCGCTTGAATCGCCTGATTCCGATAAACGAGTGAAAAGATAAACAGGTTTGAACATCGGATCAGAGATCGCGATCAGAAAAATCACGGAATAAATCCGATAAAAGAAAAACGACGAACGGCTAAACGAACGAACGTTCGTTAACAGAAACTAAATGATGAACACGTTCGTTAGAACGAACGGACGAGCGAACGCTCGCTAAATAAATAAACTGAAGAATAAAACCGATCTATATAAAAAAACGAACTAGGGTTTTTCAAAAAAAACAAAGGGGGTTTATTTTAAAAAATGGCGGCGAGGGAGGGTGTGGCTACCTCCGGCGAGGTCGTCCGGCGGGGCGGGCGGCTCCGGCGTCTCG
>NC_041383.1:356495879-356619828 GCF_002162155.2 Triticum dicoccoides
GGGGGCGGCGCTATATAAAGGGGGCGGGGCGGGGCGACTTGGAGGAGGGGGCAAGGCGCAGCGGCGGAGTCCGGCTCGGACTCCGAAGTCCGGGTCGGCGGCGGCGGGGCGCGCACGCATGCAGGAGGCGGCGGCGGCGGGCAGCTGGGCCGGCCTGCTCGGCTGGGCCTTTGGCCCAGACGGGCGCGGTTTTTTTTTAAAACATTCCGCCGACTAGAAAAAAATCCTAGAAAAATATAAATAAAAATCTAAAAATTCCAAAACAAGTTTTTTCCGTCTAAATAAAATATTTGGAACAAGATGAACTTTTCTTGGCCCCTAAAGTGCAATTTTTAAAACATGCAAATTTTTCTAGGGCAAATAAAATTTCGAATAAACTCAAATAAAATCCAAATAATGATTTTAACATTTTTCCTCCGATATTTCAATTGTTTTGGAGAAGTCATATTATCTCCCCTCATTTATTATTTTAAAATGAAATATTTTCCGGAGAGAAATAATTAAAAATCAAAATCCTCGTCTTCACTATTTGATAAAAAAATTCAAATATGAAAATTGGAAAATCCCCAACTCTCTCCGAAGGTCCTTGAGTTGCTTAGGATTTCGAGGATTGCAAACGAAAAAGCAATAAAATATGATATGCATGGATGACCTATGTATAACATGCCAAATTGGAAATTTGGGATGTTACAGTACTTAAGCGTTTCATGATCGGTATGGATGACAAACTCATGAGGTCTAAGATAATGTTCCCAAACATGTAGCACACGCACTAAAGCATACAATTCTTTGTCATAGATGGGATAGTTAAGTTGAGCACCGGAGAGTTTTTCACTAAAATATGCAATTGCTCGTTTTTCTTGCATCAAAACTTCGCCAATTCCTGTACCACTTGCATCACAATGAACCTCAAAAGTTTTGTCAAAGTTGGGCAAGGCAAGAATCGGAGCATGAGTAAGCAAAGACTTGAGCTCATCAAAAGCGGTGGCTTGCAAAGATCCCCAAACAAAAGGAGCATTTTTCTTACTCAAAGCATGCAAAGGAGCGGCGATAGTGCTAAAGTTTTTCACAAAGCGATGATAAAAACCCGCAAGACCAAGAAAACTTCGCACTTGTTGCAAATTGGTGGGTTGGGGCCAAGTTTTAATTGCTTCAATTTTAGTTTCATCAACATGGACACCCTTGGAAGAGACAACAAAACCCAAGAAAACCACTTTGTCAACACCAAGTGTGCACTTTTTCATGTTGGCATAAAGACTTTCCTTGCGAAGTGTTTGCAAAACAACCTTAACATGATCAAGATGCTCTTTCATGGTTTTGCTAAACACAAGAATATCATCAAAGTAAACCACAACAAAGACTCCAATATATGGGCGAAGCACATGATGCATGAGACGCAAGAAAGTACCGGGAGCCTCCGATAAACCCATAGCATAACTAACCACTCATATAAGCCAAATTTTGTTTTGAAAGCGGTTTTCCATTCATCACCCTCTTGAATGCGGATTTGGTAATAGCCACTTTTAAGATCAATTTTTGAGAAAAAGTTGGCTCCACTAAGTTCATCAAGCATATCATCTAAGAGAGGAATGGGATGCCTATAGCGAACAGTAATAGCATTTATAGGTCTACAATCGGAACACAAGCAAAAACTACCATCGGGTTTAGGCACAAGTATAACGGGAACGGCACAAGGGCTTAAGCTTTCACGTACATGACCGTTGTCGATTAGTTGTTGTACTTGCCATTAAATCTCCTTGGTTTCTTCGGGATTGACACGGTATGGAGCTTTGTTTGGAAGTGGTGCTCCGGGGATGAGGTTGATTCGATGCTCAATGCCTCGTAGAGGAGGTAGACCCAGCGGTAGCTCATCGGGGAAAACATCTTGAAATTCCTGCAAAAGAGATTGAAACACCAAAGGTAGCTCGTGAATGGTGTTAGTTTTTGGTTGTCCATCCTTGCACACAAGGACAAAGTGCATCACACTCGATGGGTTCTCACACACTTCTCTCATCTCACTTTTTGTGGCAAATAGTATGAGGTTTTTCTCTCTAGGCGAAGAGGCGCTCAAGTTAGGCTTGTTGCTCTCACTCATGTTTGGTTGGCTCACTTTCTCACTCTTCTCTCTATGGTGGGTGGCTTGCTTGTCGGCTATCACTTGACTAGGAGACATAGGTCGTAGCACATATTCCTTCCCTTTCATCTTGAAGCTATAGTGATTAGTACGCCCATTGTGGATGACACCACGGTCGAATTGCCATGGTCGACCAAGAAGGAGGTGGCAAACGGTCATTGGGACCACATCACACTCCAAAGTGTCCTCATATGCACCAATTTTCAAAGAGACTTGGACCGTATGCTCAACTCATATAGCGCCGGAGTCGCTTAGCCATTGAACCTTGCAGGGGTGCAGGTGCTTCCTCTTGACCAATTGAAGCTTGGAGCATAGTTCTTCACTTGCCAAGTTGTGGCAACTACCTCCATCGATGATGACCTTGACGGACCTTCCATTGATGCCGGCCTTGGTGTGGAAGATATGGCATCGTTGGCCTTCTTCTTGTTGATGTTGAAGAGTCAAGACCTTTGAGACAACGAGAGCGGGGCTCGTATCTTCATCACAAAAGACTTGATCATCTTCATCCTCGTTGACGCGCCGGTGCATGGCCACTTGCTCAAGAGCTTCCATTTCATCTTCACTCATTGAGTGATAGGTGCCATCGTCGTTGAGGAGCATGGTGCGCTTGTTGGGGCATTGGAAGGACTTCTGGCCTCGACCGCCACATGTGAAGCACTTGATTGAACTTGTCTTGATGGTCTCATCGGTTGGAGTAGAGGAAGAAGCACGCGGCTTGTAGTTTCTTGTAGTAGGAGGAAGACGACTTGAACTTGACGAAGGTTTCTTGTAGCTTGTCTTGTCATCGTTGCTTGGAGAAGGCTTGGTTGATGTAGATGTTGGAGGAGTTGTTGAAGCTTGATTGTTGTAGAAGCCGTATGTCTTGGATGAGTAGTTGGCGTACTTGAAGTCATCTTGTACTTGACGGTCCGCCTTGGTCGCTTGATGTACGAGCTCGATGAGGTTGGAGTAGGGTTGGAAGTCGGCGATCTTCTTGATGGGATGATTGAGTCCATTCAAGAAACGTGCCATTGTTTGCTCATCATCTTCCTTGACATTGGCTCGAATCATGGCTATCTCCATTTCCTTGTAGTATTCTTCAACACTCTTTGTACATTGCTTGAGGAGTTGTAGCTTCTTGAAGAGATCACGGTTGTAGTAGGTGGGCACAAATCATGCTCGCATGACATCCTTCATTTGAGCCCAAGTGGTGATTGGAGGGTCACCTCTTGCTTCTCGGCGCTCACGAACTTGTTCCCACCATATGAGCACATAGTCTTGGAGCTCAAGTGATGCCATTGCGATCTTCTTCTCTTCCTCATAGTTGTGCAAACGAAAGATTTTGTCAACCTTCAATGCCCATGAGAGGTATTCTTCCAGATCATTGGTTCCATTGAACTTGGGCATTGTGAATTTGAGTTTTCCATAGCGTTTCTCTTCATCTTGATAGTGGTTGCGATATCGCTCTTGCCTTGGAAAGTCCTCGAATGCTCGTTCCTCATGATGTCGCTCTTGGCATGGAGGATGGTCTTGAAGCACTTGTTCCACTTGGTGTCGGTCTTTTTGAACTTGAGGTTGAGGTGGAGCTTGACGAGCTTGTGGAGGAGCTTGAGGAGCTTGACGGTGCACACGTGGTTGGTAGTTCCTCTCTTGTATTTCTTCTCGAAGGGCTTCCTCTTGATTGTGCCATTCGCGATTGCGGTTGGCGATAGCTCGAATTGATTCTTGAAGGGCACGTTCCGCCTCACGAGCTTGTGCTTCATGTTGCTTTTGTGGAGACGTTGGGCCTTGGCGTCTTGTTCCTCTTGGTGTAGACGCGCTCGTTCTTCCTCTTGGTGTCGTAGTCGTTGTCATTCTTGAGCTTGAGCCAAAGCGACTTGGTTTGATTGAGGATGAGGAACTTGCTCATCTACTTGCTCTTGTGAATGCTTGACATGGAGTGGGTTGCGAGATGCATGACGGTCTAGTCGTGCGGCTCGTCGAAGGATGGTCGATGACGGTGTACTTGAGCCGGAGAAGGTGTCGTCAGAGTGTCGACTTGAGTGGCTCCGTCTTGAGTAGGATGATGTAGAAGGAGGCCGGTTCACCAACAAGGCACGGATCTTGTCCATTCTTGCATCGTTCTCTTGCTTGTGCGCGTCGAGCTTGTTGTCAAAGTAGTCTCGTGTACGTTGCTCGGAGAGTCGCAAGTCGGTGGCGAGGTCGTCGATGCGGTCGTTCATTGCTTGTTGCTCTTGATGTAGCGCTTGTTATGAACCAACGAGGTGGCTCTTGGTGACGAATGATGACATGTCATCGTCTTGCTCGATGAAGAGTGGGTTGGTAGAGGAACTTGGCCTATCCATCATAAGAAAGTGGTGGTGAGTAGGAAAATGAGAGAACAAAACCAAAGTTACCTTTTCCAAAGATTGTGGATGTAACAAGTACGATCCCACGTGATGTTACAATAGGGGAATTGGTACCGGGAATTGTTTCTCACACCTACAAGTAAATGGTCTATGGAGGAGCTTGGTTAGGAAAGGCACAAATAATTCAAGCAAATGTTAGTCAAGATGTTGATAAAGTTGACAAGATTCACAAATGGCAAATAAGACAAATAGATCAACCTCCAAAGATAACACGAGGAACGCACACACGGAAGATAAATGGGATCCACACAACCAAGGGGTGAGCTCGAAGATGTCTAATCACAGGAAAAACTCTTGTCGTACGGATACTAGAGAGACGCTAGCTCGATTGCACTAATGGGTGAGATACGCTAGTGCACCAACCTAATAGAGAATCCACTCGTCTCACTATCCCAAGTATGTTTATGTATGTGAAGACCAAGATGATGCACGTATGCTAAGAGGCTCGATGCTATTGCTTATAAGCTCTTTGCTTCTCTTCTCTTTTGCTTAAAAGCTTTTTCTCTTTTTTTCAACTATGCCACGATGCTTGATATACGAGCCACACAACGAGGTAACAAGTAGTAAATGCACGGGATGGAAGGAACACTAAATGGTGCACTAAGGCGTGGCCCGGCAATACTCAACAAGCTAGTCTCGATGGGTAAGCTACGCAAAAGGGCTCGAAGCTATCAAGTTAATGGCAAGGGATTACAAGGTGTCGTCGAGGTTACCGTCCTTGCTTACGGTCGAAGATGATCTTGTCGAAGCCGAAGTGTTGTCTGAGTCGATGATTGGTGGCGATGATGATACCAACTTGCGTCTAAGTAGCTGAAACACCTTAGGACACAAGAGAAATCGCAACCGAACACTCAACAAACACGTGAAATGGTGCGGAAGAACGCGAGAGGTGGTGGTGAAACGAAATGGGGAAAAACAGAAAATGGCCGAAACTTCCTAGATAGTCTGTGTGCACGGGGTAAGTGAGGCCCGTGTGCACGGGGTCCCGTGTGCATGGGGTCTCCTGTGAGCAGACGAACTGCTCGGATCCCGTGATGATTTCCACGTTTTTGGCCAGAATCGAACGATGGAAGGGTGGGGATGATGGTGGAGGGGAAGATCCACTTGCCAAACACCAAATCCGTGGATCAAAACAACCAAATCTCACAAGATCAACAAATTGCAAGAAAAAAAATTGGGGCTATTTTTGGTGGGGATTTTCGGATTAGGACGAAAAACAACAAAATCAAGCTAGAAAGTGGAAGGTAGGGACTCCAAGATGTGAATCAACATGGATCATGATACCAAGATGATGTAGGGTAGAACCCTAGGAAGGACCTTTTCACACTTGGAAGGGGGAAAAGGAGAGACACCACAAGAACAACAAGAACACAAAGATGAACACAAGAGGTAATCACTCCAACAATTCCCGATCACACATCCACTAGGGTAACAACACAAGATCCACAAGTCACAAACACAATCAAAGGAAAGATACAATGGCAAAGTTCATCCCAAAATCCAAAGGAGATGGGGTCTTGAAGATAGTCTTCTCCTTATGGAGGTCTTGAAATCCTCAAGGATTATTCCCTAGGGGGTGTTGATCCTCCAAGGAAGAAGGTGATGTAGGGCAAAACCCTAGGTGGTCGATCTTTCATGTTTGGAGGGATCCTACGGGAGAATCACGAAGAACACACGGAAGCACAAAGGGGAAATCACGGGAGAATCACGGAACCGACAGAGAATCAATCACACGAGTGCTAGATCACCGAACACAAAGAGATACATATGATCCACAATCAACAAAGGTAAGGATACAAAGGCACCGGTCTTCTCCTCACGGAGGTCTTGATGGTCTTCCCTAGAAAGGGGTCTTGAATCCGCTTGGGGGATCTTCTCCGAAGAGGTCCTGAACTCCAAGGAGAAGTATCCAAGTGGATGAGCAAAGGCTCTCACACAAATATGAGCTAATCTAATGCTAACCCTAAAACGTACAGGATGAAGGAGTATATATAGTCTACGGGGCGAAAGGGTACACGGGCCTCGGCCCAAGTGGCTGCGCAGGCAGGGCCGGAAGTTCCGGGCCAGGCCGGAAGTTCCGGGCGCCGGAGGTTCCGGGCAGGGTCCGGCCTAAGCCGAAAGTTGGCACAGGTGAGGTAGGGCTGGCTTCCGGGGGCCAGAAGTTCCGGGCAGGGCCGGAGGTTCTGGGGGCCGGAAGTTCCGGGCTAGGTTCCGGGCAGGTTCTGGGTTAAGCAGAAAGTTGTCATGCCCGGGGTGGTCGATGTCGAAGGAGGCCGGAAGTTCCGGGCTGGCCGGAAGTTCCGTACAGGTTCTGGGCTGAGCAGAGAGTTGACGCCTATCGCTTCTTCTTTAGCGTTGTACCTGATCACACACAGAGTTTCCGTCTGAGGTAGTAGCCATGTCTCTTGAGTAGAAAGAGGGATTTCGGAGAGGAGCGAGTTCACCTTATCTTCGATGGCCTTAGAGCGGGCTCGAGTCATGGGTCCACGTGGTGTTGAAGGAGATGTAGATGCGTCCATGGGGATGATGGAAGGATGCTCCGCATCATCTCCCCTCCCTTGGGAAAGATCCGACCTCAGATCAAAATCTTCATCACCATGGAAAGGCGAGAGGTCTTTGACGTTGAAGATGTCGCTCACGGTGTACTTGTCTCGTGGGAGTTCAATCTTGTAGGCGTTGTCGTTGTAGCGTGCTAGCACCTTGAAGGGTCCGTCGGCTCGAGGGAGAAGCTTGGACTTGCGTTCATTGGGGAAGCGTTCCTTGCGAAGGTGTAGCCACACGAGGTCTCCAATGTTGAATGTCTTGGGTTGCTTGTTGACGTTGAGCTTGGACGCGAGTCGTTGTACTTAGCGCTCGATGGTGTGTCTTGTATCCTCATGCATCTTCTTAATGTAGCTTGACCGTGCACTCGCATCCATGTTGGTGCGCTCTTGTAGAGGAAGAGGTAGAATGTCCAATGGTGACAACGGGTTGAAGCCGTAGACGAACTCGAAGGGAGGCTTGCCGGTAGTCGAATGTCTTGCACGGTTGTAAGCGTACTCGGCGATGGGTAGACACGCCTCCCACTCCTTGATGTTCTTCTTGATCAACACGCGAAGTAGAGTGGGTAGTGTCCGGTTCGTCACCTCCGTTTGGCCTTCGGTTTGAGGATGGTATTCCGAAGAGAATAATAACTTGATGCCGAGCTTGGCGCATAGGGTCTTCCAAAAGTAACTCAGGAACTTGACGTCGTGGTCCGAGACAATTGTCTTTGGTACTCCATGAAGTCGCAAGATTTCCCTACAAAAGAGATTTGCAATATGTGAAGCATCGTCTATCTTGTTGCAAGGAATGAAATGTGCCATCTTAGAAAATTTGTCCACAACAACAAAGACGGAATCCTTGCCATTTTGAGTTCTAGGCAAACCAAGTACAAAATCCATGCTAATGTCTTCCCAAGGTTGGTATGGAATGGGAAGGGGCATGTAAGACTTAGCTTTGCGACATGTGGAGCAACGGTTGGTGAAGCATGAGACATCACGAAACATCTTGGGCCAAAAGTAGTTCTTGGAGAGCGTGGCAAAAGTCTTGTCGTGTCCAAAGTGTCCCATAAGTCCGCCTCCATGAGCCTCTTGCAAAAGGAGCAAACGAAGAGAAGACTCGGGAATGCAAAGTTTGTTAGCTCTCATGAGATAATCATCCTTTATGTAGTATCATTCCCAAGACGTGTGTGTCAAACACTTAGCGTAAGGAGTAGCAAAAGAAGAATCATGCTCATACAAGTCTTTTATATGCTCAAAACCAATAACATTCAACTCAAGTTTAGTGACAAGCATGCATATGCGTGAAAGTGCATCGGCAACTACATTTTCCTTACCCTTAATGTACTTGATCACATAGGGGAAAGATTCAATAAATTCACTCCATTTGGCATGACGCTTGTTCAACTTAGTTTGACCTTTTAGGTACTTAAGTGTTTCATGATCAGTATGGATGACAAACTCATGAGGTCTAAGATAATGTTCCCAAACATGTAGCACACGCACTAAAGCATACAATTCTTTGTCATAGATGGGATAATTAAGTTGAGCACCGGAGAGTTTTTCACTAAAATAAGCAATGGCTCGTTTTTCTTGCATCAAAACTCCACCAATTCCGGTACCACTTGCATCACAATGAACCTCAAAAGTTTTGTCAAAATTGGGCAAAGCAAGAATCGGAGCATGAGTAAGCAAAGACTTGAGCTCATCAAAAGCGGTGGATTGCAAAGATCCCCAAACAAAAGGAGCATTCTTCTTACTCAAAGCATGTAAAGGAGCGGCAATTGTGCTAAAGTTTTTCACAAAGCGGCGATAAAATCCTGCAAGACCAAGAAAACTTCTCACTTGTTGCAAATTGGTGGGTTGGGGCCAAGTTTTAATTGCTTGAATCTTAGTTTCATCAACATGGACACCCTTGGAAGAGACAACCAAACCCAAGAAAACCACTTTGTCAACGCCAAAAGTGCATTTTTTCAAGTTTGCATAAAGGCGTTCCTTGCGAAGAGTTTGCAACACAGATTTAACATGATTAATATGCTCTTTCATGGTTTTGCTAAACACAAGGATATCATCAAAGTAAACCACAACGAAGACTCCAATGTAAGGTCTAAGCACATGATGCATAAGATGCACGAAAGTTCCGGGTGCTTCCGACAAACCCATAGGCATCACTAACCACTCATATAAGCCAAATTTTGTTTTGAAAGCGGTTTTCCATTCATCACCTTCTTGAATGCGGATTTGATAATAGCCACTTTTAAGGTCAATTTTGGAGAAAAAGTTGGCTCCGCTAAGTTCATCAAGCATATCATCTAAACGAGGAATGGGATGCCTATAACGAATGGTAATGGCGTTTATGTGTCTACAGTCGGAACACAAGCGAAAACTGCCATCGGGTTTAGGTACTAGTATAACGGGAATGGCACATGGGCTTAAGCTTTCACGTACCTGACCGTTGTCGATGAGTTGATGTACTTGTCGTTGAATCTCCTTGGTTTCTTCGGAATTGACACGGTATGGGGCTTTGTTTGGGAGTGGCGCTCCGGGGATGAGGTCGATTCGATGCTCAATGCCTCGTAGTGGAGGTAGACCCGGAGGTAGCTCATCGGAGAAGACATCTTCGAATTCCTGCAAAAGAGACTGAAACACTAAAGGTAACTCGTGAGAGGTGTTAGTTGTTGGCTCTCCATCTTTGCACACGAGGACGAAGTGCATCACACTCGATGGGTTCTCACACACTTCTCTTATCTCACTTTTGGTGGCAAATAGGATGAGGTTTTTCTCTCTAGGCGAAGAGGCACTCATATTTGGCTTGTGGCTCTCACTCACTTTTGGGTCGGTAACTTTCTCACTCTTCTCTCCATGGTGGGTGGCTTGCTTGTCGGCTATCACTTGACTAGGAGACATAGGTCGTAGCACATACTCCTTCCCTTTCATCTTGAAGCTATAGTGATTGGTGCGCCCATTGTGGATGACACCACGGTCGAATTGCCATGGTCGACCAAGAAGGAGGTGGCAAACGGTCATTGGGACCACATCACACTCCAAAGTGTCTTCATAAGCACCTATTTTGAAAGAGACTTGGACCGTATGCTCGACTCGTATAGTGCCGGAGTCACTTAGCCATTGAACCTTGTAGGGGTGCGGGTGCTTCTTCTTGACCAATTGAAGTTTGGAGCATAGTTCTTCACTTGCCAAGTTGTGGCAACTACCTCCATCGATGATGACCTTGACGGACCTTCCATTGATGCCGGCCTTAGTGTGGCAGATGTGGCATCGTTGGTCTTCTTCTTGTTGATGTTGAAGTGTCAAGACTTTGGAGACAACGCGAGCGGGGCTCGAATCCTCATGACAAAAGACTTGATCATCTTCATCCTCGTTAACGCGCCGGTGCATGGCCACTTGCTCAATAGCTTCCATTTCATCTTCACTCATTGAGTCGTAGGTGCCATCGTCGTTGAGGATCATGGTGCGCTTGTTCATGCATTGGTAGGCCTTGTGGCCTCGGCCACCGCAAGTGAAACACTTGAAGGAGCTTGTTTTGACGGTCTCATCGGTTGGAGTAGATGATGAAGCCCGCGGTTTGAAGTTGCTTGTCGTAGGAGGGAGGCGACTTGAACTTGCCGAAGTTTTCTTGTAACTTGACTTGTTGTCGTTGCTTTGAGAAGGTTTGGTTGATGTAGATGGTGGAGGAGTCATTGAAGCTTGGTTGTTGGAGAAGCCGTAGGGCTTGGATGGGTACTTGGCGTACTTGAAGTCATCTTGCACTTGACGTTCCGCCTTGGTTGCTTGATGTATGAGCTCAATGAGGTTGGAATAGGGTTGGAAGTCGGCGATCTTATTGATGGGATGATTGAGTCCATTCAAGAATCGTGCCATTGTTTGCTCATCATCTTCCTTGACATTGGCTCGAATCATGGCTATCTCCATTTCCTTGTAGTATTCTTCAACACTCTTTGTTCCTTGCTTGAGGAGTTGTAGCTTCTTGAAGAGATCGCGGTTGTAGTAGGTTGGTACAAAGCGTTCCCGCATGACATCCTTCATTTGAGCCCAAGTGGTGATTGGAGGTTCATCTCTTGCTTTGTGGCGTTCAAGGACTTGTTCCCACCATATGAGCACATAGTCTTGGAACTCAAGTGATGCCATAGCGATCTTCTTCTCTTCCTCAAAGTTGTGCAAACGAAAGATTTTGTCGACCTTCAATGCCCATGAGAGGTACTCTTCCGGATCATTGCTTCCATTGAACTTGGGCATTGTGAACTTGAGCTTGCCATAGCGTTGCTCTTCATTGTGTTGTTGGCGATGGTGATGATGACGTCCATGACGTGGAGGATAGTCATCCTCATGTTGCTCTTGGCGCGGAGGAAGTCCATGATCAACTTGCTCTTGTTGAACTTGAGGTTGAAGAGGAGCTTGACGAGCTTGTGGAGGGGCTTGTGGAGCTTGACGTTGCACACGCGGTTGGTAGTTCCTCTCTTGGATTTCTTCTCCAAGAACTTCCTCTTGATTGCGCCGTTCGCAATTGTGGTTGGCGATGGCTTGACTTGATTCTTGAAGGGCACGTTGCGCCTCAAGAGCTTGTGCTTCTCATTGTTATTGTTGAAGACGTTGAGCCTCGGCGTCTTGTTCTTCTTGGTGTAGACGCGCTCGTTCTTCTTCTTGGCGCCGTAGTCGTTGCCGTTCTTGAGCTTGAGCAAAAGCCACTTGGTTTGATTGAGGACGAGGGACTTGCTCATCTTCTTGCTCTTGTGAATGCTTGTCATGTAGCGGGTTGCGAGGTGCATGACGGTCTTGATGCGCGGCTCGTCGAAGAATGGTCGAAGACGGTGTACTTGAGCCGGAGAAGGTGTCATCGGAGTGTCGACTCGAGTGGCTTCGTCTTGAGGAGGAAGAAGTGGAATGATGATGGTTCCTCATCAAGGCGCGGATCTCGTCCATTCTTGCATCATTTTCTTGCTTGTGAGAGTTGAACTTGTCGTCGAAGTAGTCTCTTGTACGTTGCTCGGAGAGTCGCAAGTCGGTGGCGAGGTTGTCGATGCGGTCGCTCATAGCTTGTTGCTCTTGGTGTAACGCCCTTTGAGCACCAAAGAGGTGGCTCTTTGTGACGAATGATGACATGTCGTCACCGTTCTCGATGAGAGGTGGATTTGTAGAAGAACTTGGCCTATCCATCATACCAAGCAAAATGTAAGTGGTAGAAGGAAAAGAACGTGTACCAAATGTACCTTGACCGATGTTGAAGATGAATCAAATTCACTCAAATGAGGACAATGAAATAGCACTGTTGGTACCAATTCTTGTCGGTTCTCACACCTACACAAGTAAAAGCTTATGGTGGAGCTTGGTTAGGATGGTGGCACAAAATTTGATGCAATAGTAAGTGAGCTTCAATAATGTTGGAAAAGGTTCACAAATTTGCAAATGCAACAAGTAGACCAAGCAAGTATGGGTACACGGAAACACACACGCAAATAGATAATTGGGATTGTGCAATCCAAAAGTGAGCCAAAATGTGGAAACCACGAAAATGCTCTTGTTGCACAATACTAGAGAGACGCTAGCACGATTGCACAATAGGCGGATACGCAAACTTGTGCACAACCTACTAGGCAAAATTGCAACTATCTCTATCCCAAGTATGCTATATGTATGGTATTTCGGTGCAATGATACAAGATGATCCAATATGACAATCTTAATGTAGTATGATGCTATGGTTCTTGTTCATAAGCTCTTTGCTTATCTTTTCTCTTTTGCTTAAAAGCTTGGGTGGCTCTTTCACTCTTTGAGCTCTTTTCTTATGCAAAACTTTACGAACCAAGATAGCAAATGTGTATGCTATGAAAACTTTGTGACACACAAATGGATCCCAAGATATGCACCACTATGGTATGGTATGTATGCTTATGGAGTATGATCCCTAATGTGCACAAGTCATGTTGCCTGCAATACTCAATGGCTAGTCTCGATGGGTAAGCTACGTGAAATGAGGCAATGTGGGTTATCAATGCAATTGCAAGGTATGGCAAAGATGTCGTCGATGTTACCGTCCTTGCTTCGGTTGAAGGTTGAAACGAATGCGAAAGTCGTTGGGGACGCAGTGCACAGTCTTCAGTACGTTGGCGAAGATGCCGCTGCACCGTGATCGAAGTTTCCGAAGTTGCGAAAGTGTCGAAGAAGTGCAACTGTTCTGTCCAGGCCGGAAGTTCCGGGCAAGACGGAAGTTCCGGGGTCCGGAAGGTCCGGGGATGGCCGGAAGGTCCGGGTGCCGGAAGTTCCGGGGATGACCGGAAGGTCCGGGGGCCGGAAGTTCCGGGCAAGGCCGGAAGTTCCGGGGGTCGGGAATCTGCCAAGAACAGAGACTTCGAGATCGCGGATTTGGGCGGAAAAACTTGGGGAAAAACCCAAATCCGAGGGGAAAAAGAAGAAATTAGAAGGAAGGAAGGGCAGGGAAGCTAGATCCACTCAAAACAAAGCAAATCCATGGATCAAATCCAACAAAATCTCAACTCACCAACAAATCACAAAAAAATTTGGGGCTATTTTTGGTGGGGAATTTTCAGAATTAGGACGAAAACAACAAAATCAGGCTAGAAAACAAAGGGTAGGGGCTCCAAAAACGTGATCAACGTGGCTCATGATACCATATGATGTAGGGCAAAACCCTAGGTGGTCGATCTTTCACGTTTGGAGGGATCCTACGGGAGAATCACGAAGAACACACGGAAGCACAAAGGGGAAATCACGGGGAGAACGAGAGAGAATCACGAAACCGACAGAGAATCAATCACACGAGTGCTAGATCACCGAACACAAAGAGATACATATGATCCACAATCAACAAAGGTAAGGATACAAAGGCACCGGTCTTCTCCTCACGGAGGTCTTGATGGTCTTCCCTAGAAAGGGGTCTTGAATCCGCTTGGGGGATCTTCTCCGAAGAGGTCCTGAACTCCGAGGAGAAGTATCCAAGTGGATGAGCAAAGGCTCTCACACAAATATGAGCTAATCCAATGCTAACCCTAAAACGTACGGGGTGAAGGAGTATATATAGTCTACGGGGCGAAAGGGTACACGGGCCTCGGCCCAAGTGGCTGCGCGCAGGCAGGGCCGGAAGTTCCGGGCCAGGCCGGAAGTTTCGGGCGCCGGAGGTTCCGAGCAGGGTCCGGCCTAAGCCGAAAGTTGACACAGGTGAGGTAGGCTGGCTTCCGGGGGCCGGAAGTTCCGGGCAGGGCCGGAAGTTCCGGGCTAGGTTCCGGGCAGGTTCCGGGTTAAGCAAAAAGTTGTCATGCCCGGGGTGGTCGATGTCGAAGGAGGCCGGAAGTTCCGGGCTAGCCGGAAGTTCCGGGGGCCGGAAGTTCCGTGCAGGTTCCGAGCTGAGCAGAGAGTTGACGCATGTCGCTTCTTCTTCAGCGTTGTACTTGATCACACACAGAGTTTCCATTAGAGGTAGTAGCCATGTCTCTTGAGTAGAAAGAGGGATTTCGAAGAGGAGTGAGTTCACCTTATCTTCGATGGCCTTAGAGCGGGCTCGAGTCATGGGTCCACGTGGTGTTGAAGGAGATGTAGATGCGTCCATGGGGATGATGGAAGGATGCTCCGCATCAGAAGGTGAGGGAGCAAAGCTCACAAATATCTCATCTAATACTTTTCTAACCCTAAACATGGTCCTAGGTACGGAATATATAGCCTTGGGGTCGAAGGAGAAGAAGTGGAGCCGAAGATGCAATCTCAGCCGGCCATCCTGGGAGGCCCATGCGCACGGGGTAAGTTGGGCCCGTGCGCACGGGGGTCCCGTGGGCACGGTACAGGCCCATGCGCACGGGGTGCTCCAGCGTCAGATTCCTGTGTAGTCCATGGGCACAGGGTCTTGGGGGCCCGTGCGCACGGGGTCGCCTGGAGCCTCCTGTGCAGCTGCTCTTCTCCTTGTTCTTGGTCCTCACGGCCTTGGGGTGGTTCTCCTTCTCCTTGGTGATGCTCCTGAGCTTCTTGGTGATGTTCCTCTTCATACCTAAGGAGGCATAGCATATTTTGGTGAGGTAGTAAACATGTTCCGTTCGTGTCCATATGCAAGTCTAGTAGGAAGGAGTTCACATCGGTTTCCAAAGCACGTGCTCTTGCTCTTGTCATCGGTCCTTGTGGGGTTGGATGTGTCTGTGTAGAGTCCATGGGGATGATGGAAGGATGCTCCGCATCACTTCCCCTTCGTCATCTTCAAGGCGGCGACGCTCAAGTGGCCAATCTTCGGAACGTCATCGAGCTCAAGCACGACAACACCATCAAGATGAAGCTGCTCGCGATGCGTACACCTACAAGTCCCAACAAGCTCTACATCAAGCTACGGCCATACATCATGAGCACAAGAGAAGAATGCGAGACAAGCACCACCAAGACAGAGCTACGACTACTACGACCACTTCGGCATCTTCGCCAAGTGTCATCAAGGCATCTTCGCCTTTGGACGTATGGCATCTTCACCTACCTCCGACGAGTATGCCTACATCGGCCTTCCTCCATGACGACGGCGACGAGACGGTTGAGCATGGGATTTTCCCTTAGACCACGGCAACATATGATGACTTGAGTGACTTGTGCCACCATATTGAGAGTGAGAGTGACTTCACCACTAGCCCCATATATGATGAGTGATGAGGACATCAATACTATTGTTACACCCACAGCCCCTACTGCTATACATACTGGACCAATTACTAGAGCTCTTGCACGCCAATTAAATTACCAGGTACTTTTGTTTCTTGGTAATGATTCTAATGTTCATGAGAATATGATGCTGCCTAAATTGGATACATTTGTTTTGCTTACAAATGAAGGTCCTAGCTTGGAGAAGGATGACCATTGGATCAAGAACAAGCATGGAGATGATGGCATGCGCAAGGGGAACAAGAACAGAGCTACAAGTGATGATTTCAGGACGTTGAAGCCACCATAATGAGTGCATGAAGCCTTGGACGAAATATACAAGATGCTACTTCATAATTTTCGTCCATGGGCTATTCTAGGTGCTGCGTCACCTTTTTTATTGGGCTAGGCCCATGTAATTTCGAAATACAGAAGTATAGGCTATTTTTAGAGTCCGTATGTATGGGGAAACAAGAGTTAGGGTTGGTTTCGGACCCCTCCCTCAGGGGCCACGAAATTCCCCCCTCTTCCTCCATATATACAGCCCTTAGGGCGTCGTTTAGACGTTGGGTTTTGTTTAGATTAAAGTTCACCATAGCTGCAACTTCGCGTACTTCATTTGTGTTCAACGACCAGACAAAGGCATCACAGAACCCCACCTTGATCAATAAAGCTTTCATCTTATATTCGCAATATCCAGATTGCAATCTTAGTTTCTTGCTTGTTCTTCGTTTGCTCACAGGAAACAGACCCTCATGGTCAGGTTGATCGTGCTCCGGCGTGGTCAATAACCTCTCGGAGTTGGTTTAGCGATTGCTATGGCGCGACGTCCTCGCATGTTCATAGTCGGATCGTCAAAGTCGACTTCCACCAAAGCGAAATCCATCATCTCATCGAAAGACGAGACACCTTTGCCTCTATCAATGAGTTGCCACAATTTCCATGTGAGGAGAGCCACCACCACCACAACTTGAGTGATTTGAGTGACTCCACCATATGTGACATTGAGTGCACCTACCTTGAGGGAGTGAGTGAGCCACCACCACATAGAGAGAGTGAGGTAGTTGATAGGGCATGTGAGGCTACTATGATTTCTGACGACTTAACATCTACCTCTATTGTATCTTCTCCTTTGGTGCTAGGTCCCATTTATGATGACGTGCCGATCCTCGATGACTTCGTCCTTCCTTTGGACAAGACGATGACCATGGTGGAATATGATGCACCCCCACATGCTTCCATCAAGATGAAGATGATTACCACCATTTGGTCTTTGCCACCTCACCTACACCACATGAGTGGAATGACATCGGTAACCTACGTGACGGTGATGCTCTTGTCCCACTAGTGGACATTCTAGACATTGATTGCTTGCATGATGTTGACACATCTATTACCATGCTCCATGCTAGTATGATTTCCCCATGCGATGATTTACCCATTTATGATGAGTTTGATGATTGCCATGCGGAGTCTAGTAGTTGTGATGCCATGTTACATAGGATTTCTTGTAATAATTCTCTTGGTCACATCATGTTTGATAATCCGCTTGACTTGCCATATGCTATGCATGAGATCAATCATATGTATTATTTGCAATCTCATCATAGTGACTATGCATATGCCATTAAAATTAATCCAATTTGCACATATGGCATAGATGACAAGCCCTTGGTCATTGGCTTTTGTTTTTCATGCGATGATATTGCCATGCTTCCTTTACATGATTTGCGCAATTCATCTACTATACCATGCCGTGACCACATAGAGCCAAATATGCTTTGTTTTGGATGTTGTCAATATTCTCCATGTGATGTTTCCAATATTGCTCATGAGGAGACCCCCATAGTTTCCTCATACATTTTAGGAGATTTGGATTCATCCTATCCATTGCATGATCCCAATACTTGTGTGCACAACATGCTTCCCATGAATAAACATGCTATTGATGTGCCATATACTTCTATGCTAAATTTGCATCCCCATCATGTTATACACAATAACTATTCTTTCATGATGGATGACATGTTCTTATACCATGCATCAAATTTCTTTGAGTGATTCTTATCTTGTGCTAACTCACATGTGCACAAACACATCATGATGGATGATGTGTACATTTACCACGCGCACAATTTCTTCGGTTTGTGTTTCTTTTGTGTAGGTACCCATGAATACTTGTCAACCTCACAATCCCATGAGTTGACAAAACGAGCTCTAGAGAGCAACGATGGCTTGGGATGCCTTTCCCACCGCTCTCTTCGCGCAAAGACTTCGCGCATTTCTTCTACATGGCTCTCAAATGGTTATGGGTTATTTACCACTTCTCACTTTATGCCCATATTGCCATGTTCACTTTGCATGATATGCTCATTACTATGCCTTTGCCATGCATTTGTGACCCATGCTTTGCATTACACACGATGATTGATTCTAGTACTTGTATGTGTATTTGCAAACGTGGTGGAGATGTTGCTTGTTCTTGCCTTGTTTCCTTTGTGATCCATTCCTATGATAATATCTTGCTTTGCAATCGTGCTTGTGATATGCCTTGTGCATTGCCTATGCCTACTATTTACTCACATGACATGATTTCCATGATTTCCTCTAGTGTGTTGCATCTTCGCTCCACTAGTTTGCATGACTTGATTTCTATGCTTTCTCAGGTTGCATCCAATTCTTGGATTACTTGCTCCTATCACATGTTTGGTTGCAACAATGTCATTCCTTCACATATGCCATGTCCCATTCTTTGCTACATGCTTGCCTTGATTGCCTCACACATGATGAACAATTGCTCTTTCTATTGTGTTGAGTGCCATAGTATCTTCACCACACCATAGGCACATTATGCTTGGATTGTCTTGCACTTCACCCATGTGTTTAGACATTGCCTTTCATTTGGTGTTGTGAATGATTCTTATGCTTACCATAGACCATTCATTGAGGTTCTTATGCATGCTTGCTATGATCTTGAGGTTGATGCTTCTTCTCTTGTCTACCGTTTTAGCATCTTTACCTCACATTTGCATGCTTGTTTCCATGATGCTTTTCCATGTGCTCAAGTTATGTTCTTACATGCCATGCCACCCTTCCTTGTCAAACCATATGCTATGCTTGATGGTGACACTTGTTTGGTGAATCACCTCTTGAATGCTTGGTTTTGCTTTAATGCCAACCACATTTGTTTTTCCATGTGCTTGTTATCTTTGCTCCTTTTGAAGGAATTACAAGACGGTGCGACATTGGAGAGTGACCATTTCGAGCTTCCACATGACAAGTGCTTGGGGGTTCTCCACTTCTACATGGCGACGCCACCTCGTTACCATGGTCATGAGGATCACGATCCGTGGATGGATCTCTACCAAGGGGGGCAGATGATGCGGAGCATCCCTCAACCATCACCATGGATGTCACACCACCTCCGCAAGCATGAAAAGGACATACGTCGAGAGCTCGCACATGCACCATCAAAACCGAGGTCACTTCTTTCCTCTTCGAACTACATTCGATTTCACATGTGAACTGGGTCCTACCTCAAACAGAGATATATTGCACTCTCAGGTACCGAGGAGATGACCGTGGGGAGGCGAGGACGAAGACTCGGACACACAAGAAGAAGGAGAAGGAGAGAAGCGTGAAGAACGAGAGGATCGGAGGCCCCTGGACACTCCGGGTGCCCGGACGTGGACATCCCCGGGTGCCCGGTCCCCTAGCAGCCGGCCGGGCCCCTCCCTGGATGCCCCGGGTGCCCGGCCTGGTTGGCCCCGGGTGCCCGGCCCTGCTGCTGGGCGCTACAGCCGCCACCCCAGGTGCGCGGCCTGCTGGCTCCGGGTGCCCGACCCCTGCGCTGGAGCTGTTGCCTCCCCCCCCCCCCGGGTGCCCGGCGCCTCTCCAGCCGGCCCTCGGCCCAGTCCGGGTGCCCAGCCCTCGTAGCCCCAGGTGCCCGGCCCCGCCTGGCGCGCGCCTTTGTCCAGTCTGGGTGCCCGGACCCCTTTGCCCCGGGTGCCCGGACCCATCCGAGTGTGTGTGCGCTTGAGGGTCATTTTGGACCTTTGTATCCCCCTCTCCCTCTATTTCGTCCCTAGACTATAAGTACCTCCCACCTAGCTCATTTAGGGGATAGCTAAGAATAGACGCAAATCATAGAGCTTAGCTCATGTATCTCCCCTTGTGCGTTTCCTCCTAAGGGAGAAGGATCCCTAGGATCATCAAGCCCTCCTAAGGGAGAAGGATCCATAGGATCATCGAGCCCTCCTAAGGGAGAAGGATTCCCCAAGTGAATCATCAAGCCATCATCTCCTTCATAGGATTTGGGATGAACTCTACCATGTGCCTTGTTTCCCTTTGATTGTTCATGTACCTTGTGGATCTTGTGTGTTTGTTGGTTTAGTGGATGTGTGATTGGACTTGTTCTTGTGTGTCCCTCTTGTTTTCTCTCTTGTGTTCATCTTATTCTTGGGGATTCCCCCTCCAATTCGTGAAAGATCTTCACTTAGGGTTCCACCCTACAACAAACCGTCACAAGAGGAGCAACAACATCAGAATGCACATGAGGTTAATGTTTCCATGCCACCATTTACTGGTCGTTTTAGGCCTGATTTATATATTGAATGGGAGTACGAAATAAATGCTATATTTGCTTTCCACACTTTTGATGAGCATGGAAAATTTCAAGTTGCGGTTAGTACTTTCAGTAGCTTCCCTTTAGTTTGGTGGAGTGAATACTGTCGGTTAAACCATGATTATATACCTAAGACTTGGGATGGTTTAAAACATGTCATGAGAGATAGATTCGTCGATGTTTATTATACTTGTGGTATGATTAAAAAACTAGAACATTTAAAACAAGGTAGTCACACTGTAACAAAATATTATGATGATTTACAAACTACCTTGTTGCACTCATTTTTAGAAGAAAGTGAAGAAGATTTTATGGATAGATTTTGGGGAGGATTAAACCATGATATTCAGGAGATACTAATTCATGAAGAGTGTTATCCTATGGACCATTTGTTTCATCTTGCTTCTAAAGCTGAACAGGAAATAAAACGACGTGTTGCCCACAAGGAGAACAAGCGCACGGTGCACATTCCAACTATTGATACAGATGTTTCTTCAACTACTAGGCGTACTATGAGAACCACATCCGCTGTTGCGAGGACTACATCATCTCCACCATGTGACACATCACCATCGAGGGTGCCTGCATCATCTGGGTTGATCATAAGAGGTAATGACAAAGGTACGCATTTTCCACTTTCACATGAGAATGATGCATGCCTAGTTAACTTGAATACATCATGCGTTGAATTACCTGTTGATTTGAGCACGCCACCTAGTTTAAAGAATCATGTTACTAGCATGAATGCATCATGTGATCAAACAACTGAAATACCAACAATTTTGAGTGTGCCCATTGAATTAACTCTTGATGTCAAAGAACCATGTGAATCAGGAAATAAATCAGATTTTGATCAAATATATTTTAAAATAATTGTGTCAATGTTTAATCATTTTGATATAACCTCTAATCTTGGTGATCATTCTGTGTCAAATGACGTATTGCATGTTTTCTTATATAAGCATGTTGTAGCATGTGAATTTGATGCACGTAAGGTTTATTCACCAATGTTGGGATGGCTTAATGATGAATATTGTCAATCTTTTGATATGAATAAGAGCTTCACTTATATGTGCAAACTGAGTTGCAATATTTTCATGCATTCTACTTATGATAATATTTTGGCTTTATATTTTATAATCTATGAAGGTTCCTCATATATACATGTGTCATATGTGCAAAAGTCAAGGGAAGTAAAAAATGGATGACATATGCATATACAACATGTATACCTTGTCTGTTTTGTTAGCCACATTCCAGATTAAGCAACGCCGAGGACGGCTTTGTTTTCAAGAAGGGGAGGATGATGAGGACATGACTACCTTGTATAAGACCAAAAATATTGCATACATGCATATTTTGTCAGGTGATTTCTAGTGCAAACTACTCAATAATCTATTTATGTTATCCAGAACAAAAATACTTCACACACTTTTGTGTTTTGTCCAATTGTAGGTGTATGGGACATTTGTACAATCCACATATGAAGATAAGGGAAAAGGAGAAGTTTAGGTTCTGTTCAAAAAGTCCTCTGGCGTCACTTTTAGGCCAAGAGAAGATAGAGTCCAAGTCTCTCACGTTCTGGATTCAGATTCGGACTACACAGACGTACCTGACTCAAAACGCCAACAACTTTTTCATACGGACTCCAAATTGGGTGGTTCTTTTTTTGTTGGAAACTAGATTTTGTGCACTTTCCAAACCAATTTGATTCACCTTCAAATTCATCCGGAGCGTTGAGTTATGGACGAAACAATCTGATGCTGCAGCATAATTCGAGTCAAACTACAAGTCCAAAGGTGTTACATCACCTCCACTTGGGCCCATTGGCCTTGTACGACCTAGGGTTAGTTTTAGGCTGCCTTGGGACATCCTCCCACCTCCTTGGCCGCCACCCCTTACTCCTATATAAGTAGATCCATCTAGTAGATTTTTGCTTGGGATTTATTTAGTTAAAAGTTAGCCATTGCAACTTCGTGTACTTCGTTTGTGTCCAACGACCAGACCAAGACCGTCTATGAATCCCCACCTTTATCAATACTTCATATATACTCGCAATATTCAGATTGCTTTTATCATATTCTTGCTTGTTCTTCGATTGCTTGCAGGAATAGACCTTCGTGGTCAGGTTGATCGTGCTCCGGCTTGGTCAATAACCTCTGGGAGTTGGTTTAGCGATTGCTAAGGCACAATGTCGTGCACGTTTGTAGTCAGATCGTCAAAGTCGTCTCCACCAAATCGATAGTTATCATCTCATCGAAAGATCGGGACACCCCGCCTCTATCAATTAGAGTAGTGTAGCATGTTACTGTTTCGATTAATCCTATTCTGTTGCATAGCCTGTCATTGTTGCTACATTTGTTGATACCTTACCTGCAATCCTAAATGCTTAGTATAGGATGCTAGTTTACCATTAGTGGCCCTACATTCTTGTCAGTCTACCATGTTATACTATCGGGCGTGATCACTCGAGAGGTGATCATGGGTATATACTATACATACATACTATTTAGGTGGTGACTAAAGTCGGGTCGGCTCTTTGAGTACCCGCAAGTGATTCCGATGTGGGGGCAGGAAGGACAGGTGGCTCCATCCCGGTAGAGGTGGGCCTGGGTTCTTGACGACCCCCGACTGTTACTTTGTGCTGGAGCGACAGGGCAGGTTGAGACCACCTAGGCGGGAGGTGGGCCTGGCCCTGGTCGGCGTCCGCGGTTACTTCAAAATAACACGCTTAACGAGATCTTGGTATTTGATCTGAGTCTGGCCACTGGCCTATACGCACTAACCAACTACGTGGGAACAGTTATGGGCACTCGACGTCGTGGTATCAGCCGAAGCCTTCTTAACATCAGCTATTGAGCGGCGCGCACTGTGTTGGACCGCGTAACGCAACTTCCTTTGTAATGGTGGTTGCTAGGTCTGCTCACCGGCCGCATACGCAATGTGCAGGTATGCAATGGGCGATGGGCCCATACCCCTACACGCATAGGATTTAGACCGACATGCTGACTTCTCTGTTGTGCCTAGGTAGGGCGACGACGTGTTGATCTTCCGAGGCCGGGCATGACCCAGGAAAGTGTGTCCGGCCAGAGGGATCGAGCGTGTTGGGTTATGTGGTGCACCCCTGCAGGGAAGTTTATCTATTCGAATAGCCGTGTCCCTCGGTAAAAGGATGGCCCGGAGTTGTACCTTGACCTTATGACAACTAGAACCGAATACTTAATAAAACACACCCAGACAAGTTCTAGAGACAACCCGGTGATCGCTTTTCCACGAGGCGACGAGGGGAGGATCGTTGGGTAGGATTATGCTATGCGATTCTACTTGGAGGACTTCAATCTACTCTCTTCTACTTGCTGCAAGACGGAGGCTGCTAGAAGCATAGTCTTCGATAGGACTAGCTATCCCCCTCTTATTCTGGCATTCTGCAGTTCAATACATCGATATTGCCTCTTTACACATATACCCATGCATATGTAGTGTAGATCCTTGCTTGCGAGTACTTTGGATCAGTACTCATGGTTGCCTTGCTACTTCTTTTTCCCCCTTTCCCGGTTATTGCGATCATTTGATGGAGTCCAGGAGCCAGAGGATCCTGAGGATGGTTCTACATGGAGTTCGGCTTCGAGGAGTAGTTAGGAGGTCCCAGGCAGGAGGCCTCGCCTTTTCGATCGTCGCTACTGTTGTGCTAGCCTTCTTAAGGCAAAACTTGTTTAACTTATGTCTGTACTCAGATATTATTGCTTCCGCTGACTCGTTTATGTTCGAGCACTTGTATTCGAGCCCTCGAGGCCTCTGGCTTGTAATATGATGCTTCTATGACTTATTTTTTTACTTTTAGAGTTGTATTGTGATATCTTCCCGTGAGTCCCTCATCTTGATTGTACACATTTGCGTGCATGATTAGTGTACGATTGAATCGGAGGCGTCACACCAATGACCAGATCAAGACCGCTTACGGATCCCCACCTTTATCAATACTTCATATATACTCGCAATATTCAGATTGCTTTTATCATATTCTTGCTTGTTCTTCGATTGCTTGCGGGAATAGACCTTCATGGTCAGGTTGATTGTACTCCGGCTGGTCAATAACCTCTCAGAGTTGGTTTAGCGATTGCTAAGGCACAATGTCATGCACGTTTGTAGTCGGATCGTCAAAGTCATCTTCACCAAATCGCTAGTTATCATCTCATCAAAAGATCGGGACACCTCCGCCTCTATCAGGTACAAAATGGCATAACAACCTAGGATAGCTCAATAATTATCTATAATTAGATTAGCTACTTCATTTACCTGGCTTAGCTCTAAAATGACCTACACACTTAGCATTTGTACCTACCTTAGCTAAAAAATGGCATTTTTACCTACCTTAGTTAGAAGAAGAAGAAGAAGAAGAAGAAGAAGAAGAAGAAGGAAGAAGAAGAAGAAGAAGCAATAGCAATCTTCTTCTTCTTCTTCTTCTTCTTTTTCTTCTTTTTCTTCTTCTTCTTCTTTTTCTTATAGCTAGTCTTCTTCTTCTTCTAACTTTCAACTTTCCTAATTTGCAGATTTGCTTGAGATGAGGAAGCTAGCATTGATGGAAACTTGTTGCAAACTTGTACTTGTGCTTGTGCATCCTTTTTATTTGTGGAAACTTGTTGGATATGTTGTTGGTTGGAAACTTGTTGGATATCTCTTGTTGCAAACTTATTGTATATATGGAAATGTTGGAAACTTGTATATATCTCTTGTTGGAAACTTATTGTTGAAATTATTTTGAAATGTGTGTGTGTGTGTGTCTATATATATATATATATATGTGTGTGTGTGTGTGTGTGTGTGTGTGTGTGTGTGTGTGTGTGTGTGTGTGTGTGTGAAATTCTGTCAAAATTGAATGAATTTAAAAAAAAGAAAAAATAGGGGCTATATAGACACTTCGCCGTCCACTGGCGGACGACAAAGAGCTTTGTCGTCCTTCAGCAGACGGCAAAGCTGCCACGTGGCAGCTACCTGTGCAAAGTGGGAATTGGGGGCTGCCCTATTTGGCAGATTTGCCGTCAGCCAGGAGACAGCAAAGGCATTTGCATCTTTGCCGTCCGCTGGCTGACGGCAAAGCACGCCGTTAACCACTTAACAGACCTAAACTGCCACGTGTATCGTCCAAACTCTTTGTCGTCTGCCAGCGGACGGCAAAACCCTTTTCAAGGCCTTTATCGTAGTCTGTTCAGCCGGACGTGTTGCCGTCTGCTGGCCGCCATGTATGCCTTTGTCGTCAGCCTTGGCGGACGACAAAGTTCCTGATTCCTGTAGTGATGTATGCCCTCCGATCTATTTGTCTTCTGTAGCCGAGATTGATAGGTAGTTCTTCAGAGGGAGTTGTGCATGGTAGTATGTTCCATCTTTTGGTGATCTATCCCAATGACAGAAAGGGAACGAACACATATTACATTGTTGCTACTAAGGAGAAAACAATGTTTTTTATCGCACTTAGATGATAGTTTTATTGTCTACATCACGTCATCATGCTTATTGCAATGCTATGTTTATTATAATTCAAGATGCATATCGATAGCGGCCTTTGGGTGGGTCGAGTATTAGTTGTAGATGCAACAGGATAACGGGCTACATATCAGGGATGTAATGCGTATGCAAAATTATGCCATGATTGGTCATAGTTATGAGTATAAATATTATACTTAAATAGATGTTTGTCCATCACACCACACTTATGTTATGGAGAGATGTCTCGAGTGAATCTGTGGCTCTGAAGATCTATTTTTTCCTTTACCAAAAACCCCGTCAAAAATACTTTTATTTGATGTATCGTTTTATTTATTTACCCAACTATCAAATCCTACCATACAACGCAATTTATCCTTGTAACTAGCAAGACAAAGAAGATTGACAAACTTTTCGAAATATTGGGGCGAGAGTGTCTTGTGTTTTTTATGTAGGCACTCAGGATTTTGTTTGTTGCAGAAATTTTTACTGGTTCGATAAACCTTAATTCTCGGTCAAGGAGAATACATACTGCTAGATTACTTTATGATATGACTCGGTGTACTATAAATACCAAGGTCTTTGATGTTTTGCCTAAAGCTGGCATCGTTCGAAAATACACTTCATATACACCGGACGACCAAGTCACAAAGATGAACATGCACTAGTGAATGGTATGATCATGCACACGGATGTGTTGGAGACCACGTACATAGAGGAAGATAAGAAACATGTTCAAGTTGAGATGATAGTTTTTTCTGGGATAGATGTGCAAGCATCAGGAGTAAATGGATATTCTAACTATTTTGGTAAGAGACGTGTCGGAGAGGGCCTTAAGGAGTCCATGTATAATTTTGATCATTTACTTGCCAGGATTATTTGCTACGTCAAGATAATTAAAACAAGAGGATCATTTACGTTTCTTTTCCTTCCCCGCAAGGAAAAGATCAACAGGAGGATCCTACTTATCCAGGAATTATTGAGCTTGAAGGATATTGGGTGGGGCCCGCCAGCATAAGGACACAAGTCGGCGATGCATGCACCAGAAATAGTAGTTTTTGTTTTCCTAAATACTAGATCAAGTTGGTTTAGCTTATGCCTAGGAGTTATCCTTTTTTAAGTACGTACATGTGCTTGCTTTCCAAGTTAGTTAGCACGTCTAACTATTACATAAAGTCAATTGAATCCTTTGTAAAATTGAGGTTATTTTTTATAAAATAGACACGATGTATTTTTCAGGGTAGACACCGGTATCAAGTTATGGAGGGATCTTTAGAAAACATTTGCGTTGCGATTTCTCTTCGTGGAAATTGTTTTGCGCGTGAGTACCTTCGTCAATATTGTTTTTCTCGTGCTGGGCCACAAGGTTCAAACTCTCTACTTTGTGTACATTGCGTGCGCGGGTGAGAGGTTGCTACTGCTGGTGGTGGAGTGTCGTGAAAGATTGGGACGCAACAATAGATCGGATCTCGCCATCAAGGTTCGGTCTTTATCAGGTGGTATTCAGAGCAAGGTTGTTCACGACACTGTGTAGAAGATGACTGATTTATCATGGAAGCTAAGCTATGGATTTCAATTGGAGGAGTAAGGCCGATGGGATGGACTTTTTCATACTCGTGTTGTGGTACAAGAGAGATCATGTGCTATGACAATCGACCACATGAGTTTGATCAACATGGCAAGCATCGAGATGGTGAAGAAATTGGAACTACCAATGGCACCACACCAACAAACATACTCGTTCCATTGGGGTCATGAAGAGCTCAGTGTCACACATCAAGCTAAGGTACCCTTTTTGTTGGGAAAATATTTTTGCACGACTTTATGTGATTTGATTCCGACACCGATGGTTTCATGTCACTTATTGTTGGGAAAGTGATGTGGAGCATCCTACGGACATCACCATGTCAAGAGTTCATTTGGCAAGTGACACGTGCGACATCTACTTCTCATACATAAAGGTGAATCTTCTCCTTTACACGTGTCCACTTGACCCCTTCGAGGATGGCATACTACTTGACACTCCACTCATGTGCATACATAGGCATTGCCGGAGCTTCACAGACGTCGATGAAGGGCCTAGCTTGGAGCAGGATGAACATTGGAGCAAGAACAAGCATGGAGATGATGGCATGCGCAAGGGGAACAAGAATGGAGTTACAAGTGATGATTTCAGGACGTTGAAGCCACCATAATGAGTGCATGAAGCCTTGGACGAAATATACAAGATGCTACTTCATAACTTTTGTCCAGAGGCTATTCTAGGTGCTGCGTCACCTTATTATTGGGCCAGGCCCATGTATTTTCGAAATACTTGAGTATAGGATGTTTTTAGAGTCCGTATGTGTGGGGAAACAAGAGATAGGGTTGGTTTCGGACCCCTTCCCCAAGGGGCACGAAATTCCCCCCTCTTCCTCCATATATACAGCCCTTAGGGCGTCGTCTAGACTTTGGGTTTTGTTTAGATTAAAAGTTCGCCATAGCTGCAACTTCGCGTACTTCGTTTGTGTTCAATGACCAGACAAAGGCGTCACAGAACCCCACCTTGATCAATAAAGCTTTCATCTTATATTCGCAATATCCAGATTGCAATCTCAGTTTCTTGCTTGTTCTTCGTTTGCTCGCGGGAAACAGACCCTCATGGTCAGGTTGATCGTGCTCCGGCGTGGTCAATAACCTCTCGGGATTGGTTTAGCGATTGCTAAGGCGCGAGGTCCTCGCACGTTCGTAGTCGGATCGTCAAAGTAGACTTCCACCAAAGCAATATCCATCATCTCATCGAAAGACAGGACACCTTTGCCTCTATCAAGTGGTATCAGATTTCCAGGTTGCTCGGTGAGATTTTACAGTTTTTCGTAGTTTAGATCGAGTCTGTTCTTCATACCTATAGTCCACAAAAAAGCCAACAAAAAAATTAGGGTTAGTTCATCCTATCCGAACTAGTCTGAGCCTTTGCATAGTCTTTTCAGTATTTTGCTTTGTTGAATTTATGGTTGCATCGTCGCGTCAAGTTGCTGGTCTTAGCGTCTAGTCTTTTAGAGTTTCGAGTTCTGGTCATAAGTTGTCACGCTGCCACCGCACCATCATCATCGCCCCTACCACTTACCACCACCGCTCCAAATCCGTATCCATATACCACCACCAATCCGTATCCATATACCACCACCGATCCATATCCATATACTACCACCGCAACCACCACCGCTGCCATATACCACCCCCGCTGCCATATACCACCACCATATATCCACCACCAATCTGAGTTCCTTGCATATTAGGTTTGTTTTCGAGATCCATCTATTTTCCGATTTGTGTTTCCTTGCCTGAGTAGGTTTCAGAAAAAAAAGAGTCTGGCGACCCCCGGGCAGTTTTTAGGCCAAAATTTCGGCGACCAAAAATATTTTTCCCCATCCTATTTTTAGGTCCCAGGGAGTGTTTTGAGACACTCGCCATCATAGTGATTTTTTGTCGCACTTTTTCGTCGTCGCTGCCCTGATTTCCGGAAAAAAATTGTCAAAAAAAATTTGTGTCCATCCTGTCAGTTTGACCTGTGAAGAGTTTTGAGACACTCGCCATTATAGTGTTTTTCGCAAAAAAAAAAGAGGAGCGCAAAAAAAAGCAGAGCGCAAAAAAAAGAGCGAAAAAAAATTCCCGAGTGTGCTTCTCCCTTGTTTACGTGCAGCGCCGTGATTTTGTTAGTGTTCTAGGCTCGCGTCTCTAGCACGGTCTAGCCTAGGACCAGCACAGTACCGTCGTTGAGCATTTATTCAACTTTGCATCTCTGAATTGATTATTGATGATCCTTTTTGCTACCATATTATAAGCCTTCCCAGCTCCACATACATCTACGTCGTGTGTTTGACTCTCCCTGGTAATGGCTCTATCCAAGCTTTGAGAGTTTTGACTACAACAGTTGCCGATCACCGCCTGCTGCTGGGTAACAACTAGTAAGAATTTGAGTTTTGCTTGACGGATTTGTGACACCCACCAGCACCACTTGTTAGTAGTCTGTAGGATCATATTCTTGTGTGTTTCTATTGCTGCTAACCATGCCAGGATCACAAGCCGACGAGATTGACTGGGAGAACTTAATGAACAAGGAGCTTCATGATAAGTTTCAACAAATGATGACTGAACAGGTGCAAGATGTGCTGAACAATTTTGAAGAGGCCATGGAGAAGATCACTGGCCTTGAGAAGACGTTCGAAACAAAGCTCGATAACAGATTTAATGAACTGCTTGCGCGTCTTCCACCGGCTGCACCTGCCGCACCTCTACAGCAACAACAACAACTACCTCCATGTCGCGAAACAGCCCTCCACCGAGCGAGCCGTGTCCTTCTTCAGCCTGGCCAAACTTTTGGTGCTGTTGTTGATACTTCTGTGGCTCCTGCTGCTGATGCAGAGGATGATTATGCGGGAGATTACGAGGATGAGGTTGATCAAAATCAGAACTACGTGCAACCACCAGCACCACAACCACCAGGTCGTCCACATGCAAATAATCACAATGGTAGGGATCTCCCTCAGGTACGAGATCATGACCATCTTCCTAAACTGAAATAGAATATTCCACCATTTGAGGGTAGATATGTTCCTGATATATATCTTACTTGGGAGTTAGAAACTGAACAATGATTTACATGTTTACAATATCCTGAGGAGAGACGTGTTCCTGCTGCTGTTTGTGCTTTCACTAGCTTTGCATGTGTTTGTTGGTATGAACATTGCAGATTATATCCTATTCTAGCTACTTGGGCTGCTTTGAAAACTGCTATGCGTACTCGTTGGGTTCCACCATATTATCAACGTGAATTGCTTCAAAAATTGCAGTGTTTGAGACAAGGAAAAAATTCTGTAGAAGAATATATCAGGAATTACAAACTGGCATGATTAGATGTGGTATTGCTGAGGAGAATGAACCTATGCTTGCACGTTTTGTGGGTGGATTAAATAGAGAGATTCAGACCATTCTAGAGTATAAGGAGTATACTAATATCACTCGTTTATTCCATCTTGCTTGTAAAGCTGAACATGAAGTGCAGGATCGACAAGCATTGGCGCGAACTAACTTTTCTGCAGGTCGACCTTCATCATGGACACCGCGTGCATCTTCTACTTCTACTACACCAACACCTCCATTAGGTGCCACCTCCAGCTGTGATACAAGAAAGCAGGCACAACCACCACTATCTGCCAAGAGCGCACCAGCCAGGCCTACATAGAGCTCTTCTTCTTCCATGGCATCAACTGGGCATACAAGTGATATTATTTGTCATCATTGTAAGGGAAGAGGTCATTATGCGAGAGAATGCAAATCTCAGCGTGTGATGATTGCTACTGAGGGCGGTGGGTATGAGTCCGCTAGTGACTATGATGAGGAGACATTGGCTCTTATTACACGTGAAGAACACGGTGGAGATGATTCTGATCATGAGACGCAATACATGGCTCCTGAAGATGCTGACAGGTATGAATATTTAGTTGCTCAATGTGTTTTGAGTGTGCTGGTCACACAAGCTGAGCAAAATCAGAGGCACAATTTGTTCCATACAAAGGGAGTTGTGAAGGAACGTTCTGTGCGTGTCATCATAGACGGAGGGAGCTGCAACAACTTGGCTAGCATGGAGATGGTGGAGAAGCTCTCTCTCACCACAAGACCACATCCACATCCTTACTACATCCAATGGTTCAACAACAGCGGCAAGGTTAAGGTAACATGTATTGTTCGTGTGCATTTTTGTATCTCTACATATGCTGATTATGTTGATTGTGATGTGGTACCTATGCAAGCATGTTCCTTATTACTTGGTAGACCATGGCAATTTGATAAAAATTATGTACACCATGGTAGAAATAATCAGTATACTCTTGTTCATAAGGATAAAAATATTACTTTGCTTCCTATGACTCCTGATTCCATTTTGAAAGATGATATTAATAGAGCTAATAAAGCAAAACAGGAGCAGAATAAGAGTGAAAATCAGATTGTGGCCAAAGAATTTAGGCAACAAATGAAGCCTAATAATAAATCATCTAGTGTTGCTTCTGAAATTAAATTGAAAAGTGCATGTTTATTTGCCACCAAATCTGATATTAATGAGCTTAATTTCAGCAAATCTGTTTGCTATGCTTTTTTGTGCAAAGAGGCATTATTTTCAGTCGAGGACGTGCCTTCCTCTTTGCCTCCTGCTGTCACTAACATTTTGCAGGAGTTCACTGACGTCTTTCCACAAGACGTGCCACCGGGATTACCGCCTATTCGAGGGATTGAGCATGAGATTGACTTAATTCCCAGTGTTTCATTGCCAAACCATGCACCATACCATACCAATCCAGAGGAGACGAAGAAGATTATGCGTCAAGTACAAGAGCTTCTCGACAAAGGTTATATACGTGAATCCCTTAATCTTTGTGTTGTTCCTATTATTCTAGTGCTGAAAAAGGATGGTACATCACGTATGTGTGTTGATTTTAGAGGCATTAATAATATTACTATTCGTTATCGTGATCCTATTCCTAGGCTAGATGATATGCTTGATGAATTGAGTGGCTCTACAATATTCTCCAAAGTTGATTTGCATAGTGGATACCATCAAATTCGTATGAAACTGGGGGATGAATGGAAAGCAGCATTTAAAACTAAGTTTGGATTATATGAGTGGTTAGTCATGCCTTTTGGGTTAACTAATGCACCTAGTACTTTCATGAGATTAATGAACGAAGTTTTACGTGCTTTCATTGGACGATTTGTGGTAGTTTACTTTGATGACATATTGATTTATAGCAGATCTTTGGAGGAACATTTGGAACATTTACGTGTTGTTTTTATTGCTCTACGTGATGCACGTTTGTTTGGTAACCTTGGAAAGTGCACCTTTTGCACCGACCGAGTGTCTTTTCTTGGCTATGTTGTTACTCCATAGGGAATTGAAGTTGATAAAGCCAAGATTGAAGTTATTGAGAGTTGGCCACAGCCCAAAAAGGTCACACAAGTGAGGAGTTTTCTTGGCCTCGCTGGATTCTATAGGCGTTTTGTGAGAGATTTCAGCACCATTGCTGCACCTCTCAATGAGCTTACAAATAAGGATGTACCTTTTGTTTGAGGTACCGCACAGGAAGAAGCCTTCACGGTGTTGAAAGATAAGTTGACACATGCTCCTTTACTCCAACTTCCTGATTTTAATAAGACATTTGAGCTTGAATGTGATGCTAGTGGAATTGGATTAGGAGGTGTATTATTACAAGATGGCAAACCTGTTGCATACTTTTCTGAAAAGTTGAGTGGGCCTAGTCTGAATTATTCTACTTATGATAAAGAATTATATGCTCTTGTTGGACATTAGAAACATGGCAGCATTATTTATGGCCCAAAGAATTTGTTATACATTCTGATCATGATTCTTTGAAACATATTAAAAGTCAAGCTAAACTGAATCGTAGACATGCTAAATGGGTTGAATTCATTGAGACTTTTCCTTATGTCATTAAACACAAGAAGGGTAAAGAAAATGTTATTGCTGATGCATTGTCTCATCTCTATACTATGCTTTCACAACTTGACTTCAAAATATTTGGTTTGGAGACCATCAAAGATCATGATGAGGACATCAATACCATTGTTACACCCATAGCCCCTACTGTTACATATACTGGACCAATTACTAGAGCTCGCGCACGCCAATTAAATTACCAGGTACTTTCGTTTCTAGGAAATGATTCTAATGTTCATGAGAATATGATGCTGCCTAAATTGGATACATTTGTTTTGCTTACAAATGAAGGGCCTAGCTTGGAGAAGGATGAACATTGGAGCAAGAACACACATGGAGTTGATGGCATGCGCAAGGGGATCAAGAACGGAGTTACAAGTAATGATTTCAGGACTTTGAAGCCACCATAAGGAGTGCATGAAGCCTTGGACGAAATATACAAGATGTCACTTCATAAATTTCGTCTAGAGGCTATTCTAGGTGCTGCGTCACCTTATTATTGGGACAGGCCCATGTATTTTCGAAATACTTAAGTATAGGCTGTTTTTAGAGTCCGTATGTGTGGGGAAACAAGAGTTAGGGTTGGTTTCGGACCCCTCCTCCAAGGGCCACGAAATTCCCCCCTCTTCCTCCATATATACAGCCCTTAGGGCGTCGTTTAGACTTTGGGTTTTGTTTAGATTAAAAGTTCTCCATAGCTGCAACTTCGCGTACTTCGTTTGTGTTCAACGACCAGACAAAGGCGTCATAGAACCCCACCTTGATCATTAAAGCTCTCATCTTATATTCGCAATATCTAGATTGCAATCTCAGTTTCTTGCTTGTTCTTTGTTTGCTCGCAGGAAACAGTCCCTCGTGGTCAGGTTGATCATGCTCTGGCGTGGTCAATAATCTCTCGAAGTTGGTTTAGTGATTGCTAAGGCGCGACATTCTCGCACGTTCGTAGTCGGATCGTCAAAGTCGACTTCCACCAAAGTGAAATCCATCATCTCATCGAAAGACGGGACACCTTTGCCTCTATCAAGTGGTATCAGATTTCCAGGTTGCTCGGTGAGATTTTACAGTTTTTCGTAGTTTAGATCAAGTCGGTTCTTCATACCTACAGTCCACGAAAAAGCCACACACAAAAATTAGGGTTAGTTCATCATATCCGAACCAATCTGAGCCTTTGCATAATCTTTTTAGGGTTTTGCTTTGTTAAATTTGTGGTTGCATCATCGTGTCTAGTTGCTGGTCTTAGCATCTAATCCTTTAGAGTTTCGAGTTCTATCACAGTTTGTCATGCCGCCGCCGCACCATCTTCATCATTGTTGCCATATACCACCACCGCTGCCATATCCCACCAACACTGCCTTATACCACCACCGCTGCCATATACCACCACCGCTGCCATATCCCACCAACGCTGCCATATACCACCGATCCATATCCATATACCACCATCGCTATCATATATCACCACCGCTGCATATCCTACCACCATATATCCACCACCAATCAGAGTTCTTTTCGTAGTAGGTTTGTTTCCGAGATCAATCTAATTTCTGATTCGTGTTTCCTTGCCTGAGTAGGTTTCGGGAAAAAAAAGAGTCTGGAGACCCCCGGGCAGTTTTTAGGCCAAAATTTCAGCGACCGAAAATATTTTTTCCCTATCCTATTTTTAGGTCCCCAGGAGTGTTTTGAGACATCATAGTGATTTTTTGTCGCACTTTTTCGCCGTCGCTGCCCTGATTTCTAAAAAAAAATTCAAAAAAAATTTGTGCCCATCTTGTCAGTTTGACCTGGGAAGAGTTTTGAGACACTCGCCATTATAGTGATTTTTTGCAAAAAAAAGAGCAGCGCAAAAAAAAAGAGCAACGCAAAAAAAGAGCAAAAAAATGCAGAGTGTGCTTTTCCCTTGTTTAAGTGCAGCGCCGTGATTTTGTTAGTGTTCTAGGCTCGCGTCTCTAGCACGGTCTAGCCTAGGACCAACACAGTACCGTCGTTGAGCGTTTATTCCACTTTGCATCTCTGAATTGATTATTGCTGATCCTTTTTGCTACCATATTATAAGCCTTCCCAGCTCCACATACATCTACGTCGTGTGTTTGACTCTCCTGGTAATCGCTCTATCCAAGCTTTGAGAGTCTTCGTCCTCGTCCACATCTACATGGCGACCACCATCACGTTCGTGATCAACATCATCATGAAGGGCAAGTCACATCCAAGCATCATGTGCACGACGACGATGAATGACATCTACTACGAGCTCAAGCACGACAACGACAGCATCATCATGAAGATGCTCCACAAGCGCAAATGCACAAGTCCCAACAAGCCCTACTTCACGCCAAGTCCAAGCTTCAAGAGCACAAAAGAAGACCGCAAGACGACCACCACCACGACGGTGCTACGGCTACACCAACCACTTTGGCATCTTCGCCAAGTGCTATCAAGGCATCTTTGCCTTTGGACGTACGGCATCTTCGCCTACTTACCACGAGTACGCCTACAACGACTTCATCAAGTCCAAGGCGACGACCTATGAGCGAGGGCAACACTTCCATCTTCGGAAGCCCCTCAAGGACGATGGCCGAGCATGGGAAACTCCCTTCGGTCATGGAGACGAGCTACGAGGTGCCACATCATATGGGCCTCCAACACCAAGACGGCGACAAGAAGGTCGAGCAAGGGCCATCCCCTTCGACCACGGCGATAGGAGTTGGGCATGGAGACATTTGCACCTACATCTCTCCGACACCCACATATGTCGAGATGCCCCATTTGTCATGTGAGGAGAGCCACCACCACATGAGTGACATGAGTGACTCCACCATATGTGACATTGAGAGCATTTCCTATGAGAGGATGAGTGTGACCACAACTAGCCCCACACATGAGAGCATGCCACACATCCTATGTGAGGTTGAGCCCCATTTGAGTGACTCCACCAACCATATGAGTGAGTGCATCCTTGAGGGAGTGAGTGAGCCACAACACTTAGTGAGTGAGGTAGTTGACGCGACACGTGAGGCCACCATGATTTTCTAACGACTTAACCTCTACTCCTAGTGTGTTTTCTTCTTTGGAGCTAGGTCTCCTACATGACGACATGCCTATCCTCGATGAGTCCATCCCTCCAATGGACAATATGATGGCCATGGTGGACGATGATGCACCTCCCACATGGTTCCATCAACATGAAGATGACAACGAGACGATCTTCAACACCTCACCTACAACACATGGGCGACGCTCCAAAGGTAACATAGGTGATGGTGCTTCTCTTGTCCCACTAGTGGACTCTCTTGACATCGATTGCTCCCATGATGTTGACCCACCTATTACCATGCTTCATGCTAGTGAAACTTCGTCATGCCTTGACTTACCTATTTATGATGAATATGATGATGAGCATGTTGAGTTGCCTAGTTGTGATGCTATGCTCCATAGGATATCATGTGAAAATTCTATTGGTCACATCATGTTTGACAATCCATTGAACTTGTCATATGCTATGAGTGAGATCTCCCATATTGCATCTTTACAATCTCAACATAGTAAGCTATGAGTGAGATCTCCCATATTGCATCTTTACAATCTCAACATAGTAACTATGCATGCCCCATTAAAATAAATCCCATTTGCACTTATGGCATAGATGACAAGATGATGGTCATTGGCTTTTCTTTCTCTTGTGATGATATTGCCATGCTTCCTTTACATGATTTTTGCAATTCATCTACTATGCCTTGCCATGATCACATTGCACCACATATGCTTTGTTTTGGATGTTGTCAATATTCTCCACGTGATGTTGCTACTCATGCTCATGAGGAGACCCCCATAGTTTCCTCATACTTATTCGGAGATCTTGATACATTTCATACTTTGCATGATTCCCATGATTGCGTGCACCATATGCATAGCATGAATAACAATGCTCTCGATATTTCTCATGATGCATTACATCCTTTGAGTTTCCATTATGCCATACATAATAACAAATCTCTCATGATGGATGACATGTTTCTATATCACGCATCTCATTTATTTGAGCATTGGCTATTTTGTGCTCACCGACACATGCATGTGCGCATCATGATGGATGATGTGTACATCTACCACGCACACACAATTTTTCCTTTGTCTTTGTTTTGTGTAGGTACTCACATATAATCGTCAACCTCTCAATCCCAAGAGTTGACGAAACGAGCTCTTGAGAGCAATGATGCTTTGGGATCCCGTGGACTATCCTTACCACCATTCCCTTCGCGCAAGGACTACGCGCATCTCTTCTACTTGGCTCTCACACGGCTATGGGCCATTTACCACTTGTCACCTTATGCTTATTTTACCGTGTTCACTTTGCATGCTATGCTTGCTTCTATGCCTTTGCCATGCAATTGTGACCCTTGTTTGCATCTACCCATACTTCACCATTATGATATTCCTATGTGTATTTGCATGCTTGGTGGAGATCCTTGTTGCTTTTACCATGTTTATCATGTGCCTCATGCTATTTTACTCACATCTTGCTTTCATGCTTGTGATATGTCATGTGCATTATTCATGCCCACTATTTGCACACATGACATGGTTGCCATGATTCCTCCTAGTATGTTGCATATTCGCACTACTAGCTTGCTTGACTTGATTGCTATGATTGCTTGCTATGTTGCATCACCCATGTTCCACTATTACTTGCTTTCTTGTGTTGATGACATATATGCTCATGCCTCTCACATGATATATCTTGATCATTGTATCTTGTGTCTATTAGTTGCTCTTTCATATCCACTTGTATTGAGTGTAACCATACTATGCTTATTGATCTTGGAGACTTTGACACCTTACTTGTGATGCATACTTCTTTCCTTGAGCCTCTTGTATTTGGTTGTTCTTGCATCATATGCCTCCACACTATGAAATGCTCCCTTGTACCTTCTTATAATGAGCATGATGCATACACTTGTTGGGTATCTTACCACTTGAATGATAGGTTTTGCATTTCCGCTAACCTCATTTGTTTTTCCGAGTGTTTGTCATGTTCTTTCATTTTGAAGGATTCACAAGGCATTACCGTCATGAGACATATTGGTTATGTGAAGGCATACATGATGTATAACTCCAACATCTTTGGGAACTTTCTTGAGGTGAACTCCTTCTCTTCGAGCCATCCTCAAATACGCATATTGGATGGGTCACTCTTTCATTGTTGTTTCCTTCTTGTTGTCTACATGATACATCTCGTGAACGGAGGAGCGACATTGGAGATTGGCTACATGGACCTTCACATTGAGGAGCGCTCGCACTTATTGGATGCACCTTCGGAACTCCACTCATGCCTCGACATTGAGCTTTGGTACACCAACACCTCCATATTTGTTGATTGTGCTCATACATGTCATGCTCGATGGACATATCATACCCACCACAAGTTTGCACACCATGCATGGATTGACTCACATTATGCTTGTCTTGTTGCATCTATTTCCATGTCATCTATGAAATATGAGCTTGTGCAATTCCTTAGCAAATTTGTTGTGATCTACCTCGATGGCATATTCATACATCATGATCATATTGTCCACCATCAATTGCATGATAACATACACATGTTGAGCATCCATTGCCATATTCATGCTATTGATAAACCGTCTCACTGTGACATCATTTTGCACCGTGGTTGCATTGATCATATTTACAACACATTTGTGTGCACAATGATTGCATGTCCTCCCATGAATGCTTTGCATATCATTCTAGATCATCTTGATGAGCTTCATGCGCTTTGTCACGACCACTCTTGCCGCACGGACTCATCCTTACATGATGGACACTTTGTGTGTGCTAACCATTGTATTTCTGAGTGTTGCTTGTGTTTGCTCTTTTTGCATGTCTATCACTCTAGTGACACCTTGGAATACTTGGATTACGCCATGTATTCAACTTCGTCCAATTACAAGTCCGTCTACGACAACCGTTTCCATGGTGATGAGGATCACGATCCGAGGTCGGATCTTTCCCAAGGGGGGGGAGATGATGCGGAGCATCCCATGGTCATCCCCATGTACACTCCGACTACTCTCCATACCCCAAGAGGACATATGACGAGACCTCTAACATACGTCAAAGGTGAACACGCTCTTCTTCGAGAACATCATGAATATCCATTGGACTTGCTTGCTACCTCACCAAAGTGCTCTATGTGTCCTTAGGTACGAAGACCGACGACCACAAGTTGGTGAGGGACACCCCAAAGGAGTTGGAGAAGGACCACAAGGCCACAAGGAGGAAGAAGGAGTGCAACAGGATCAACACTGCACCTCCCAGGCGACCCCGTGCCCACGGGCCTCGAAGACCCCGTGTGCACGGACTACTCAGGAAGTTGGCACGGGAGCACTCCGTGCGCATGGGCCTGTACCGTGCCCACGGGACCCCCGTGCACACGGGCCCAACTTACCCCATGCGCACGGGCCCTACAGGATGGACGGTTGTGATTGCTGTTTGGGCCTCCTCTTCATCCACTTCGTCCCCATGCCTATATATTCCGTACCTAGACCATATGTTAGGGTAAGCAAAGGATTAGATGAGATCTTGGTGAGCTTTGCTCCATTACCTTCCCTCTTTGAGGATCAAGACGCCATAGGGAAGAATCCTTGAGGATTTCAAGACCTCCATTGGGAGAAGACTAACTTCAAGACCCCTCTTCCTTTGGATTTGGGATGAACTTTGCCATTGTATCTTTCCTTTGATTGTGTTTGTGACTTGTGGATCTTGTGTTGTTACCCTAGTGGATGTGTAATCGGGAATTGTTGGAGTGATTACCTCTTGTGTTCATCTTTGTGTTCTTGTTGTTCTTGTGGTTTCTCTCCTTTTCCCCCTCCAAGTGTGAAAAGGTCCTTCCTAGGGTTCTACCCTACATCACTGCACCAACGGACGACCAACAACATCAGCGGCCGGACATCCGGCGCCTCGCCAAAGCCCGGACATCCGGCCTCTCCCCCGAAAATCCGGCAGCGACGATAGAACACACCCGAAGTTTGGCCACTTCAGCCCGGACATCCGGCCGAGACCCCGAACATCCGACTCGTCCCAAAGCCCCGGACATCCGGCCCCCAGCCCGGACATCTGGTGTCGTGGTTCTAAGTCTGACAGTAGAAAGGGGGGTAGGTATGGAGAGGCAAGATCCTAGCTATGGAGTAGTTGTATACGCAAGGGATTTACGAGTTCAGGCCCTTCCCGGAGGAAGTAACAACCCTACGTCTCGGAGCCCGGAGGCAGTCGACTGGATTATATGTGTATGAGTTACAGGGGTGCGAACCCTTTACACTAAGGAGGGGGGTGGCTTATATAGAGTTCGCCAGCCCTCTCCAGCCCTCAGTTATGCAGGGTTTAAAGTACATTAAGACAGGGGGTTACTGGTAACGCCCACATAAAGTGCTATCATGACCATAAAGGCTACTTGATGACAGACCGTTTGTGTGCAGAGTGACTCTAGATCTCCTGACGGTCGAGTGAGTAGCATCATGGTCGAGTGTCTTCGAGCTCGTCGAGTGAAATCCTTCCAGGTCGACTGAAAGGTAGTTTCTTCTAGAGATGTCCTTGGGGAGGGTACTTTGGATAGGTCCATGACCCTACCCTAGGTACATGGCTTCATCATTAGCCCCCGAATGGATCGAGGTTTGAGTGAGGAAGGAGTTGAGAATTCTTCCGACCCATCTTTTGTGCTATGAGTATGTCTTGTTCTGGATCAATGACCTTAGGTGACGGCACCAACTTCTTTTTCAGTCGCCTTGATCCATTCTTTGTATTGGTCGAGTGACTTTTCTGCACTTGAAGATTTCCGAGCGACGGATCGGAGGAAATCTCTAGTCTGACAAGTTGCTCTGTTGTTCGCGGATTTAGCGGGATCTGGATTTCGGGAAGCGCGCGAGGCGGAGGAGACCGCGGTACTCGGACGGGATAAGGTGGGGACACCTCGATCCTCGCGCCACCTTTTTCGCCACGTATCGCGCGCGACTATTGCGGGATTTGACAGGATCGTCCGGGCCTACCAGTCAGTCACTCGGAAGCGACCCCATATAAGGCGTTCGACATTTTTTTTGAACAGTGCGTCCTCATTCCCCTCTCCCTCTTCCTCAAACTCGCCTGCTGCGCTCGCCTCCATCCCCGCTTTACTGCTCCTTGCCCGCTTTGCCGGTGACGATGGTGAAGGAGAAGACGGCGGCTTTGGAGCAGGCGAAGAAGGCGACGTCAAAGGCGAAGGGGAGGGCGGCCAGTCGGGGCGGATCGTCGTCGCGGGCCGGTCTGCCGCAAGGCTGGATCCAGGGGGACTGGATCCGCTCGACTATCCGCCAGAAAGACCTCGACGACCTAGCGAATGAGGGACTGATCCCTCATGGATCTGCCAGGCTCCCGGGGAAGGAGTGGCAGCCGCAGCCTCAGGAGGGTGAGTGCGTCCTCTTAGCTACCCACGTCGACCACGGGTTTTCTCTGCCGCCCAACCCTTTCTTTCGGGGATTTCTGAACTTCTTTGGGGCACAACTCCACCACTTCACACCCAACTCTATAGTCTATCTCGCTGCCTTCGTATCCTTGTGTGAGAACTTCTTGGGTTGTCGGCCGCATTGGGGCCTTTTCAAACACATTTTCACCTGTCGCTCTCAGACGGTGAAAAAGGCTAATCCGAGTGAGGAGAAAACCCAAGTAATCCAGATGTGTGGGGGTCTTGGGGTCCAAATGACGAGTAAGAGTGCTTTTCCAGCCATGATCCTTCCCGAGTCAGTCCGAGGGTGGCAGTCGACTTGGTTCTACTGCCAGGACCAGCCGATGCCAGGGCAGTCGACTGGACTCCCTCCTTTCTCCATGGACCGAGTGAACAAACCGTCTTCTTTGAAGGTGGTTCCGAAGGAGAAGGCTCAGGTTAAGGTGTTGGTAGAGCGTGTAGTCCAGCTCATCCGTGACGGGGTGACTGGCATGGATATTCTGGAGGTTTTCCTTCGATGGTGCATTCAGCCACTTCAATATCGAGGCCACCCAATGTGGATGTACTCTGGTACCAAGGACACCACTCGGGTCCACCCGGAGGAGGTCGACGATGCCACACTGGAAAGGTGGATGACTGCCATCACAGGGAACAAAGATAACCCCCGTGGAGCCAGGAGGATCCCACCGCTTGACCAGTCATACCAACCAGACAAGGTCTAATTACTTATCTCCGACCGTGATCCTATTTCCTTCATTCCGTTTTGCTACAACTCAGTCGACTGACTTTTGTCTCGTTTGTTGTCTTCCAGGTCACTACCGAGATGTACTCGATGCCCAACGGGGCGCAAGAACAGACCGAGGAGGAGGAAGGAAGTGGGGGTGAAAGTCAAGAGGAGGAGTGGGAATCCGATGGCGAGGAGGATGAAGAAGACGCCGACTCTGGTGAGGAAGAGGAGGAGGAAGTCGAGCCTCCCCGTACTAAAAGGCGGTCCAAGCTCGCCCATGACCTTGCAGTCGAGCGTGGCAAAGCGACCGTGCATGTTGGGCAGTCGACCAAACGTCCTCGGACGACCTCTCCGGCGCCGACTGAGAAAGCGTCGAAGCAACCCCGCGCGGCATCATCAAAACCGACGAAGGCCCTGCCAAAGATGAGGATGGCGATTCCCACTATTTCCGGGTAATAGTAGAACTTGTGTTTTCGTGTTTGGTATGAGTAAACCCTTGGTCGACTCGCCAGCTAACCGACTGACTTCTGGGATCTGCAGTGCTGCTACCTCCGAGACCTCAGCCACGAACGAGGACCATGAAATGGAAGATGTTGCTACCCCCAACCTTGGTATGGTCTCTGTGGTTTGCTTTAAGTCGATTGGATCTTCATTTTTAACTTTGAATCTTTCTTGTAGTCCCACCTCATGTCATTGATCTCCCCGATGATGACGATGAGGAGCCGCTGATGCAAAGGAGGAACAGGAAGACGTCTGCCGGCAAGACTGCTCAGGTTGTATCAGCACCAGAGACACTTGTTCCGGAGGGAGGCAACGTCACTCGGGCTACCGTGTCCTTTGCGGTGCCGCTGACGAGTGCCCGCCCTTCGTCGTCGAGTGCTGATCCGACTTCCCTCTTCTCCACACACCACGTCCCAGAGGACCAAGCAGGCGCCGCTAAGGAAGCTATACGTCAGGCGGGGGTCATGATGGAGCAGGTGAAGGCGATCCGAGACGCCAGTCAAGCAGCTTATGATGCAAGCTCAGCTCTTCAGAGCAATGTCCAGGTTAGTTAATCACCGCTTGTTCTGTTAGGATATGGTACCTGGAAACTTTTCTTTCTGAAGATCTTAGTATCTGTACACCCACTGGGTTTGACGATTGAATATCTGTATTGGTGGGGGCACGCTGAGTGCACCCACTGGGTGTAGTCCCCGAGACTATGGTGGACTGCTGCAGTCGACTATAGTCTCTATACTTTGAACTTCTTCAGTTTACTTTTTCCACTCGGTCTAGTCGAATGGAATCATGGAACCAGTGGGGGCACGCTAAGTGCACCCACTGGGTGTAGTCCCCGAGACCATGGTCGACTGCTGGCAGTCGACTATGGTCTGAAGAACATATATTTTTTACGGCACCATGGCTGACTGCTGGCAGTTAGCTATGGTTTAGGATCATAACTTTTTGTCTCTTTCGGTCGACTGATCGATCCAAGTCGGTAGAACTAGTGGGGGCACGCTGAGTGCACCCACTGGGTGTAGTCCCCGAGACTACTGTTGAATATTTTGATTCGGCTGTAGTCTTAGAAATGCTACAATTTTTCCTCTTAGTCACTTGGAAGTGATCTATTTTTGATGTCTGTCGACTGATCTTTCGCAGAAATCTTGCGATCTTGTGGCTCGTTATACTGAGTTGGAGAACAAACATATCCAGCTCGAACTTGATCTGAAGCTTGTCCAAGAGAACTTCACGAAGGCAAAGGAGGAGGCAAAAGGTATGTTTGGTGAGAACCTTGACGACTGCCCTTATTTTTTGTCCATTCCTGAGTCTGATCTCACTGTCATTTTGCAGATAAACTGAGGGATGCTCTGAAGAAGAAGGACCTTGACCTCGCCGAGGCGCAGAAGGCGGCTTCGGACAAGACGAAACTCGCAGAAGAGAAGTTGGCTTCAATCAGCAAACTTGAAGAGGAGAATACCAACCTGAAAGCTGCTCTCGACGCGGCCAACAAGGAGGCCAGTCGACTGAAGAATGACAAGATAGCCCTGAGTGACAAGGCTAGCGAACTGGTGGGAAAGAAGAACGACTTAGAGGCTTATCTGGGAGGGCTCGCCAAGAAGTTATTCCTCATGCTCGAAGGTAACCCCTTATACCCGACTGACTTGTAATCATTGACTTATTGTAGGACGGCTAGCTTATCCTTGGGTTGTGTTCACAGAATTCTGCCAAAACTTTGAAGAGGAGACTAGTCGAGTGGAGACAAGCTTGGATCCCATCAACTCTCCTGTGAAGGATGAAGCTGCCATGAACGTGCTCCGACTGGAGTCTCGTGTTGCTGCTGTGGTCGACTATCTTGCTAGGCTGAAGGTTGCAACATCGCGCATCGACACAGCACTCTGGCCGGGGGAAACACTTCAGAATGACCTCGAGTCTCTGATGACTCGACTGAATGAAGTTCCAAGTCGAGTGCAAGAATGGAAGAAGTCTTCTACCAGGTGTGGTGCTGATGTTGCTCTGTCTCTGGTCCGTGTTCACTGCAAGGACGCACGAGAGGACAAGCTGGCGTCTCTCAAGGTGGCCAATACCAAGAAGCATGACTTCCGATCTTTCATGGAGACCTTCATTGTTGCTGCCACTCGGATTGCAGATGGAATCGACCTGGACGAGTTTGTTGCGCCTTCCAGTCCTCCACCAGAGGAGTAAAAAACTTCTATGCTTGATGCCTTAAATTTGCCTCGGAATGCTGAGTGGTTTCTGTAACTGATAAACCTTAACAGGCTCGATGCCTGAGCACTTCTGGATCCGTAGGATGCTATCCGAACTTGGTTTTGTCGTTGAATATGTTTGCATCTGCTTTTGAGTGAACACTGCTCTTCACTCAGTATGTATTTTAGTACTGGTGACGTACTCTTGCAAGTTGGAGTACAGGTTGCAGTCGACCTGCATCCTTGTGGGTCGGGACATAGCGCACATTGTATTTGTGGTGAAGCTTAGAAGGAGAAGGTATCAGTCGACCTGCACCTCGTTGTCCTTGCGAAGCACACTTTGTATTTGTGGCAAAGCTCGGAGGGTGAGGGTGGCTGTCGACCTGCACCTCGTCGTCCTTGTGAATCGAAATGGATTTCAAACTTAGGCGAGCACTGGGCTGCAACTCAGCTCCCGAGTGGGAGGTTTACTCTCCACTCGGTAGGATTTTTAAATACTTAGGCGAGCACTGGACTGCAGCTAAGCCCCCGAGTGGGAGGTCTGCTCTCCACTCGGTAGGATTTTTAAATACTTAGGTGAGTACTGGACTGCAGCTAAGCCCCCGAGTGGGAGGTCTGCTTTCCACTCAGTAGGATTTTTAAATACTTAGGCGAGTACTGGACTGCAGCTAAGCCCCCGAGTGGGAGGTCTGCTCTCCACTCGGTAGGATTTTTAAATACTTATGCGAGTACTGGACTGCAGCTAAGCCCCCAAGTGGGAGGTATGCTCTCCACTCGGTAGGATTTTTAAATACTTAGGCGAGTACTGGACTGCAGCTAAGCCCCCGAGTGGGAGGTCTGCTCTCCACTCGGTAGGATTTTTAAATACTTAGGTGAGTACTGGACTGCAGCTAAGCCCCCGAGTGGGAGGTCTGCTCTCCACTCGGTAGGATTTTTGTATTTGTGGTGTAGCTCCGAAGGAGAAGGTGGCAGTCGTCCTGCACCTCGTCATCCTTGCAGAATGCACATTGTATTTGTGGCGTAGCTCGGAAGGAGAAGGTAGCAGTCGACCTGCTCTTTGTCTTCCTTGCGGAGCGCACATTGTATTAAGTACTTAGGCGAGCACTGGGTTGCAGCTAAGCCCCCGTGTGGGAGGTTTGCTCTCCACTCGGTAGGATTTTCAGATACTTAGGCGAGTACTTGGACTGCAGCTAAGCCTCCGAGTGGGAGGCTGGCTCACCACTCGGTAGGATTTTGTTGAACTTAGGCGAGTACTTGGACTGCAGCTAAGCCCCCGAGTGGGAGGCTGGCTCACCACTCAGTAGGATTTGAAAGTACTTAGGCGAAACAGATTCACAGCTAAGCCCCCGAGTGGGAGGATTGCTCCCCACTCGGTAAGGATTTTTTTTACAAACTTAGGCGAAACGGATTCGCAGCTAAGCCACCCACTGGGGGACTTCTCATGTAAACAAAAGTAACAACAATCACTGATAAAATTATAACACTCTTGTCTTTGATAAATAAACTACAGAAGTACTTTTATTACAACTCATCCGAGTGAGCACTTTAAGTGTAAAAGGGGCGGAGCAGGTCCGCATTCCAAGCTCATGGCTCATCAACCTGGCGGCCGACATTGTAAAGACGGTATGCTCCATTGTGGAGAACTTTGGTGACGATGAAAGGACCTTCCCAAGTAGGGGCAAGTTTGTGTGGCTTCTGTTGGTCCACTCAGAGGACCAAGTCTCCTTCTTGGAAGGCCCGACTCTTCACATTTCTAGCGTAGAATCGACGCATGTCTTGCTGATAGATGGTCGATCGGATCATGGCCATCTCTCTTTCTTCTTCCAGAAGGTCGACTGTGTCCTGCCGGGCTTGCTCTGCTTCAACTTCAGAGTAGAGCTCGACTCGCGGTGCATTGTGAAGCAGATCGCTCGGTAGAACCGCTTCAGCTCCATAGACCAGAAAGAATGGAGTTCTCCCAGTCGACCGATTTGGAGTAGCCCTCAATCCCCAAAGAACTGATGGAAGTTCGTTGACCCATGCGCCTGCTGCGTGTTTGAGGTCATGCATCAAACGGGGTTTCAGTCCTTTGAGAATTAGGCCGTTGGCTCTTTCTGCTTGTCCATTCGACTAGGGGTGGGCGACTGAAGCGTAGTCAACTCGTGTGCCTTGAGAAGCGCAGAAGGCTTTGAATTGGTCAGAATCGAAGTTCGACCCATTATCGGTGATGATGCTATGCGGAACTCCATATCTGAAAATCAATTCTCTGATGAAGCTGATGGCAGTGTCGGCATCAAGATTTTTAATAGGCTTGGCTTCGATCCACTTGGTGAACTTGTCGACTGCCACCAGTACATGGGTGAAACCGCTCCTGCCAGTTCTCAGTGGCCCAACCATATCTAACCCCCAAACTGATGAGGACGTCAATACCATTGTTACACCCACAGCCCCTGCTGCTATACATACTGGACCAATTACTAGAGCTTGCGCACGCCAACTAAATTACCAGGTACTTTCTTTTCTTGGTAATGATTCTAATGTTCATGAGAATATGATGCTGCCTAAATTGGATACATTTGTTTTGCTTACAAATGAAGGGCCTAGCTTGGAGAAGGATGCACATTGGAGCAAGAACAAGCATGGAGATGATGGCATGCGCAAGGGGAACAAGAACGGAGTTACAAGTGATGATTTCAGGTCTTTGAAGCCACCATAATGAGTGCATGAAGCCTTGGACGAAATATACAAGATGTCACTCCATAAATTTCGTCTAGAGGCAATTATAGGTGATGCGTCACCTTTTTATTGGGCCAGGCCCATGTAATTTCGAAATACATAAGTATAGGCTATTTTTAGAGTCCGTATGTGTGGGGAAACAAGAGATAGGGTTGATTTCGGACCCCTCCACCAAGGGCCACGAAATTCCCCCTCTCTTCCTCCATATATACAGCCCTTAGGACACCGTTTAGACTTTGGGTTTTGTTTAGATTAAAGTTCGCCATAGCTGCAACTTCCCATACTTCGTTTGTGTTCAACGACCAGACAAAGGCGTCACAGAACCCCACCTTGATCAATAAAGCTTTCATCTTATATTCGCAATATCCAGATTGCAATCTCAATTTCTTGCTTGTTCTTCGTTTGCTCGTAGGAAACAGACCCTCGCGGTCAGGTTGATCGTGCTCCGGCGTGGTCAATAACCTCTCGGAGTTGGTTTAGCGATTGCTAAGGCGCGATGTCCTCGCACGTTCGTAGTCGGATCGTCAAAGTCGACTTCCACCAAAGTGAAATCCATCATCTCATCGAAAGACGGGACACCTTTGCCTCTATCAAGTGGTATCAGATTTCCAGGTTGCTCGGTGAGATTTTACAGTTTTTCGTAGTTTAGATCAAGTCGGTTCTTCATACCTACAGTCCACGAAAAAGCCACACACAAAAATTAGGGTTAGTTCATCATATCCGAACCAATCTGAGCCTTTGCATAATCTTTTTAGGGTTTTGCTTTGTTGAATTTGTGGTTGCATCATCGTGTCTAGTTGCTGGTCTTAGCGTCTAATCCTTTTTGCTACACACAAAAATAGCTCCAGTTTAAAAAAAACTAAGTCTGGAAAATTCTGGCTAGACAGTTTCTAGACCATTTGTAGACTTTTTCAAAAAAAAATTGTTGCGGAGCAAAAAAAAAGAGAGAAAAAAGTGCAAAAAACAGTGCAAAAAAAGAGAGAGAAAATTCAGAGTGTGCTCCTCCCTTGTTTACGTGCAGCGCCGTGATTTTGTTAGTGTTCTAGGCTCGAGTCTCTAGCACAGTCTAGCCTAGGACCAGCACAGTACCGTCGTTGAGCGTTTATTCAACTTTGCATCTCTGAATTGATTATTGCTGACCCTTTTTGCTACCATATTATAAGCCTTCCCAGCTCCACATACATCTACGTCGTGCGTTTGATTCTCCCTGGTAATCGCTCTATCCAAGCTTTGAGAGTTTTGACTATAACGGTTGCCGATCACCACCTGCTGCTGGGTAAGAACTGGTAAGAATTTGAGATTCGCTTGAAGGATTTGTGACACACCACCACCACCACCGCTTCCTAGTAGTCTGTAGAATCATATTATTTTGTGTTTCTATTGCTGCTAACCGTGCCAGGATCACAAGCCGATGAGACTGGTTGGGAGAACCTGACGAACAGACAGCTACATGATAAATTTCAGCAAATGATGAGTGGACAGGTGCAAGATGTGCTAAACAGATTTGACGAGGCCATGGAGAAGATAGATGGCATTGAGAAGACGTTCGAAACAAAGCTTGATAGCAATTTTAATGAATTGCTCGCGCTTTTCCACAACCACCGCCGGCTGCACCTATTGCACCTCTGCAACAACAACAACAACGCCTCCTTCCGAATCAGTATGGACGAGCGAAGCGTGTTCCTATTGAGGATGGCCAAACTTCTGGTGATGTTGTTCCTGTTGTTGATGCTTCTTTGGCTCGTGCTACTACTGCTGTTGGTACCTAGGTGGAGGATGAGTATGCAGGTGATTATGAGGATGAGGTTGATCAAAATCAGAACTACGTGCAGCCACCAGCACCACCACCAGCAGGTCGACCTCAGGTATATATTTGTAATGGTAGGCCTGCACCACCACCTCAGGTACGAGATGATGTTCATATTCCTAAACTGAAATTGAATATTCCACCATTTGAGGGTAGATATGTTCCTGATATATATCTTACTTGGGAGTTAGAAACTGAACAATGTTTTACATGTTTACAATATCCCGAGGAGAGACGGGTTGCTGCTGTTGTTTGTGCTTTCACTAGTTTTGCATGTGTATGGTGGTCTGAACATTGTAGATTATATCCTATTCCAACTACTTGGGCTGCTTTGAAAACTGCTATGCGAACTCATTGGGTTCCACCATATTATCAACGTGAATTGCTTCAAAAATTGCAGCGTTTAAGACAAGGAAAAAATTATGTAGAAGAATATTATCAGGAATTACAAACTGGCATGATTAGATGTGGTATTGTTGAGGAGAATGAAGCTATGCTTGCCCGTTTTACGTTTGGATAAAATAGAGAGATTCAAACCATTCTAGAGTATAAGGAGTATACTAATATCACTCGTTTATTCCATCTTGCTTGTAAAGCTGAACGTGAAGTGCAGGATCGACAAGCAATGGCGCGCACTAACTTTTCTGCAGGTCGACCTTCCTCATGGACACCGCATGCATCTTCTACTTCCACTGCACCAGCAACTCCATCAGGTGCCATCTCCAGCCGTGATACAAGAAAGCAGGCACAACCACCATCATCTGCCAAGAGTGCACCTGCCGGGCCTGCACAGAGCCCTTCTTCTTCCATGGGATCAACAGGGCACACAAGTGATATTATTTGTCATCGTTGTAAGGGAAGATGTCATTATGCGCGAGAATGCAAATCTCAGTGTGTGATGATTGCTACTGAGGATGGTGGGTATGAGTCCGCTAGTGACTATGATGAGGAGACTTTGGCTCTTATTACACGTGAAGAACATGGTGGAGATGATTCTAATCATGAGACGCAATACATGGCTCCTGAAGACGCTGACAGGTATGAATGTTTAGTTGCTCAACGTGTTTTGAGTGTGCAGGTCACACAAGCTAAGCAAAATCAGAGGCACAATTTGTTCCATACCAAGGGAGTTGTGAAGGAACGTTCTGTGCGTGTCATCATAGACGGAGGGAGCTGCAACAACTTGGCTAGCATGGAGATGGTGGATAAGCTTTCTCTCACCACAAGACCACATCCACATCCTTACTACATCCAATGGTTCAACAACAGCGGCAAGGTTAAGGTAACGCGTACTGTTCGTGTGCATTTTAGTATCTCTACATATGCTGATTATGTTGATTGTGATGTGGTACCTATGCAAGCATGTTCCTTATTACTTGGTAGACCATTGCAATTTGATAAAAATTCTGTACACCATGGTAGAAACAATCACTATACTCTTGTTCATAAGGATAAATATATTACTTTGCTTCCTATGACTCCTGATTCCATTTTGAAAGATGATATTAATAGAGCTAATAAAGCAAAACAGGAGAAAAATAAGAGTGAAAATCAGATTGTGGCAAAAGAATTTGAGCAACAAATGAAGCCTAATAATAAACCATCTAGTGTTGCTTCTGAAATTAAATTGAAAAGTGCATGTTTATTTGCCACCAAATCTGATATTGATGAGCTAGATTTCAGCAAATATGTTTGATATGCTTTTGTTGCAAAGAGGCATTATTTTCATTCGAGGACGTGCCTTCCTCTTTGCCTCCTGCTGTCACTAACATTTGGCAGGAGTTCGCTAACGTCTTTCCACAAGACGTGCCACCGGGATTACCGCCTATTTGAGGGATTGAGCATCAGATTGACTTAATTCCCGGTGCTTCACTGCCAAACCATGCACCATACCGTACCAATCCAGAGGAGACGAAGGAGATTATGCGTCAAGTACAAGAGCTTCTCGACAAAGGTTATATACGCGAATCCCTTAGTCCTTGTGTTGTTCCTATTATTCTAGTGCCGAAAAAGGATGGTACATCACGTATGTGTGTTGATTGTAGAGGCATTAATAATATTACTATTCGTTATCGTCATCCTATTCCTAGGCTAGATGATATGCTTGATGAATTGACTGGCTCTACAATATTCTCCAAAGTTGATTTGCGTAGTGGATACCATCAAATTCGTATGAAATTGGGAGATGAATGGAAAACAGCATTTAAAACTAAGTTTGGATTATATGAGTGGTTAGTCATGCCTTTTGGGTTAACTAATGCACCTAGTACTTTCATGAGATTAATGAACGAAGTTTCACGTGCTTTCATTGGACGATTTGTGGTAGTTTACTTTGATGACATATTGATTTATAGCAGATCTTTGGAAGAACATTTGGAACATTTACGTGCTGTTTTTATTGCTCTACGTGATGCACGTTTGTTTGGTAACCTTGGGAAGTGCACCTTTTGCACCGACCGAGTATCTTTTCTTGGCTATGTTGTTACTCCACAGGGAATTGAAGTTGATAAAGCCAAGATTGAAGCTATTGAGAGTTGGCCGCAGCCCAAAAGGGTCACACAAGTGAGGAGTTTTCTTGGCCTCGCTGGATTCTATAGGCATTTTGTGAGAGATTTCAGCACCATTGCTGCACCTCTCAATAAGCTTACAAAGAAAGATGTGCCTTTTCTATGGGGTACCGCACATGAAGAAGCCTTCACGGTATTGAAAGATAAGTTGACACATGCTCCTTTACTCCAACTTCCTGATTTTAATAAGACTTTTGAGCTTGAATGTGATGCTAGTGGAATTGGATTAGGAGGTGTGTTATTACAAGATGGCAAACCTGTTGCATACTTTTCTGAAAAATTGAGTGGGCCTAGTCTGAATTATTCTACTTATGATAAAGAATTATATGCTCTTGTCCGGACTTTAGAAACATGGCAACATTATTTATGGCCCAAAGAATTTGTTATACATTCTGATCATGAATCTTTGAAACATATTAAAAGTCAAGCTAAACTGAATCGTAGACATGCTAAATGGGTTGAATTCATTGAGACTTTCCCTTATGTCATTAAACACAAGAAGGGAAAAGAAAATGTTATTGCTGATGTATTGTCTCGTCGCTATACTATGCTTTCACAACTTGACTTCAAAATATATGGTTTGGAGACCATCAAAGATCAATATGTGCATGATGCTAATTTTAAAGATGTAATGTAGAATTGTAAAGAAGGAAGAATGTGGAACAAGTTTGTCGTTAACGATGGATTTGTGTTTCGTGCTAACAAGCTATGCATTCCAGCTAGCTCCGTTCGTCTTTTGTTGTTGCAGGAGGCGCATGGAGGAGGATTAATGGGACCCTTTGGCGTGAAGAAGACGGAGGACGTACTTGCTACACATTTATTTTGGCCAAAGATGAGACAGGATGTTGAGCGTTCTATTGCTCGCTGCACTACCTGTCAAAAAGCTAAGTCACGACTCAATCCTCATGGTTTATATATGCCTTTGCCTGTACCTAGTGTTCCTTGGGAGGATATATCTATGGACTTTGTTTTAGGTTTACCTCGAACAAAGAAGGGGAGGGGTAGCATATTTGTTGTCGTGGATAGATTCTCGAAAATGGCTCACTTTATACCATGTCATAAAAGCGATGATGTTGTTAATGTTGCTGATTTGTTCTTTCGTGAAATTATTCGCTTGCATGGTGTGCCAAATACTATTGTTTCAGATTGTGATACTAAATTTCTTAGCCACTTTGGGAGATGTTTATGGGCTAAGTTGGGGACTAAACTGCTTTTTAGTACTACTTGTCACCCCCAAACTGATGGACAAACTGAAGTAGTCAATAGAACATTGTCTACTATGCTTAGGGCTGTTTTGAAGAGTAATAAGAAAATGTGGGAGGAATGCTTGCCTCATACTGAATTTGCTTATAATCATTCATTTCATTCTAATACTAAGATGTGCCCTTTTGAAGTTGTGTATGGTTTCCTACCTCGTGCACCTATTGATTTGTTGCCTCTTCCATCTTCGGAGAAGGTTAATTTTGATGCTAAACAATGTGCTGAATTGATTTAAAAAATGCATGAGTTAACTAAGGAAAACATTGAGCGTATGAATGCCAAATATAAACTTGCTGGAGATAAGGGTAGAAAACATGTTGTGTTTGCACCTGGAGATCTTGTTTGGTTACATTTGCGTAAGGATAGATTTCCAGATTTGCGCAAATCAAAGCTCATGCCACGTGCTGATGGTCCCTTTAAGGTGTTAGAGAAAATAAATGATAATGCATATAAACTTGAGCTGCCTGCAGATTTTGGGGTTAGTCCCACTTTTAACATTGCAGATTTGAAGCCTTATTTGGGAGAGGAAGATGAGCTTCCATCGAGGACGACTTCATTTCAAGAAGGGTAGGATGATGAGGACATCAATACCATTGTTACACCCACAGCCCCTGCTGCTATACATACTGGACCAATTACTAGAGCTCGCGCATGCCAACTAAATTACCAGGTACTTTTGTTTCTTGGTAATGATTCTAATGTTCATGAGAATATGATGCTGCCTAAATTGGATACATTTGTTTTGCTTACAAATGAAGGGCCTAGCTTGGATAAGGATGAACATTGGAGCAAGAACAAGCATGGAGATGATGGCATGCGCAAGGGGAACAAGAACAGAGTTACAAGTGATGATTTCAGGTCTTTGAAGCCACCATAACGAGTGCATGAAGCCTTGGACGAAATATACAAGATGTCACTTCATAAATTTCGTCTAGAGGCTATTATAGGTGCTGCGTCACCTTTTTATTGGGCCAGGCCCATGTAATTTCCAAATACATAAGTATAGGCTATTTTTAGAGTCTGTATGTGTGGGGAAACAAGAGATAGGGTTGATTTCGGACCCCTCCACCAAGGGCCACGAAATTCCCCCTCTCTCCCTCCATATATACAGCCCTTAGGGCACCGTTTAGACTTTGGGTTTTGTTTAGATTAAAGTTCGCCATAGCTGCAACTTCGCATACTTCGTTTATGTTCAACGACTAGACAAAGGCGTCATAGAACCCCACCTTGATCAATAAAGCTTTCATCTTATATTCGCAATATCCAGATTGCAATCTCAGTTTCTTGCTTGTTCTTCGTTTGCTCGCAGGAAACAGACCCTCGTGGTCAGGTTGATTGTGCTCCGGCGTGGTCAATAACCTCTCGGAGTTGGTTTAGCGATTGCTAAGGCGCGATGTCCTCGCACGTTCGTAGTCGGATCGTCAAAGTTGACTTCCACCAAAGCGATATCCATCATCTCATCGAAAGACGGGACACCTTTGCCTCTATCACAAACAGTGAAGGGCCAGACGATTGGAATGGTCTTCAAGGCTGAGGTGGGCTTGTGCGACATATTGGAGAAGAACCGACATCCCTCACACTTGTCGACTATCTCGTTTCATTTGCTCTAGGCCAGTAAAAACCCGCTTGGTATGCTTTAGCCACTATAGTCTGAGAGGACGCATGATGGCCACAGGTCCCTGAGTGGATGTCGTTGAGAATTATCCGACCCTCTTCCGGTGTTATGCATTTCTGACTGGCTCCAGTCGCGCTTTCTCTGTACAACTGTCCCTTCATGACAGTAAAGGCCTTGGACCGACGGACGATCTGTCGAGCCTCTTCTTCATTCTCTGGGAGCGCTTTCCTTAGGATATATGTGATGTAAGGCAATGTCCAGTCGGGAGTGACAACCAAAACTTCCATGATCAGGTCGACCACGGCTGGGACCTCGACTTCAGTCGGATCCGTGGTACTTTTTGGCTGCGGGGCTTCTTTGGTGAAAGGGTCCTCTTTAACTGACGGTGCGTGGATATGTTCCAAAAACACACCACTGGGAATGGCTTCTCTCTTGGAACCTATCTTTGCCAAGTCATCGGTTGCTTGATTCTTCAGTCGGGGTATATGATGAAGCTCTAACCCCTCAAATTTCTTTTCCAGCTTTCTTACTGCATTGCAGTAACTAGTCATAGCTGGGCTTCTGACGTCCCACTCCTTCATCACTTGGTTAACCACCAAATTTGAGTCGCCATAGACCATGAGGCAACGGACGCCGAGTGAAATGGCCATACGCAACCCATACAAAAGTGCTTCGTATTTTGCTTCGTTGTTGGAGGAATCAAAGTGAATCTGGAGTACATATTTGAGCCTGTCTCCTCGGGGGGAAACCAACACTACCCCAGCACTAGAACCATTCAGCATCTTAGAGCCATCAAAGAACATGGTCCAGTGCTCCGAGTGAACTTGAGTCGGTAGTTGTTGTTCAGTCCACTCGGCGAGGAAATCTGCTATTGCTAGGACTTGATAGCTTTCTTTGCCTCAAATCGGATATCCAGGGGAAGGAGTTCAATCGCCCATTTTGCCACTCGACCAGTTGCGTCTCTGTTGTGCAGAATCTCTGACAATGGGGCGTCGCTGACGACTGTGATGGTATGGTCAGAGAAGTAGTGAGCAACTTTCTTCGTGGTCATATAGATCCCGTATGCAAGCTTCTGATAATGAGGATATCTTTGCTTTGACGGGGTCAGAACTTCAGAAATATAATATATTGGGCGCTGAATTTTAAAGGCTTTTCCTTCTTCTTCCCGCTCGACCGTAAGTGCAATACTGACAACTTGTCCTGTGGCTGCAATGTAAAGCAACAAAGGCTCTTTGCTGATCAGGGCAGCAAGCACCGGCTGGGTGGAAAGTACGGCTTTTAGCTCTGCAAATGCTGCATCAGCTTCACGAGTCCACTCGAACTTGTCTAACTTTTTCATCAGTCGGTAAAGAGGCAATGCCTTTTCACCGAGATGAGAAATGAATCGACTTAAAGCGGCCAAGCAACCAGTAAGCTTCTGAACATCGTGCACACGCACAGGTCTTTTCATTCGGAGAATAGTGCCCACTTTCTCTGGATTTGCGTCGATTCCTCGTTCGGAAACGAGAAAACCGAGTAATTTTCTGCCAGGAACTCTGAATGTGCACTTTGATGGATTAAGCTTGATATCATACCTCCTGAGGTTGGCAAATGTTTCAGCAAGGTCAGTCAGCAGGCCGGAACCTTTGCGTGACTTGACCAGAATATCATCAATGTATGCTTCCACATTCCGACTGATTTGAGCGAGCAAACACTTCTGAATCATCCTCGTGAACGTGGCTCCGGCATTTTTGAGGCCGAAAGGCATGGTGACATAACAGAAGCACCCGAATGGGGTGATGAAAGCTGTTTTGATCTCATCGGGTCCATACAGACGGATCTGATGGTATCCGGAATAGGCGTCTAAGAAAGACAGTCGCTCACATTCCGCAGTCGAGTCGACTATTTGGTCGATGCGGGGGAGAGGAAAATGATCTTTCGGGCAGGCCCGATTGATATGTTTAAAGTCAATGCACATGCAAAGTGACTTGTCCTTCTTGGGGACCATGACAACATTGGCGAGCCACTCGGAGTGGTAAATCTATCGGATAAACTCTGCTGCTAAGAGCCGAGCCACCTCTTCGCCAATGGCTTTCCTTTTCTGGACGGCGAACCGCCATAGATGTTCCTTGACAGGTTTCGCCTTTGAGTCGACTCACAGACGGTGCTCAGCCAGCCCCTTGGGCACACCCGGCATGTCAGACGGTTTCCATGCAAAGATGTCCCAGTTCTCACGGAGGAACTGGATGAGTCCTTCTTCCTATTTGGGGTCGAGTGTTGTGGAGATATTAGTCGGAGCAGCGTTGGGGTCGGTCGGGTGGATGTGAACTGCCTTTGTCTCACCAGTCGATTGAAACGCTGATTCTGTAGCAGGCTTCTTAGCTCGCAACAAATCACTCGGGTCTGCATTTTGCTGGTGTTCCTGCCACTCTTTTGCTATCATCTGAGCGTCGGCAATCTTTGAGCCTTTCTGAAAGCACTCTTCCGCCTTCTTGCGATTACCAGTAAGAGTGATCACACCTTTGGGGCCAGGCATCTTCAATTTGAGGTACACGTAACATGGTCGAGCCATAAAACGTGCGTAAGCTGGCCTGCCCAAAATAGCGTGATAGGCACTCTGGAAATCCACAACCTCAAATGTCAGCTTTTCTTTGCGGAAATGTTTGGAATCTTCGAAAACCACATCGAGAGCTATCTGGCCGAGTGACGCAGCATTCTTGCCAGGAACGACTCCATAGAAGCTCGTGTTGCTGGTACTGAGTCTGGACATCAGAATGCCCATCCCTTTCAGTGTCTCTGCGTACAATATATTCAAGCTACTGCCACCATCCATCAGCACTTTAGTCAGCCGAGTGCCTTCAACGACTGGGTCGACCACCAGAGCTTGCCTCCCAGGGGTGGCTATGTGTGTCGGGTGATCGGACTGGTCGAAGGTGATGGCAGTCTGAGACCATTTCAGATAATTGGGAGTCTCCAGAGCAACCATATTCACTTCTCGGTTGATAACTTTCAATCGACTTTTGCTCTCAACGTCAGCAAAAATCACCAGAGTGGAATTCACCTGGGGATATTCTTCATCACTATCTCCCTTGTCCTCAATCTTGTCCGACTCCTTTTCCTTGTCCTTGGGATGTTTCCCTTGGAATTGCTGTATCAAGAGCCGGCACTGTCGAGTGGTATGCTTCGGGTAAATGAAGTTACCCTCCTCATCTTTCTTTGTGTGGATGTGGCATGGCAAATCCATCACGTCATTTGCCTCCTTGTCTTTCACCTTCTTGGGGTTCCAAGGAGCTTTGGGCTTCCCTTTAAACTTTCCTTGAGTCATGGCCAAGGCTTCCCCAGGAGCAGCTGGCTCGGCTTTCTGCTTCTGTTTCCGACTGGAGTTCCCTCCTCCGGTTTCATGAGTGGTTGGCTTGTACTTGCCACTCCGGAGTCGGTCTTCTTCTTCACCATTGGCATACTTGGTGGCAATCTCCATCATCCGACTCAGGGTCATGTCTCCGGTCCAACCGGATTTCAGACTTAACTCCCTGTTCTTAACGCCTTCCTTGAAGGCACAGACTGCTTGGTGATCAGATACATTTTCCACGGTGTGGTGCAGCGTGATCCACCTCTGGATGTAATCCCTTAGAGTCTCATTCGACTTTTGCACACAAACCTGCAGCTCTGTCAACCCTGCTGGTCGCTTGCAAGTTCCTTCAAATGTTCTGACAAACACTCGGGCAACATCTTCCCAAGTGTAAATACTGTCAGGCGCCAACTAATTCAGCCATGCTCTGGCCGAGCCCTCCAACATAAGAGGCAGTTGTTTCATAGCTACCTCATCATTGCCGCCGCCAATCTTAACAACCACTCGGTAGTCTTCAAGCCAAGTATCGGGCTTGGACTCACCGGTGAACTTACTGACTCCAGTCGAGGAATCACCGCGGCCCTGATGGCTCTGCTAAAACACTCTGGTCCTGAAACGTGAACTCTGCTGCTGGTGGGCATATCTCTGTCATGGCCTTCTCGGTGAGCTCTGTTCCGATCGACCAAACCTTGAACGATGATGGATCTCGCATCAAAGCCTGGTTCTCTGGGGTCGACTGGAACCCTTCGCCTAACACTGTGCTGGCGTCTGTCATCTTGCTGTCGAGCGGCGTACGACCCACCTCTTGGGGGTGGAGTAGGCACTCGACGCCGATCATCGCGATTGAATCGGTCATCATACTGATCACGCCGACCTCCACGTCCCTCATGCCTCGGGGGCGATCTAGGGCTATGGGCCGACTAGACTGAATTCGCAGTGACGGATCTGCTGTGAATCCTGTTCCGCGATTGTGATACGGCTGAATTTTGATCTCTTGCTACCCAGCGCAAATCTCTGATCTGCATCAAGCCTCTGCCAGCCTCTGACTGGGAAGGCTGAATTGACTCTGCTATACGGGCTGCAGCTGCTAAATTCTGAATCGGAGTTCGATATACCTGAGTCGGTGGTGGAAAGAGTTGACGTCGACTGGAGTCCGGAACTCGTTGCCGTGCACGCTCGTCGAGTGCTCGCTAGAGGTTCTCCGGTCGAGTGCGCTCAGCCAAGTTGGCCAAATGCGCGTCCTCTAAGGCGCGAGCCTCAGGGATTTCTCCAACGATAGGAGTATGCAGCACATCCATGTTCCGGCGGCGAAGATCTTCCCTTTGTAGTGAAGTGAGTGGCTCGGGTTGATACTCTTCGTGGACATGCGCTGGATCGCCTCCACCGTCGCCTCCATCAGTGCGGGGGAAGCCGGGAGGACTGCACGGTCCATTGACCATCAGGACCTCCGCAGCTGGATCACTGCTGTCGCACTCGGATGCAGTCTCTGCGGAGCCAGTCGACAGGTCGAACAGGCCGTAGAGAGATTCGTCGGGCTCGATTGCCATGACTTGGGGGGTGGCCGACTGGCGGGCCACCACATGTCTCACCCACCACTGAAGCCTCGACCGACTGGAGCGCTTGCGTTAGCGGGAAGTAGGGAGGGAGGATGACACAATGACCGACCGATACTGGGTCGACGGTTGCCGCAGGAGGACGTCGCGGACACACGCGAAAAAGTGTGTCGCTCCACGGACCGGGAGCGCGTCGATGTCGAGTGGAGCCTCCTGAAGCCAAGCAGAGTCGTCGGCGATGAAGGTAAGCGCGCCGAGACGGATCTCGCGGCCCTCGACCAAAACTCCGCCTGAAACCATGGTGAAGAAGATCGGAACAAATTGCAACTTCTCCAACAAGTCACTAAGACACCTGCCCCACGGTGGGCGCCAACTGTCGTGGTTCTAAGTCTGACAGTAGAAAGGGGGGTAGGTATGGAGAGGCAAGATCCTAGCTATGGAGTGGTTGTAAACATAAGGAATTTACGAGTTCAGGCCCTTCTCGGAGGAAGTAACAGCCCTACGTCTCGGAGCCCGGAGGCGATCGACTGGATTATATGCGTATGAGTTACAGGGGTGCGAACCCTTTACACTGAGGAGGGGGTTGGCTTATATAGAGTTCGCCAGCCCTCTCCAACCCTCAGTTATGCAGGGTTTAAAGTACATTAAGACAGGGGGTTACTGGTAATGCCCACATAAAGTGCTATCATGACCATAAAGGCTACTTGATGACAGACCGTTTGTGTGCAGAGTGACTCTAGATCTCCTGACGGTCGAGTGAGTAGCATCATGGTCGAGTGTCTTCGAGTTTGTCGAGTGAAATCCTTCCAGGTCGACTGAAAGGTAGTTTCTTCTAGAGATGTCCTTGGGGAGGGTACTTTGGATAGGTCCATGACCCTGCCCTAGGTACATGGCTTCATCATCCGGCACCTGCGCGTGCCTAACTGGGCCAAAGGCCCATGTATCCCCCTCTCACTTACCCCTTCGTGGGCTAGCACTATATATACTCCTCCACCTCCTTCTAGTTAGGGTCAGCAAAGTGATAGCTCATTTGTATGTGAGCTTTGCTCCTACTCTTCTCTTGAGAGAGAGAGAGACTACTCCATTGGAGGCCAAGACCTCCATCTTGGAGAAGATCCTGCGGGATATCATCAAGACCCCCTCACGGGTGGACCCCCATCAAGACCTCCTCTTGGAGATGAACTTTACCTTCTATCTTTCCTTTTGTTGTTCATGTACCCTTGTGGATCTTGTGTGTTTGATTGTCTAGTGGATGTGATGTGTGATTGGATTTGTTCTTGAGTGTTTCCCCGTGATTTCCCTCGTTCCCCTCCGTGTGTTCTTCGTGTTCCTCGTAGGGATCCTCTCCAAATGTGAAAGATCGATCCCTAGGGTTCCGCCCTACATCAGAAAGCCATGGTACAAAAAGCATGATGTTGTCTATGATTGTCAAACACACATATATACCGTCAAGAAGGGTAAGAAGTACGACATCGTGCCCATGGGCCAGGATCGTTTTATTGCTCGGAGGAGTAAACATCAGAAGAAGATAAAAAAAAGAGGAAGATGTAGAAAATAATATTGTCAAAGCTACTGAATATTTTGTGGTCACCATTCAATCTGTACATGAAAATATTGCTGCAGAGATTGAGCCGAAACCAAGGACGGTTTCCATTAAAGGGGGAGAGGATGATATGGCCCGGTGTACTATAAATATCGAGGTCTTTGATGTTTTGCCTAAAGCCGGTATTGTTCGAAAGTACACTTCATATACACCAGAGTATGTACGGCCAAGTCACAAAGATGAACATGCACTAGTAAATGGTATGATCATGCATACTGATGTGTTGGAGACCACGTACATAGAGGAAGAGAAGAAACATGTTCAAGTTGAGATGATAGTTTCTTCTAGGATAGACGTGCAAGCATCAGGAGTAAATGGATATTCTAACTATTTTGGTAAGAGACATGTTGGAGAGGGCCTCAAGGAGTCCATGTACAATTTTGGTCATTTACTTTCCAGGATTATTTGCTACGACAAGATAATTAAAACAAGAGGATTATTTACCCCGCAAGGAAAAGATCAACAGGAGGATCCTACTTATTCGGGAACTATTGAGCTTGAAGGATATTGGATGGGGCCCGCCAGCACAAGGACACAAGTCAGCGATGCATGCACCAGAAATATTAGTTTTTGTTTTCCTAAATATTAGATCAAGTCGGTTTAGCTTATGCCTAGGAGTTATCTATTTTTTAAGTACGTGCATGTGCTTGTTTTCCAAGCTAGTTAGGACGTTTAACTATTATATAGAGTCAATTGAATCCATTGTAAAATTGAGGTTATTTTTTATGAAATAGACACGATGTGTTTTTCAGGATAGACATCTGATGAGGACATCAATACCATTGTTACACCCACAGCCCCTGCTGCTATACATACTGGACCAATTACTAGAGCTCGCGCACGTCAATTAAATTACCAGGTACTTTCATTTCTTGGTAATGATTCTAATGTTCATGAGAATATGATGCTGCCTAAATTGGATACATTTGTTTTGCTTACAAATGAAGGGCCTAGCTTGGAGAAGGATGGACATTGGAGCAAGAACAAGCATGGAGATGATGGCATGCGCAAGGGGAACAAGAACGGAGTTACAAGTGATGATTTCAGGATGTAGAAGCCACCGTAATGAGTGCATGAAGCCTTGGACGAAATATACAAGATGCTACTTCATAACTTTCATCCAGAGGCTATTCTAGGTGGTGCGCCACCTTATTGTTGGGCCAGGCCCATGTATTTTCGAAATACTTGAGTATAGGTTGTTTTAAGAGTCTGTATGTGTGGGGAAACAAGAGATAGGGTTGGTTTCGGACCCCTTCCCCAAGGGCCACGAAATTCCCCCCTCTTCCTCCATATATACAGCCCTTAGGGCGTCGTTTAGACTTTGGGTTTTGTTTAGATTAAAGTTTGCCATAGCTACAACTTCGCGTACTTCGCTTGTGTTCAACGACCAGACCAAGACGTCATAGAACCCCATCTTGATCAATAAAGCTTTCATCTTATATTCGCAATATCCAGATTGCAATCTCAGTTTCTTGCTTCTTCTTCGTTTGCTCGCAGGAAACAGACCCTCGTGGTCAGGTTGATCGTGCTCCGGCGTGGTCAATAACCCCTCGGAAGTTGGTTTAGCGATTACTAAGGTGCGACGTCACGCATGTTCGTAGTCGGATCGTCAAGGTCGACTCCCACAGAAAACGATAGCCACCATCTCATTGAAAGACGGGACACCTTTGCCTCTATCATGTGGTATCAGATTTTCAGGTTGCTCGGTGAGATTTTACAGTTTTTCGTAGTTTAGATCGAGTCCTTTCTTCATACCTATAGTCCACAAAAAAGCCAAAACAATTAGGGTTAGTTCATCCTATCCGAACCAATCTGAGCCTTTGCATAATCTCGTCTATATTTGCTTTGTTGAATTTGCGGTTGCATCGTCATGTCAAGTTGTTGGTCTTAGCATCTAGTCCTTTAGAGTTTCGAGTTCTGTTCACAGGTTGTCACGTCGCCGCTGCCATATATCACCACCGCATCATCATCATTGTTGTTGCCATATACCACCACCGCACCAACTTCATCGCTGCTGCCATATACCACCACCACATATTCACAGCCAATCCGAGTCCATATACGCCACCACATATCCGCCGCCATCACGCCAATCCGACTCCACCTACAACATATATCCACCACCAGTCCGAGTTCCATCAGATTCATCGCCGCCACCAGTCTGAGTTCCACCAGATTCATCTCCGCCACCAGTCCTAGTCCGAGTCTAGTATTTTGTTACTCTGTTTTGGATTTCGTGACATAGTAGGACTCCCGAACTGTCGTGCTACCCGCAGTAGAAAAAATAGTTCCAGTTTCAAAAAAAACTAAGTCTGGAAAATTCTGGCTAGGCAGTTTTTAGGCCATTTGTAGACTTTTTGTTAGTGTTCAGAGTGTGCTCCTCCCTTGATTATGTGTCGCGCCGTGATTTTGTTAGTGTTCTAGGCTCGCGTCTCTAGCACGGTCTAGCCTAGGACCAACACAGTACCGTCATTGAGCGTTTATTCAACTTTGCATCTCTGAATTGATTATTGCTGACCCTTTTTGCTACCATATTATAAGCCTTCCCAGCTCCACATACATCTACGTCGTGCATTTGACTCTCCCTGGTAATCGCTCTATCCAAGCTTTGAGAGTTTTGACTACAACGGTTGCCGATCACCACCTGCTGCTGGGTAAGAACTGGTAAGAATTTGAGATTCGCTTGACGAATTTGTGACACCCCACCACCACCATATTCCAGTAGTCTGTAGGATCATATTCTTGTCTGTTTCTATTGCTGCTAACTATGGCAGGAACACAAGCCGACGAGATTAACTGGGAGAACATGACGAAAAAGGAGCTTCATGATAAGTTTCATCAAATGTTGGGTCAACAGGTGGAAGACGTGATGGCCAGCTTTGGAAAGGCATTGGAGAGGATGGATGACATTGAGAAGAAAATTGACACCAAGTTGGACGCCAAGTTCGATGAATTACTCAAACGTCTCTTACAACCAGTTCTACGCCGCGATACAGTAGGGCGAGCACAACGTGTTCCTATTGGGCCAGGACAAAATTCTAGTGCCACTGCTACTGCTGTTTGGTGCTTCTGTAGCTCCTCCTGCTACTGCAGAGGTGGAGGACTATTACGAGGATGAGGTTGATCAAAATCAGAACTACGTGCAGCCACCAGCACCACCACCAGCAGGTCGACCTCCGGTATATATTCGCAACGGTAGGCCTGCACCACCACTTCAGGTATGAGATAATGACCATATTCCTAAATTGAAATTGAATATTCCACCATTTGAGGGTAGATATGTTCCTGATATATATCTTACTTGGGAGTTAGAAACTAAACAACGTTTTACATAATTACAATATCCCGAGGAGAGACGGTTTGCTGCCGCTGTTTGTGCTTTCACTAGTTTTGCATGTGTATCGTGGTCTGAACATTGTAGATTATATCCTATTCCAACTACTTGGGCTGCTTTGAAAACTGCTATGTGTACTCGTTGGGTTCCACCATATTATCAACGTGAATTGCTTCAAAAATTGCAGCGTTTAAGACAAGGAAAAAATTCTGTAGAAGAATATTATCAGAAATTACAAACTGGCATGAGTAGATGTGGTATTGTTGAGGAGAATGAAGCTATGCTTGCCCGTTTTATGGGTGGATTAAATAGAGAGATTCAGACCATTCTAGAGTATAAGGAGTATACTAATATCATTCTTTTATTCCATCTTGCTTGTAAAGCTGAACGTGAAGTGCAGGATCGACAAGCATTGGCGTGAACTAACTTTTCTGCAGGCCGACCTTCATCATGGACACCGCGTGCATCTTCTACTTCCACTGCACCAGCACCTCCATCAGGTGCCACCTACAGTCGTGATACAAGAAAGCAGGCACAACCACCACTATCTGCCAAGAGTGCACCTGCCGGGCCTGCACAGAGCTCTTCTTCTTCCATGGCATCGACAGGGCACACAAGTGATATTATTTGTCATCGTTGTAAGGGAAGAGATCATTATGCGAGAGAATGCAAATCTCAGCGTGTGATGATTGCTACTGAGGATGGTGGGTATGAGTCCGCTAGTGACTATGATGAGGAGACTTTGGCTCTTATTACAAGTGAAGAACACGGTGGAGCTGATTCTGATCATGAGACGCAATACATGGCTCCTGAAGACGCTGACAGGTATGAATGTTTAGTTGCTCAACGTGTTTTCAGTGTGCAGGTTACACAAGCCGAGCAAAATCAGAGGCATAATTTGTTCCATACAAAGGGAGTTGTGAAGGAACGTTCTGTTCGCTCATCATAGATGGAGGGAGCTGCAATAATTTGGCTAGCATGGAGATGGTGGAGAAGCTATCTCTCACCACAAGACCACATCCACATCCTTACTACATCCAATGGTTCAACAACAGCGGCAAGGTTAAGGTAACACGTACTGTTCGTGTGCATTTTAGTATCTCTACATATGCTGATTATGTTGATTGTGATGTGGTACCTATGTAATCATGTTCCTTATTACTTGGTCGACCATGGCAATTTGATAAAAAATCTGTACACCATGGTAGAAACAATCAGTATACTCTTGTTCATAAGGATAACAATATTACTTTGCTTCCTATGACTCCTGATTCCATTTTGAAAGATGATATTAATAGAGCTAATAAAGCAAAACCGGAGAAAAATAAGAGTGAAAATCATATTGTGGCAGAAGAATTTGAGCAACAAATGAAGCCTAATAGTAAACCATCTAGTGTTGCTTCTGAAATTAAATTGAAAAGTGCATGTTTACTTGCCACTAAATCTGATATTGATGAGCTAGATTTCAGCAAATCTGTTTGCTATGCTTTTGTGTGCAAAGAGGCTTTATTTTCATTCGAGGACGTGCCTTCCTCTTTGCCTCCTGCTGTCACTAACATTTTGCAGGAGTTCGCTGACGTCTTTCCACAAGACGTGCCACCGGGATTACCTCCCATTTGAGGGATTGAGCATCAGATTGACTTAATTCCCGGTGCATCATTACCCAACCGTGCACCATACCGTACCAATCCAGAGGAGACGAAGGAGATTATGCGTCAAGTACAGGAGCTGCTCGACAAAGGTTATATACGTGGATCCCTTAGTCCTTGTGTTGTTCCTATTATTCTAGTGCCGAAAAAGGATGGTACATCACGTATGTGTGTTGATTGTAGAGGCATTAATAATATTACTATTCATTATCGTCATCCTATTCCTAGGCTAGATGATATGCTTGATGAATTGAGTGGCTCTACAATATTCTCCAAAGTTGATTTGCGTAGTGGATACAATCAAATTCGTATGAAATTGGGAGATGAATGGAAAACAACATTTAAAACTAAGTTTGGATTATATGAGTGGTTAGTCATGCCTTTTGGGTTAACTAATGCACCTAGTACTTTCATGAGATTAATGAACGAAGTTTTACGTGCTTTCATTGGATGATTTGTGGTAGTTTACTTTGATGACATATTGATTTATAGCAGATCTTTGGAGGAACATTTGGAACATTTACGTGCTGTTTTTATTGCTCTATGTGATGCATGTTTGTTTAGTAACCTTGGGAAGTGCACTTTTTGCATCGACCGAGTGTCTTTTCTTGGCTATGTTGTTACTCCACAGGGAATTGAAGTTGATAAAGCCAAGATTGAAGCTATTGAGAGTTGGTCGCAGCCCAAAACGGTCACACAAGTGAGGAGTTTTCTTGGCCTCGCTTGATTCTATAGGCGTTTTGTGAGAGATTTTAGCACCATTGTTGCACCTCTCAATGAGCTTACAAAGAAGGATGTGCCTTTTGTTTGGGGTACCGCACAGGAAGAAGCCTTCACGGTGTTGAAAGATAAGTTGACACATGCTCCTTTACTCCAACTTCCTGATTTTAATAAGACATTTGAGCTTGAATGTGATGCTAGTGGAATTGGATTAGGAGGTGTATTATTACAAGATGGCAAACCTGTTGCATACTTTTCTGAAAAGTTGAGTGGGCCTAGTCTGAATTATTCTACTTATGATAAAGAATTATATGCTCTTGTTTGGACATTAGAAACATGGCAGCATTATTTATGGCCCAAAGAATTTGTTATACATTCTGATCATGATTCTTTGAAACATATTAAAAGTCAAGCTAAACTGAATCGTAGACATGCTAAATGGGTTGAATTCATTGAGACTTTTCCTTATGTCATTAAACACAAGAAGGGTAAAGAAAATGTTATTGCTGATGCATTGTCTCATCTCTATACTATGCTTTCACAACTTGACTTCAAAATATTTGGTTTGGAGACCATCAAAGATCAATATGTGCATGATGCTGATTTTAAAGATGTATTGCAGAATTGTAAAGAAGGAAGAACATGGAACAAGTTCGTCGTTAATGATGGATTTGTGTTCCGTGCTAACAAGCTATGCATTCCATCTAGCTCCATTCATCTTTTGTTGTTGCAGGAGGCGCATGGAGGAGGATTAATGGGACACTTTGGCGTGAAAAAGACGGAGGACGTACTTGCTACACATTTCTTTTGGCCAAAGATGAGACGGGATGTTGAGTGCTTTGTTGTTCGCTGCACTACATGTCAAAAAGCTAAGTCACGACTCAATCCTCATGGTTTATATATGCCTTTGCATGTACTTAGTGTTCCTTGGGAGGATATATCTATGGACTTTGTTTTAGGTTTACCTCGAACAAAGAATAGGAGGGATAGCATATTTGTTGTCATGGATAGGTTCTCGAAAATGGCACACTTTATACCATGTCATAATAGCGATGATGTCGTTAATGTTGCTAATTTGTTCTTTCGTGAAATTATTCGCTTGCATGGTGTGCCAAATACTATTGTTTTAGATCTTGATACTAAATTTCTTAGCCACTTTTGGAGATGTTTATGGGCTAAGTTGGGGACTAAACTGCTTTTTAGTACTACTTGCCACCCCCAAACTGATGGACAAACTGAAGTAGTCAATAGAACATTGTCTACTATGCTTAGGGCTGTTTTGAAGAATAATAAGAAAATATGGGAAGAACGCTTGCCTCATATTGAATTTGCTTATAATCGTTCATTGCATTCTACTACTAAGATGTGCCCTTTTGAAATTGTGTATGGTTTCCTACCTCGTGTACCTATTTAATTTGTTGCCTCTTCCATCTTGGGAGAAGGTTAATTTTGATGCTAAACAATGTGCTGAATTGATTTTAAAAATGCATGAGTTAACTAACGAAAACATTGAGCGTATGAATGCCAAATATAAACTTGCTGGAGATAAGGGTAGAAAACATGTTGTGTTTGCACCTGCAGATCTTGTTTGGTTACATTTGCGTAAGGATAGATTTCCTGATTTGCGCAAATCAAAGCTAATGCCACGTGTTGATGGTCCTTTTAAGGTTTTAGAGAAAATAAATGATAATGCATATAAACTTGAGCTACCTGCAGATTTTGGGGTTAGTCTTAGTCCCACTTTTAACATTGCAGATTTGAAGCCTTATTTGGGTGAGGAAGATTAGCTTCCGTCGAGGACGACTTCATTTCAAGTAGGGGAGGATGATGAGGACATTAATACCATTGTTACACCCACAACCCCTGCTGCTATACATACTGGACCAATTACTAGAGCTCGCGCACGCCAATTAAATTACCAGGTACTTTCGTTTCTTGGTAATGATTCTAATGTTCATGAGAATATGATGCTGCCTAAATTGGATACATTTGTTTTGCTTACAAATGAAGGGCCTAGCTTGGAGAAGGATGAACATTGAAGCAAGAACAAGCATGGAGATGATGGCATGCGCAAGGGGAACAAGAACGGAGTTACAAGTGATGATTTCAGGACGTTGAAGCCACCATAATGAGTGCATGAAGCGTTGGACGAAATATACAAGATGCTACTTCATAACTTTCATCCAGAGGCTATTCTAGGTGCTGCGTCACCTTATTGTTGGGCCAGGCCCATGTATTTTTGAAATACTTGAGTATAGGTTGTTTTTAGAGTCCGTATGTGTGGGGAAACAAGCGATAGGGTTGGTTCGGGCCCCTTCCCCAAGGGCCATGAAATTCCCCCCTCTTCCTCCATATATACAGCCCTTAGGGCATCGTTTAGACTTCGGGTTTTGTTTAGATTAAAGTTCGCCATAGCTGCAACTTCGTGTACTTCGTTTGTGTTCAATGACCAGACCAAGACGTCATAGAACCCCATCTTGATCAATAAAGCTTTCATCTTATATTCGCAATATCTAGATTGCAATCTCAGTTTCTTGCTTGTTCTTCATTTTCTCGTAGGAAACAGACCCTCGTGGTCAGGTTGATCGTGCTTCGGCGCAATAACCCCTTGGAAGTTGGTTTAGCGATTGCTAAGGCGCGACATCACGCATGTTCGTAGTCGGATCGTGTTGTAGGGTCAAACCCTAGGAAGGATCTTTTCACACTTGGAGGGGGAAAAGGAGGAAAACACTCAAAAACACCAAGAACAAATCTCTCAAACAAACCCAAATATCACATCCACTAGAGTAGCATACATGAGATCCACAAGATTACAAGATCAATACAAGGAGAGTAGCACTTGGTAAATTCTTCCCACTATGTGAGGTCTTGATGATCTTCTCCAAGAGGAGGCCTTGACAATCCAATGGATTCTTCCCTGGGTGGGGGCTTGATCTCCTAAGAGGAGGGGATACAAGGAGCAAAGGCTCACAATGTTTAGTATAATCTTTGCTAACCCACAAATGACCTAGGAGTTCCACTTATATAGTCTAGGGACGAAATATTAGGGAGAGGGGATACAAAGGACCAAAAAGTCCCTAAAAACGCGTAGCCACGGGGAAGGGTCCGGGCACCTGGGGTGGAACGGGCCGGGCACCCGGACCGGTCAGGGAGCTGCGCCCAAGCGGGCCCGGGCACCCGGAGGGGAAGGGGTCGGGCAATCGGTCAGGACAGGAGCATGCGGGCAAGGGGCCGGGCACCCGGGGCGCCAAGCCCGCGCACCCGGGGTGGCTCCCAGCAGGCGGCTGGGCAAGGGCCGGGCACCCGGGGCCGGCTGGGCTAAGCCCAGGAGAGGGGCCGGGCACCCGTGGCCGGCTGGGGCATGGCCCGGGTAGAGGCCGGGCACCCGGGGCTGCCATGGTCGGGCACCCGGGATGTCCAGGGGGTTTTGCCCCTTCTCCTCCTTCTTCCTTCTTCTCGTTCTCTCCTTCCTTCTCTTCTTTCCCTTGCTTCGTGGTCACTTGAGTCTCCGTCTTCTCCTTCTCATTATCATCTTCTTGGTACCTAAGCATGCACAATGTTTCCGATGACGGTAGAATCAAACTCTCAGGTGAAACCGAGCGAAACTCGAAGAGGAGAGAATCAACCTCATTCTCGATGGCGCGTGCACGTGCTCGTGTCATTGGTCCACTTGGAGCTTGTGTTGTGATGGAGTGTCGGTGCGAGTAGTCGAGGGATGCTCCGCATCATCTTCTCCCCCTTGGGAGAGATCCGTCCACGGATCGTGCTCTTCATCACCATGGTACTTGGCCAATTCTTTGACGTTGAAGATGTCACTAACATTGTACTTGTCGCGTGGGATGTCGACCTTGTAGGCGTTGTCGTTGTAGCGTGCGATCACCTTGAAAGGGACGTCGGCTCGTGGTAGTAGCTTGGACTTGCGTTCGTTGGGGAAGCGGTCTTTGCGGAGATGTATCCATACTTGATCACCCGGTTGGAACACCATCGGAGACTTGTTGAGGTTGAGCTTGGCGAAGAGGCATTGCACTTGGTGCTCGATCGTGGAACGTGTTGCTTCATGCATCTTCTTGAGGTAGGCGGCTCTTGTACTTGCGTCCATGTTTGCTCGTTCTTGAAGTGGTAGAGGAAGGATGTCCAATGGCGACAAAGGGTTGAAACCGTAGACGACCTCGAAGGGGGACTTGCCGGTTGTAGAGTGTCTTGCGCGATTGTAGGCGTACTCGGCAATGGGTAGGCACTCCTCCCACTCCTTGATGTTCTTCTTGATCAACACACGTAGGAGAGTCGCAAGCGCCCGGTTGGTGACTTCCGTTTGGCCATCGGTTTGAGGATGATATGCCGTGGAGAATAGTAGCTTGATCCCGAGCTTGGCGCATAGTGTCTTCCAAAAGTAGCTTAAGAACTTGACGTCTCGATCCGACACAATTGTATTTGGCACGCCGTGCAACCTCAAGATTTCCCTACAAAAGAGATTGGCAACATGTGAAGCATCGTCTATCTTATTGCATGGGATAAAATGAGCCATTTTAGAGAAACGGTCCACAACAACAAAAACCGAATCCTTGCCATTTTGAGTTCTAGGTAATCGAAGCACAAAATCCATGCTAATGTCTTCCCAAGGTTGATGTGGGATAGGTAAAGGCATATGTAAACCATGGGATTGAGAGTGTGACTTAGCTTTGCAACATGTAGAGCACCGGTTGGTGAAGCGGGCAACATCGCGAAACATCTTGGGCCAATAATAGTTCTTGGAGAGCGTGGCGAAAGTCTTGTCGCGTCAAGTGTCCCATGAGTCCACCTCCATGAGCCTCTAGCAAAAGGAGCAAACGAAGAGAGGACTTGGGAATGCATAGTTTGTTATCTCTCATAAGATAACCATCTTTGATATAATATCGTTCCCAAGAAGTATGCATCACACACTTAGCGTAAGGAGTAGCAAAAGTCACATCACCCTCATACAAATCTTTGATATGATCAAATCCTATGACATTCAATTCAAGTTGAGTAAGTAACATACATTTGCGGAAAAGTGCATCCGCCACCACGTTTTCTTTGCCCCTAATGTACTTAATCACATAGGGAAAAGATTCAATGAATTCACTCAATTTAGCATGTCGTTTATTCAACTTGGTTTGACCTTTGAGGTATTTAAGTGTTTCATGATCGGTATGTATAACAAACTCATGCGGTCTAAGGTAATGCTCCCACACATGTAACACACGCACTAATGCAAACAATTCTTTGTCATATATGGGATAGTTAATTTGAGCACCAGAAAGTTTTTCACTAAAATAAGCAATAGCTCGTTGTTCTTGCATCAAAACTCCACCAATTCCGGTACCACTTGCATCGCAATGAACCTCAAAAGTTTTGTCAAAGTTGGGTAAAGCAAGAATCGGAGCATGTGTAAGCAAAGATTTGAGCTCATCAAAAGCGGTTGATTGCAAAGGTCCCCAAACAAAAGGAGCATTCTTCTTGCTCAAAGCATGCAAAGGAGCGGCAATAGTGCTAAAATCTTTCACAAAGCGGCGATAAAAACCCGCAAGACCAAGAAAACTTCGCACTTGTTGCAAATTGGTGGGTTGGGGCCAATTTTTAATTGCTTCAATTTTAGTTTCATCAACATGGACACCCTTGGAAGAAACAACAAAACCCAAGAAAACCACTTTGTCAACACCAAATGTGCACTTTTTCATGTTGGCATAAAGACTTTCCTTGCGAAGTGTTTGCAAAACAGCCCTAACATGATTAAGATGCTCTTTTATGGTTTTTCTAAACACAAGAATATCATCGAAGTAAACCACAACAAAGACTCCAATATAAGGGCGAAGTACATGATGCATGAGACGCACGAAAGTACCGGGAGCTTCCGATCAACCCATAGGCATGACTAACCATTCATATAGGCCAAATTTGGTTTTGAAAGCGGTTTTCCATTCATCACCCTCTTGCGGATTTGATAATAGCCACTTTTAAGATCAATTTTTGAGAAAAAGTTGGCTCCACTAAGTTCATCAAGCATATCATCTAAGCGAGGAATGGGATGCCTATAGCGAACGGTAATAGCATTTATGGGTCTACAATCGAAACACAAGCGAAAGCTACCATCTTGCTTGGGCACAAGTATAACGGGAACGGCACAAGGGCTCAAGCTTTCACGTACATGACCGTTGTCGATGAGTTGTTGTACTTGCCGTTGAATCTCCTTTGTCTTTTCGGGGTTGACGTGGTAAGGAGCTGTTGTAGGGTCAAACCCTAAGAAGGATCTTTTCACTCTTGGAGGGGGGTAAAGGAGCAAAAACTCAAGAACACCAAGAACACCAAGAACAAAATCTCTCAAACAAACCAAGTATCACATCCACTAGAGTAGCACACATAAGATCCACATGATTACAAGATCAATACAAGGAGAGTAGCACTTGGTAAATTCTTCCCACTATGTGAGGTCTTGATGATCTTCTCCAAGAGGAGGCCTTGATAATCCTATGGATTCTTCCCAAGGTGGGGGCTTGAACTCCTAAGAGGAGGGGATACAAGGAGCAAAGGCTCACAATGTTTAGTCTAATCTTTGCTAACCCACAAATGACCTAGGAGTTCCACTTATATAGTCTAGGGACGAAATATTAGGGAGAGGGGATACAAAGGACCAAAAAGTCCCTAAAAACGCGTAGCCACGAGGAAGGGTCCGGGCACCCGGGGTGGAACCGACCGGGCACCCGGAGGGAGCTGCGCCCAAGCGGGGCCGGGCACCCGGAGGGGAAGGGGCCAGGCACCCGACCAGGACAGGAGCCTGCGGGCGAGGGGCCGGGCACCCGAGGTTGCTCCCAGCGGGCGGCTGGGCGAGGGCCGGGCACCCGGGGCCAGCTAGGCTGAGCCCAGGCGAGGGGCCGGGCACCCGGGGCCGGCTGGGGCGTGGCCCAGGTAGAGGCCGGGCACCCGGGGTTGTCATGGCCGGGCACCCGGGATGTCCAGGGGGTTTTGCCCCTTCTCCTCCTTCTTCCTTCTTCTCGTTCTCTCCTTCCTTCTCTTCTTTCCCTTGCTTCGTGGTCACTTGAGTCTCCGTCTTCTCCTTCCCATTATCATCTTCTTGGTACCTAAGCATGCACAATGTTTCCGATGACGGTAGAATCCAACTCTCATGTGAAACCGAGCGAAACTCGAAGAGGAGAGAATCAACCTCGTTCTCGATGGCGCGTGCACGTGCTCGTGTCATTGGTCCACTTGGAGCTTGCGTTGGTGATGGAGTGTCGGTGCGAGTAGCCGAGGGATGCTCCGCATCAGGAGCCTTGTTTGGAAGAGGAGCTTCGGGGATGAGGTCGATTCGATGCTCAATGCCTCAAAGAGGAGGGAGACCCGGAGGTAGCTCATCGGGGAAAACATCTTGAAATTCCTGCAAAAGAGATTGAAACACAAAAGGTAGCTCGTGAGCGGTGTTAGTTTTTGGTTCTCCATCCTTGCACACAAGGACAAAGTGCATCACACTAGATGGGTTCTCACACACTTCTCTCATCTCACTTTTTGTGGCAAATAGTATGAGGTTCTTCTCTCTAGGCGAAGAGGTGCTTGTCGGTGTCAAAACCGGTGGATCTCGGGTAGGGGGTCCCGAACTGTGCGTCTAGGCGGATGGTAACAGTAGACAAGGGACTCGATGTTTTTACCCAGGTTCGGGCCCTCTCGATGGAGGTAAAACCCTACTCCTGCTTGATTAATATTGATGATATGGGTAGTACAAGAGTTGATCTACCACAAGATCAAAGAGGCTAAACCCTAGAAGCTAGCCTATGGTATGATTATTGTTCGTCCTACGGACTAAAATTCTCCGGTTTATATAGACACCGGAGAGGGCTAGGGTTACACAGAGTCGGTTACAATGGGAGGAGATCTTCATATCATATCGCCAAGCTTGCCTTCCACGCCAAGGAAAGTCCTATCCGGACACGGGACGAAGTCTTCAATCTTGTATCTTCATAGTCCGGGAGTCCAGCCAAAGGTCATAGTCCGGCCATTCGGACACCCCCTAATCCAGGACTCCCTCAGTAGTGCCTGAACCAGGCTTCAATGACGACGAGTTCGGTGCGCAAATTGTCTTCGGCATTGCAAGGCGGGTTCCTCCTCCGAATACTTCATAGAAGATGTTGAACACAAGGATAGTGTCCGGCTCTGCAAAATAAGTTCCACTTACCATCGTAGAGAGAATAATATCTGCACAAATCTAATCTGCTGACGTATTCCGTAGCGTGACATCACGCCACGGCCAAGACTTTATTCGAATCATTTTACTGTTCCACCTTAGCGCGTTTAGCGAGGCAGTTTCCTTGGCACATCTTGTCAAAGCAGAGATCATGTCCCCTTATTCCGGGATTCTCATCAATACGGGCGTGGGTAACCCAACCGTGCCTTTGGTACGACTCCCTAATTGAAAGCGAGTCCCAAACGGTTACGGGGAGGGCTCTTGGTATTCAACCTCTTCATAAAGAGACCAAGGCTCGACTCCTTTCTTTTCAATTCAATCGAATCCGCCCCTCGCCTCGAGTTCCAACACCCAAAGCTCCAGTTTTAGGCGCTTCGGACCTTCGATGATGTCCGGCTCCGACCTTCAAGGCCGGTGGATGCCTTCCTCCATTACGGAAGAAGACGTGCGAAAACTGAGAGATGCCAGGTATCTAACCGGTGAAATCTCGCATAGGCTGCCTGCTCAAGGGCAGGCCATTCCCACTCCCCAGCCCGGTGAGAGTGTGGTGTTCGCATCTCACTTCCTTTGGGGGCTAGGCTTCCCGATTGATCCCTTCATGAGGGAGCTTATGTTTTATTACGGGCTAGAATTTCACGACTTAGCTCCGGAGTCCATCCTCCAAATCTCATCGTTCATTGTCGTGTGTGAGGCCTTCCTCCATATTACTCCTCACTTCGGATTGTGGCTTAGAACCTTCAAGGTAGAACCGAAGATGATCGAGGGGCAGCACGCTGAGTGCGGAGGAGCTATCATAAGCAAGATGGCCGACGCTCCATGGCCCAAGGGCTCTTTCCAAGAGGAGTTCGGCTTATGGCAACGGGACTGGTTTTACATCACAGCCCCCAGGGGCACCACATGGGTGGCGCCACCCGCTTTTCGCTCGGGTCCCCCACCACGGCTAGTGTCATGGGTCAATGAAGGGCTTATCTGGGGGCCGTCCAAAGACGTGCCCTTGCTGCAGGGCCGCATTCGAGATCTCCTAGAAAGAGATATCAACTTGACCGTAGTGGCGCAAGTTATGCTGATTCGCCGCATGCTGCCCTGCAAACGTCGCCCTCTCCACCTGTGGGAATTTAATCCGGAGGGACCACGAGTCCTCCAACACTTTATGGGCACGACGCCCATGGAGATGTACAAATTGTTCTTCAGATCACAAGCAAGGTGTCCGGACTTGTCCGAGGACGCAGGTCTGAGCTGCAATCGCCCGGATGCCCAAGTAAGTAGCCCCGTATTTGGACACACCATCCGTATTTTTATCATAAAATTGCCCTTAACAGAGCTATCCTTTGAACAGGAGTGGATAGTGAAAGCAAAGCTTATTAGGTGTCCAACCCCCCTGCCTGAGACCACGCCGGATCCCATGTTAACCAGGATGTTGGAGATTGCGCCTTTGGCAGAAGGCGAAGAGGGGAACCAAGGAGCTACCGCCTCCGTCAAGGAGGCTGTCAGAAAGGGAGGAATCGAGAATTCCCCCAATCAAGGGAAAAGAGGACTGCCTCTGAAGACCTAGAGGGGATGGCCTCAAAACGGGGGAAGAAATCTTCGCCAGAGGATCCGGCGCCGGAGAATGCCCCGTCCGCATTACGCTCCCAAGGGGATCAGCTCTCCACCGAGCCGTAAGTAAAGAGAGGGGTTCAAAAATGAGTGACATCCCTGTTTTATTTCTGAGGAAGATAACCGAAATATTACTCTCGGTGTCAAAACCGGCGGATCTCGAGTAGGGGGTCCCGAACTGTGCGTCTAGGCGGATGGTAACAGGAGACAAGGGACACGATGTTTTACCCAGGTTCGGGCCCTCTTGATGGAGGTAAAACCCTACGTCCTGCTTGATTAATATTGATGATGTATGTTACAAGAGTAGATCTACCACGAGATCAAGGAGGCTAAACCCTAGAAGCTAGCCTATGGTATGATTGTTGTTCGTCCTACGGACTAAAGCCATCCGGTTTATATAGACACCGGAGAGGGCTAGGGTTACACAGAGTCGGTTACAATGGTAGGAGATCTACATATCCGTATCGCCAAGCTTGCTTTCCACGCCAAGGAAAGTCCCATCTAGACACGGGAGGAAGTCTTCAATCTTGTATCTTCATAGTCTTGGAGTCCGGCCGATGATGATAGTTCGGCTATCCGGACACCCCCTAGTCCAGGACTCCCTCAGTAGCCCCTGAACCAGGCTTGAATGACGATGAGTCCGGCGCGCATATTGTCTTCGGCATTGCAAGGCGGGTTCCTCCTCTGAATAATTTATGGAAGATTGTGAACACCAGGATAGTGTCCGGCTCTGCAAAATAAATTCCACATACCACCGTAGAGAGAATAATATTTACACAAGTTCAATCTGCTGACGTATTTGGTGGCGTGACGTCACACCACTACCAAGCCTTTACTCGAATTGTTTTTATTGTACCACCTCAGCGCGTTTAGCGAAGCGGTTTCCTTGGCACGTCTTTGTTGAAGCAGAGATCGTGTTCCCCTTATTTCGGGAATCCCATCAATACGGACGTGGGTAACCCAACCGCGCCATTGATTATGGCGCTTGGGGGATAAGCGAGTTTTATCAAGCCGGTGGGGACGCATGTTTTTGTCCGCCCATATAAGGGGATAAAGATCCAACCCTTTTACCTGCGCCTTCTTCCTCCTTGGCTTATCCATCTCCGCGAACTCGAGCTCTAGCGCCCAAGTCCGCACATCTCACCTCAACCTCCTCCAACTATGTCCAGAGCGGGAGGCAAGTGGATGGCCTCCTCCGTCACGGAGGGGCAGATCCAGAAGCTGCGCAGCGCCGGATATCTGTCCAGCAATATCACGCACCGGCTCCCCGACGAGGGAGAGCTCATCCTCACCCCCAGGCCCCATGAGAGGGTAGTATTTCTGCCCCATTTCCTCCGCGGACTGGGCTTCCCACTCCATCCCTTTGTCCGGGGGCTCATGTTCTACTATGGCCTGGATTTCCATGATCTGGCCCCGAATTTCATCCTCAACATCTCGGCGTTTATCGTCGTGTGTGAGGCCTTCCTCTGCATCCAGCCCCACTTCGGCTTGTCGCTCAAGACCTTCAGTGTCAAGCCGAAGGTTGTGAAGGGCAGCCAAGCGGAGTGCGGAGGCACCATGGTGGGCAGGATGTCCCACGTTACTTGGCTTAAGGGCACTTTCATGGAAACTATCAAGGGGTGGCAATCGGGGTGGTTCTACATCACCGAGCCGCGTGACCCTGAATGGGCAGCGGCCCCAGAATTTAGATCTGGCATCCCCACACGGCTCACCTCCTAGAAAGAGAGCGGCCAGACTTGGGGTGATTCGGAGGAGCTGACGGGACTCCAAGCCTGTATTCAAAAGCTAGTGGATAAGAAGCTCAAGCTCGTCAACGTAGTCCAGGTCATGCTCATTCGCCAGATTCTCCCGTGCCAACGACGGGGATTCAACATGTGGGAGTTCGATCCGGCGCAGCACCAGACTTTGAGCGGGCTCTTCGACACTACGTACGAAGATGTCTGGAAGGTGCTGTCAAGGGCGCCGAGACTCTCGCATCCGCTACCGAAGATCGCGGATTCAGCTCGCAGCGTCCGGCTGACGAGGTAAGCGACTTTGTCCTTTACGGGACGCTTGTTTTCCATAGTTTGACACTATGCGGGATCTAAACTCCCTTTCCTTTGACAGGGTTGGCTGAAGAAGGCCGAACAGACTATCTGTCCGGCCCCATTACCAGAGGACCCAACGGACGCCCGCCTAACGGGGTTGCTGGCTCCGGCACCCCACGTGGTGCCGGAGAAGAAGGCCAAGAAGAAGGCCACGGGGACTCGGAAGAGTTCCCGTTTTCAGGTGCTATCGGATGACGACTCCGAGGCCGACTCCTCTCACAAAGGTGAGGAGGAGAAGAAGAAAGCCTCTCCCCCAGCGGGGGTGTAAGTGCATCTAGTGCCACTTAGTGATTTTGGTGTATTGAAGACTTATAGGTTAAGGGACTAATGAGTTTGTGAGTGTACACAGGTCTATAAGTCTATGAGGAGTTTGATATTTACAGAGAAAGTCGACCCCTAAAAATGAAGTTCTTCAAGTGAAGACTTTGATATTCTGAAGACTTTCTGAAGACTTTGAAAGTGAAGAAATTGGTGTGACCTTGAAGACTTGGTATTCATTAGTGGAACATGAAGCGTGAAGACTTTTGTTTTCGTAGTTTCATTTTCTCTTTCTTGAGTCATAGGAAACACCGTACTGTTAAAGGGGGTCGAGGAAATACTAAGGAAAAATTTCCATGTGATGCTCAACTCAAAATCCTACACCTACCAATCCCTTCGAGTAAAGCCTTTGGAAATCTCATACAGTTCAGTCACTTTCTTCAGTAACAGAGACGAAGTTCTTCTGGTCACTGATGAATTTGTTCTGACTGAGGAGTTAGGAATTTGCCAGTGCGAATTACCTACACAGTGAGGAACGTGATAGCCCTGAGGAATTTGAGAGTCAAATTTCCGACCGTTGCTGTGCTGCGCGCCAGCTGTCCCAAAATATCTTATCCACCTAACGGTCATATCATTGAAGGGCATTTATGTCTTATCATGTCGGGCTGCTCCCTAGGCTATAAATAGCCGCCCCCTACAACCACTAGCTGGTTGGCTGCTCCGAGAGAACTTGACACTTGTCATTTGAGAGCAACCCATCCTCCGAGGACTTTGAGCGAAAATCATCAAGTGAGGAAAATCCCAAACCCAAACACCTATAAACCCCAAAGTGATTGAGCATCACTGAAGAAATTGATCCCGCGTGGATCCGACGCTTGTTACCTTTAAAGACTGTGCTTCTTCCAGACGGTTAGGCGTCAAGGTCTAGAGCATCCAAGAGGAATTGTGGATCGCCGAGTGACCAAGTCTATGAAGGTTTGGAAGTCGCCTGAAGACTTACCACGAGTGATTGGACGGGATCTGTGTGATCTTAGTTTAAGGAGAATACGGTGAGGACTGGGTGTCCTGAGCTGCGTGCTCAGAGACTGGGTGTCCGGGACTGCGTGTCCTCGAGTTTAAATACTCAGCCGCTCCAACCAGACGTACAACTGAGACAGCAGTTGGAACTGGTCTACCAAATCATTGTCTTCACCAACCTAACTGGTCCTATTTCCTCAACCCTTTCATTTCCTCATTACTGTGTTGAGTGTTTGTTCATATCTGTGTTTGAAGACTTTGACTGAAGACTTTCTCAATTTCCTCAGTTCAATTTCTTCAGTCTGTTTGTCTTCATCTTGTGTTATCCTGTGATTACGCTTTCTGTACTCTGTGCTAGTCTTCATTTCATCATGATGACCATGCTTGTATTCTATTATGCTTACTTCTGAGTACTTATTCCGCTGCTAACAGTTCTTCGCTAAGGAATTTCCTCACCGGCAAATTCCTCAGTGAAGAATTCTTAAAAACGCCTATTCACCCCCCCTCTAGTCGACATAACGCACTTTCAATTGGTATCAGAGCAAGGTACTCCCTTGTTCTGTGTGATTTTGGTTTAACCGCCTGGAGTTTTAGTTATGTCGACCGCAGGTATGATCAAGGTCTCGGCTGGGTGTCCTACCTTTGATGGAACGGACTACCCCTACTGGAAAAACAAGATGCGAATGCATCTCGAGGCAATTGACAACGATCTCTGGTATGTTGTGGAAAATGGTGTTCCCTCTGTTTCACCCTCACTGAATGCTACTGATGTGAAGAGATTCAAGCAACTCGATTCTCAAGCGAAGAATATCATATGTGGCCATCTGAGTAAAGGACAGTATGGAAGAGTGAGTGCTTTGGAAACTGCTAAGCTTATCTGGGATAGGCTGTCCAAAGTGAATGAAGGAGTCTCAACTCTGCGTGACTCTCGAGTTGATGTTCTTCGGAATCTCTTCAACCGCTTCAAAAGACTCGACAATGAAAATGTCCAACAAACCTTCGATCGCCTCACTGACATCTCAAATGAGCTTCAAGCCCTCGGTGCCACTGACATCACTGACCATGAGGTGGTGAAGAAACTGTTGAGATCGCTTGATTCCTCATTTGATACTCTGGGTCTGATGATACAAGAACGGGCTGACTACAAGTCTCTTGATCCTGCCGATATCCTCGAAAGGCTAAATACTCACGAGTTCCAGCTTGCTGAAAAGAGAGATCTCTATGGTTCGAGCTATGGCAAACCACGTGCCCTGAAGGCCAAGGTTGTGTCTGAGTCTGAATGTGAGGACTCTGGTAGTAGCCTTGGTGATCCTGAAGAATTGAGCCAGGAGCTAGCACTGCTCGTGAAGAAATTCCAGAAGTTCTCAAGACGTGGTCGCTTTGGAAAATCCTCAAGAAACAGTGATTCCTCATCAAGTGACTATAAGAGAAGGCTGTGTCACAAATGCAAGAAACCTGGTCATTATATTCAAGATTGTCCTCAGTGGGAAAAGGAATTGAAGAAGAAGAAATACAAGGATTACAGTTCTGATGATGCGAAGAAAAAGAAGAAATCGTCAAAATCTTCGTCATCAAAATCCTCGAAGTCTTCATCTCACAAGAAGAGCAGCTCCAAGAAGGCTCGGGCATTCATTGGCAAGGAAATGGACTCTGAAGCTGAATCTGAGGAAAATGAGGAAGAGGAGGCGTCTGAAGAATCCGATTCTGGTGTGGCGAGTCTGGCATTCGCTACTGCTTTCGTTAGCAAGTCCATCTTCAACACTGAAGAAACTGACCCCACCGACAAGCCTAATGAAGATGATGATGACTACGCTCCCACCTATTGCTTCATGGCAAAAGGTGCAAAGGTACTCAAATACACCTCCTCTGAATCTAGTGAAAATGAATCTGATGAGAATCTCAAGCCCAGCTACTCTAAACTTGCAAAGATTGCTGTAAAACAACAAAGGGCTTTTGAAAAGGTTCAAAACATGCTAGACAAAAGTGATGATATGTTGCGTGAAGAAATGGATCGCACTAAAGCCCTGACTGAAAATCTTCAGAGACTTCAGTCTAGGCTTGATAACCTTCAAAGTCATCATAACACTCGCTTATCTGATCATGAGAAACTTTCTTATGAATTTCTTCAAAGAAAGCAAGATCTTGAGAAGCTAAGAGTGAGTTATGAAGATCTTCAGAAGGAGCGCGATTCATTACTTGCTCAACAAATCAGCACTTCTCAGGAAGAATTTGTTCCTCCATGCTTAAAGTGCATTGAACGTGAATCTGCTAATTCTTCACCTGAATGTTCAAATGCTTCAACTGTTACAAACTCTTCACCTGCCTCTGCTATCACTAATTCCTCATCTGAGGACACTGCTAGTATCACTGACGATGCAGGGCTGAAGGAACTGTACACGACAGGCATGTACAAAAGCCTCAAAGGGCATCAGATTCTCTGTGATGTGCTCAAAAAGCAGATCCTCAACAGAAACCCTAGGAAAGAGGGTATTGCCTTTGAGAGGAAACTTAATGCTGATGGAACATATTGGAAGCCTGAGCAGTACCCCAAAACCTCATGGGTTGCTGCAAAGGGACCTCCAGTTGATCCATCCATGTTATCTGGCTTTACATGTGAATCTCTTCATTCTTCTGATGAGTCATTTGACTCCAACTATAAACTGTTCAAAAATCAGAATGGTGAAGTATTTGCTAGATATGTTGGGACTAACTGCAGGAACGGTTCCCCTATGAAGAAAATCTGGGTTCCCAAAAGTTATGTTGAAAGTCTTCAGGTGAATGTCCTCATGACACCACCTGTGAAGAATGGGAACCCCAGAACAAACTCTTCATATGGACCTAATTCTTCATATGGATCCAAGTCCTCATATGGACCAAATTCCTCACGTGGATCAAATTCTTCAAATGGATCAAAGTCCTCACATGATTATCATCGTGCTAACAACTCTGTTTCGCGGGGTAGAGCTAAGGGCTACGAATATGCACATTATTCTTCAAATCATTATGTTCATAAGTCCTCGAAGAATTTCTCTGCTTACTCATATGCTTACCCTAACCCCTCTTATGTGAAACGAAATGGTTTGGCTTCTATGCCACCATTCTCGTATGGTGCTCGCAGAGTGATGAACTCTTTGCCACCCCTTCAGATGTGGGTGGTGAAGAAAAAGAAATAATCCCTTCTGCAGGGTCAGGTCTCCAGACGTGCCTTAACGTCTGAAGAATTTGCTGGGGACTTGACAAAATGCCTGAAAGGACGCAGGCTAACCATGGTGAAATGAATCTTCATTTCACATGTCCTCCTACTGCTATATCTGTTTACCGCTTGATGAAATTCATCTGATGAACTTGATATCATATTCTTCACTGATGAAGCATATGAGATTGTAAGTTACACTAATTCATCTACAGGATGATCAACCCAAAACCACTGAATGGGTCCTCGATAGTGGATGTACAAATCACATGACTGGTGACAAGAATCTCTTGATGGATGCTCCTTTATCACCATCACATCTGAAGCATATCATCTTTGCTGACAAAGGCAAAAGTCAGGTATTGTGTCTTGGTAAGGTTGCGATCTCTAAGGATAAACACATGGACAAAGTCATGCTTGTTGAGTCCTTGGGATACAATCTCATGTCAGTCTCAATGCTTTTTGATCTTGATATGGTTGTTGTCTTTGGCAAGTATCGTTGTGTTGTGATTATGGAAGCTGACAATTCCAAAGTCTTCGAAGGCTTTAGGAGAGGAGATTTGTATATTGTTGATTTCTCTACAGGACCACAACCAGCCGTGTGCCTACTTGCAAAAGCTTCAGAAGGCTGGCTATGGCATCGACGACTTGGTCACGCAGGCATGAGGAATTTACACACGCTTGCGAAGAAGAAGCATGTCATTGGCATTGAGAATGTCAAATTCCTCAAGGATCACTTATGCGGAGCCTGTGAAGCTGGAAAAATGACCAAGGCCAAGCATCCAGCGAAGACTATCATGACCACTACTCGTCCATTCGAATTGCTTCACATGGATCTCTTCGGACCTAATCATTACTCAGCAGTCACTAATGCTGCTTCTCTATATGGTTTTGTTATTGTTGATGATTACTCTCGATATACATGGGTACACATTGTTACTTACAAACATGAAGTGCAGGAAGTCTTCAAACGATTTTCCTCGAGGGCTTCAACCAACTTTGGTGTGAAAATCAAGCACATCAGAAGTGACAATGGAACTGAGTTCAAGAATTCCGGTCTTGATGACTATCTTGATGAACTTGGTATTACTCATGAATTATCTGCTCCGTATACTCCTCAGCAAAATGGCGTCGTGGAGCGCAAGAACAGAACTCTTGTTGAAATGGCTCGCACTATGCTTGATGAATACAAAACGCCTGATCATTTTTGGATTGATGCAATTGATACTGCGTGCCACATCATCAACAGAGTATATCTTCACAAATTCTTCAAGAAGACGGCCTATGAACTCCTCACTGACAAGAAACCCAATGTGAGTTATTTCAAAGTCTTCGGTGCTAGATGTTGGATTAGAGATCCTCACCACAATTCTAAATTTGCACCGAAAGCACATGAAGGTTTCATGCTTGGTTACGGAAAGGACTCGCACACCTACAGAGTCTTCAACATTGTTCTTCACAAGATTGTTGAAACTGTAGATGTGTGGTTCGATGAAACTAATGGCTCGCAAAGAGAGCACCTACCTTCTGTGTTAGATGAACCAGCACCTGAGGATTCTATCAAGTTCAAGGCAACTGAGGATGTCATTCCTACTGAAGAATTAGCTGAAGAATTCATTCCAGTACGCGAAGAACATCGAGTTGTTGCACCTGAAGACCATGGTGCTGAGGAAAATGATCAAATACCTCGACGTCAACCAGCTCATCCTCGCGTAGCAAAAGAAGTACAAGTTGACAAGATCATCGATGACATTGAAGCGCCAGGTCCTCTCACACGCTCAAAAGCTTCACATTTATCTAACTTTTGTGGTCACTATGCTTTTGTCTCTATCACAGAGCCCACTAAGGTAGATGAAGCATTTTTGGAGCCGGAGTGGATTCAGGCTATGCAAGAAGAATTACATCAGTTCGATCTCAACAATGTCTGGGAACTGGTCAAACGCCCAGATCCTCACAAACATAATATCATTGGCACAAAGTGGATCTACCGCAACAAGCAAGATGAAAATGGCCTTGTGGTAAGGAATAAGGCACGACTGGTAGCTCAAGGCTACACACAGGTTGAAGGAATTGATTTCGATGAAACTTTTGCACCTATTGCTAGACTTGAGGCTATTCGCATATTACTTGCTTATGCTAATCATCATGATATCATCTTATATCAAATGGATGTGAAAAGTGCATTCCTCAATGGTAAGATTGAGGAAGAAGTATATGTTGCTCAACCCCCAGGTTTTGAAGATCCAAAGAATCCTGACAAAGTCTTCAAACTGAATAAGGCCCTCTATGGCCTCAAGCAAGCCCCTCGGGCGTGGTATGATACATTGAAGGAATTCTTCGTGAAGAATGGCTTCACACCCGGTTCACTCGATCCTACTCTCTTTACTAAATCTTATGATGGTGAACTGTTTGTGTGCCAAATATATGTTGATGATATTATCTTTGGCTGTACTGACCAACGTTATAGTGATGAATTTTCCTATATGATGAGTGAAGAATATCAAATGTCTATGATGGGAGAGTTGAAATTCTTCTTAGGTCTTCAAATTCGTCAACAGCGCAATGGTATATTCATATCTCAGGAGAAATACCTCAAAGATGTACTGAGGAAATTCGGCATGCAAGATTGCAAAGGCGTCAAAATTCGTATGCCCACAAAAGGCCAACTATGCACTGATGAAAATGGTATTGACTTCGATCACAAGGTATACCGCTCCATGATTGGTTCTTTATTGTACTTATGTGCATCTAGGCTAGATATAATGCTTAGTGTTTGCATGTGTGCCGGATTTCAAGCTGCACCGAAGGAATCACACCATAAGGCTGTGAAGCATATTCTTCGATATCTAGCTCACACACCAACACTAGGATTATGGTACCCCAAGGGCTCTGTCTTTGATCTCATTGGATATTCTGACTCTGACTATGCTGGAGATCGTGTGGACCGCAAGTCAACTTCCGGCACTTGTCATTTCCTCGGACGATCTTTGGTCTGTTGGTCCTCGAAGAAACAGAACTGCGTACCACTGTCTACTGCGGAAGCTGAATACATTGCTGCTGGATCGTGCTGTGCTCAACTGCTTTGGATGAAGCAAACGCTCAAGGACTATGGCGTCAACGTGAAGAATGTGCCTCTCCTCTGCAACAATGAGAGTGCCATCAAGATTGCTCACAACCCAGTTCAGCACTCGAAGACAAAGCACATTCAAATTCGTCATCATTTTCTTCATGATCATGTGTTGAAGGGAGACATCTCCATCGAGCACGTGAAGACTGAAGAACAGCTAGCTGATATCTTCACTAAGCCCTTGGATGAGAAGAGATTTAGCAAGTTGCGGTGTGAACTAAATATCTTAGAATCTTCGAATGTTCTTTGAAAAGGACACACATCCTAACACTTATGCAGAATTGATGATTTAGATGTGCAACACATGAAGAAACGTTTTTCTTCAATCAATGAAGAATAACACTCTAAGTGTGAAGAAATTAATGAAGAATTTGATTCTCAGAACCCTACGACAATTGTACGCGGTGTCTGAAATCATCATTCTTATACGGTGGGTCACGCCACCTCAAAAAGTTGAAAATCTTCAATTTGAGTTTTTCCTCAGTTTTGAAATTCTTCAGTTTATCAAATTCTTCAACTTTTCAAAAATCTTCACTGGTTCCTTCGTTTTTCTTCATTGGCTATATATATATATAAGTTTATGTCCTCTACAGCATTCACTTATAGCTATTTCTTCAGGTTGTTTTTTTTGCTAAGTGAATGTGATCGGACCCTTCCCCCTCTATGCTATACTCAACCCAATCTATTCACAAATTCTTCATGTGCGTTCTATTTGAAACTCGTTCAAAATCTTCACTGTGTCCTTGTCAGCTGAAGAAATTGCGAACGAAACTTTAAAACAAATCTTATCCAAATTTTCGGTTTTGCCGCACAAAATGTTCCACATCCCACGATGCATTATTCTATTCACCCATGATCATACACGATCTCCACTACACAGTACGTGGGTGACACATGTCGTGTGAAGGAGAAAGGGCAGGGGCACGTTCATCCTAAATCTTCGGGCAAACAGTTTTTCACCGTGTCTATAAATACCCCTGTCTCCTTCCTCACTTCATTTACTCCGCTCGATCTCTCTCTCTTGCTCGAGGTCCTCAAACCCTAGCGCCACCGCTACTCCATCATCGCCGGTGAGGAAGAGCTTCGCTGCCTCGACCTCGTCGCCACCGTACTCACGTCGACCGCGGAAATCTTCACTCCGCCGCGGCCGTAGCTGTCTTCCTCCGCCGAGTTAGGGCAAGGAAGATCTAACCTGACGAACTTCCCGTCTGTTCTTCTCAGTTCGTCGTGTTCTTCATTTCGGGTAATTAAAAGTTGCTTTTATTACTCGCTTTGATTCTCAAGCTTTCTTGAAAATCTTCAAAGGTGTTTAATTCCTCAAATCTTCACACATACGAACACCACACGCTTCATATGATCTTGAACTGTTTCTCTAAGCAACCATTTTCTTCAAGATTCCCTAATTGTGTGGATCTTCGATCTGTACAACTCTGGAACCTAAGACAAGAACGCTTAGTGAAATTCCTCAAGGTTCATCTGGTCAAATTCCTCAAAACTTGTTCTTTTCAAAAACCTTCTCAGAACGCATATGACCTCTCCAAATTCCTCACATCTGTACTCTGTTCACAGGTACTCATGTCTGCTGCTGAATCACTAGGTTCTCATCAACTTAACTGATTTGTAGCGTTCCTCGAAGAAAAACTGCATACTTCTTCAGAGAACTCAATTGTTCAAATTCCTCAACTAAAGAATATGGCAGACGGTAAGAAGCCACAGAAAGGAGGAAAGAAACCTGAAGTTATGACTGCGTTTGAAATCCCTGAGGAAATTTATGATGACTATTGCACACCTGATGAAGCAAAATATGGCAAAGAAAACAAAAATTAGCGCAAGGTGCGCATTCAGAAGATTGAACGGAGATGGGCAAGGGAATGGAGGGAATACAGATATGTGACTCCAAAGTACATGAAGAAATTCGCCCTCAATCCTCCGTGCCCAAGAGCTCCATTGGCACCTGGCCAAGTAGCTGATCCCACAAGCATCAAACGTGGTGAGGACTTTCCTGAAGAATGGGCTAAGCGCCAAGCCAAATTGGCAAGACAAGCCAAGGAGGCAGTGAAGAAATTCAATGAGGATTCTGCCACTGCTACTGCTACTGATGCCTCGGTCCAACCGAGGAAATCCATGCCAAAGAAGCCCGCTCGTAAGCCAAGTGCTTCACCATCAGCGCCCTCACGGCCAAGTTCCTCAGCAGCGCCCTCACGGCAAATTCCTCACACTGCTCCTGCTCCACCCAAGTCCTCAGCAGTTCCAACAAAGTCCTCAGCTCCTGTGCATTTGACTACATGTCAAAGGACTGCTGGTTTCTCGATTGCCTCTGGTGTCACAACAAGTTCCTCAGCTGCACCAATTTCATCATCTGGCCCGACTCTGCTGAAGACCAAAGCAACAGCTGGACGAGGTCCTCGGCCAAGTCCAAAGAAGAAACATGTCGCATTCCATGTGCCATCTGATGATGAAGCTTCTGATGATGAACTCGCAGAAATCATCAGAGACAGACAGGTGAAGGCCGCTAGAGCCAAAGGCACATCTGTGCCACTGTTGTTGGATCCAAGGAAAATCCTCGATTATATTGATCTCTGGCATAAGGACCCAAACACCCCCGTGCCTGATTTTCATCTGACCGCTGGTCAAAATCACATGCTGACCCATTTCATCACTGAAGAGAAATGGAAGTTTGAAAAGGCAAGAGAGATCAAGAAAGCTCAATACAGAAAGGAGAAGTTCCTGAAGAAAAACATTGTCAAAATGACACCTGAAGAACTTCTCAAGGTCCAGACTGAAATTCAAGACCTCAGCAAAAACTTCGATGCTTATTATGCTGATTGGCAAGGGGCCAAAGTCAGATTTGTCAACCTGACGAAGAAATTCACAAATGTTGCAGCCTCAACGCAACATGAAATTCCTCGGGCTGAAGCCTCAGCTCAGCCGACTGAAGAACATGCCCGCACCGCTGATGAAGTTTAGGTTGCTGATGAAAATGCCAGTTCCAGGGCTGATGATCCCATTCTGGCCGCTGAAGAAATTGCCAGGGCATCCACTAGTGGTGCGCCTGAAGAAACTGAAGAAGTCAGGGCAACTGCACCAGTTGCGCATGAAGAAATTCAACCAGATTCCTCAGCTCCTCCTGCGCCTACACCAACTCCAATTCTTCCATGTGCATTTGATGTGAAGAAAACCAAGGCTGCAGAGCAAGCTGCAGTGAAGAAAAGGAAGGCATCAGCTATGTCAAATTCTTCGGCTGCGAAGAAAATGACGCCAATGACCAGCTCACTTGAAAATCCAATTGATGCTGTTCCGATTTCCTCCATGCCGTCAAAGGACCTTGTTCCTTTTGGAGAAGACTATGAGATCCCCATTGGATCTGATGAAGAACATCATTCTGCTGCTTCGTCAGAGCAGATTGATGAAGAAATTGAAGTGGACGAAATCCCTTCAACGCCAGTCATTTTCTCACCTATGCCTCAGTTCACAGCTGAAGAGGCTGGTGTTGAGGAAATTGAAGATGAAGATGTGGATATAGGATGCACCACACCTGTGATGAATGATGACTTTTGGGAAAGTCAGCATCCCAATACTCCTCTCTTCACCCCGCTCCAACAGATACCTCAGTCCCCTGCACCAACAGTTCAATTGGGCTCTGAAGAAACTCAACCCACTCTCTCTGTGCATGAAGAAATTCCAGCCACTAGTGCTGATAAACCTGCTGCTGCTGATCCTCAGACTGCACTTGTTGAGGAACAAGAAATTCCTCAGCCTGAAGAACCTGAGCTCGCGATTCCTGAGGTGGTGATGCAACTCACAGACACCCCTCTGCCCAAGCAAAAGAATCCGCTCTCAAGCAAACAAAAGTTCAAGGCTGAAGATTTCTTTGCCGAGCACGTATTCTTCACTGACTATAATCCATATGATTCTGCTCGCATAAGGAATAGGCGTTTCTGGACTGCCAGCCAAGCCAATTTCTATTCCTCAGTGCTCTTCAACAAAGACAAAGTCTTCGATCATGCACATATTCCTCATGTGGACATGGAGTCTCTGCCCGGCTTTGAGCCAGTCCTCAGTGTTCTTCACGATGCAGGTCTTCTGAATTTCTGCATTGATATCTGTGACTGGAATGAAGAACTCATTCTTCAATTTTATGCAACTCTGCACATCACCGGAGACGCTGAAGATGTGAACTCATGGGTATTAGACTGGATGTCTGAAAATACTCACTACAAGGCACCAGCAACTGAATTGCTTTGTGCTCTACCACTCAGTCCTCCACTTGATGATGCTCGTTGTATCTACAACGAAACAGAACTTTCAATCACTATATGCAAGTGCTGATGAAGCCATTGAAGCCAAGGCAGGCCCCAAGAACCAAATTCCTCGTCAAGGAATTACTCTATGTGCCTCGAACTGTCTATCGAATTCTGACGAAGACAATGAGTCCTATCAAAGGCCACGACTCAAATGATGAAGAAGTCATTGGCATCATGAAGAATATGCTTTTCAACATCATTCATGGTGTTCCGATAAACTTCCATGATTTCTTCATGAGGACTCTGGCTAATATTGCTATGTCACCATTCGAGTTGAAGCCCTATGCTCCTTGGATAATGAGATTCATCAGGGCAAGATCTTCACTGAATTACAAAGCTGACACTCTGAATCGCGGTAGCTACTTGCCTCCCATTGAAGTCCTCAAACGGACAGTTTCATCAGCTGATGCTAAAGGCAAGGCCGCTGCTATGATCGATGAAGGCATTCGTCCATTGGATGGTCAATTTCGCAAGGCTGCATCTTACTCTACCAATGACGATTCTGCCACACATGACTCTGCTGCCAATACCTCAGCCAAGCAAAATCCTCAAGCCACAACACCCAGGGTAATGACTGACCGTGAGTTACTCCTCAGTCTTCATCAGAAGGTTGATCGCAATCATAAATGGGTCAAGCGTCAGTTCGGTTCAATTCTTCACAACATGACCTCAACACACAATGCAGTGAAGAAGAACCACTACTACCTCCATGAAACCCTCAACCGCACCTGGGCTGTTCTCTCTCATGTCTACAGCGCTGCAGATCTGAAGAATATGGGTCTCAAGGAAGACTTTGACTGGTCTGCACCTCCACCGAAGAAATTCAAGAAAGTCAAAGTTCCTTCCTTGGTGGCCAGCTCTTATTCTTCATCGCGTGACACTGATGAGTATGAAGATTTGGACGACACTGCGGCAGGCCCTGCTCCAACAAACAACCCCGACAACGCTGGCGCTCCTCCATCGACTTGAAATTCTTCAGGGGCGTTAGTCCTCAGTTTCAATCCTTTTGGTCATTTGATGACAAAGGGGGAGAAATCTGAGTTAGTCTTCAAGCGGGTCTATATTTAAGGGCATTTTTTGTTAAGTTACAACTCTCGTTCTTCTGAAACTTTTATTTGGATTGAGTTGTAATCTTAAACCTGATGGTGCGCTGATACTTTTGTTGCACTATGCTTTGCATGCTTATTCCTCGTTAATGACTTTGCACGCATGCTGAATCTCATCAGGCACCATATTTCATCATGCATTTCAAATTATTCATATTATATATCAAATGCGTGTATGAATTACAAGATATAGGGGGAGATCTCCATGATTCAACTCTTCAAATGTGCAATGCCTCAAAAGCAAATTCCTCACTTTGCACATCTTCAGGGGGAGTTCTTCTATATCTTGTAATCAAATTCCTCAATATTAGTGTATACACTTCATATATTTATCCCCGTTGAAAACTTAACCTATGTTGTCATCAATCACCAAAAAGGGGGAGATTGTAAGTGCATCTAGTGCCCCTTAGTGATTTTGGTGTATTGAAGACTTATAGGTTAAGGGACTAATGAGTTTGTGAGTGTACACAGGTCTATAAGTCTATGAGGAGTTTGATATTTACAGAGAAAGTCGACCCCTAAAAATGAAGTTCTTCAAGTGAAGACTTTGATATTCTGAAGACTTTCTGAAGACTTTGAAAGTGAAGAAATTGGTGTGACCTTGAAGACTTGGTATTCATTAGTGGAACATGAAGCGTGAAGACTTTTGTTTTCGTAGTTTCATTTTCTCTTTCTTGAGTCATAGGAAACACCGTACTGTTAAAGGGAGTCGAGGAAATACTAAGGAAAAATTTCCATGTGATGCTCAACTCAAAATCCTACACCTACCAATCCCTTCGAGTGAAGCCTTTGGAAATCTCATACAGTTCAGTCACTTTCTTTAGTAACAGAGACGAAGTTCTTCTAGTCACTGATGAATTTATTCTGACTGAGGAGTTAGGAATCCGCCAGTGCGAATTACCTACACAGTGAGGAACGTGATAGCCCTGAGGAATTTGAGAGTCAAATTTCCGACCGTTGCTGTGCTGCGCGCCAGCTGTCCCAAAATATCTTATCCACCTAATGGTCATATCATTGAAGGGCATTTATGTCTTATCATGTCGGGCTGCTCCCTAGGCTATAAATAGCCGCCCCCTACAACCACTAGCTGGTTGGCTGCTCCGAGAGAACTTGACACTTGTCATTTGAGAGCAACCCATCCTCCGAGGACTTTGAGCGAAAATCATCAAGTGAGGAAAATCCTAAACCCAAACACCTACAAACCCCAAAGTGATTGAGCATCACTGAAGAAATTGATCCCGCGTGGATCCGACTCTTGTTACCTTTGAAGACTGTGCTTCTTCCAGACGGTTAGGCGTCAAGGTCTAGAGCATCCAAGAGGAATTGTGGATCGCCGAGTGACCAAGTCTGTGAAGGTTTGGAAGTCGCCTGAAGACTTACCACGAGTGATTGGACGGGATCTGTGTGATCTTAGTTCAAGGAGAATACGGTGAGGACTGGGTGTCCTGAGCTGCGTGCTCAGAGACTGGGTGTCCGGGACTGCGTGTCCTCGAGTTTAAATACTCAGCCGCTCCAACCAGACGTACAACTGAGACAGCAGTTGGAACTGGTCTACCAAATCATTGTCTTAACCAACCTAACTGGTCCTATTTCCTCAACCCTTTCATTTCCTCATTACTGTGTTGAGTGTTTGTTCATATCTGTGTTTGAAGACTTTGACTGAAGACTTTCTCAATTTCCTCAGTTCAATTTCTTCAGTCTGTTTGTCTTCATCTTGTGTTATCCTGTGATTACGCTTTCTGTACTCTGTGCTAGTCTTCATTTCATCATGATGACCATGCTTGTATTCTGTTATGCTTACTTCTGAGTACTTATTCCGCTGCTAACAGTTCTTCGCTAAGGAATTTCCTCACCGGCAAATTCCTCAGTGAAGAATTCTTAAAAATCGCCTATTCACCCCCCCTCTAGTCGACATAACGCACTTTCAGGGGGGGGAGGAAAAGGAAGGCCTCCCCAACGAGGGAGGCCGAAGGGTCCAAGAAGGGAAAAACTCTTTCCCCGGACCGTTCTGCCAACGCCAGCGACGACGACGAGGACTGGCCTCCAAGGGCCAAGCCCCTGGCGAGATCGTAAGTATCCGGACTCCCGAATAACTTAATGGTTTTTCTTTTCGCAACGTAATGTCTTTCTAATGCCGCATACAACCCTGTAGTCCACCCAAGGATGATCTTCCCGCTTCGTCGAGCGGGTCCTTAGGGGCGTCGGATATGGATTCTCTTCCGACCGCCTCCACCCCCCGTGATGCGGACGATGCCAAGGTGGGATCCCGGAAAGGGACCCACCAGGAGGAGCAGGCCCCGGAGGTGTTTGCAAGACAACCTCCCGGACTTTGCGCCGGACTCGGCCCCGGAAATCATAGTGGCTCCGGAGTCCGGCGGGCGGCCCCTTCATAAGAAGGGCAAGACCATGACGCCGACCACCTCCGTCCAACCGGAGGCACCGGATAGCTTGCTGCAGGCGCTCAATGGCGCCTCCATCAAAGAGGAACACCGCACTGTTATGAGTGCGGTGATTCAGAAGGTTCAGCTCGCTAAGAGCGAGCTGACCGAAGCCTGCAGCAGCCTTCTAACAGGCTTTGAGGTAAGAATTTTGATAAATGTAAAATAGTACCGCATAGACAGTAGCCCCTGATGCTCGGTTCGGTGTTCGGAAAAAGCCGGACTGAGGATCTTAAAAGATATACGCAGGAGTCATAAAAAATATGTCAATATGGGATTGCAGGCTGCACTGCTGACCTCTGCCGCACTGACTGCGGAGGTCAATACTTTGAAGCAAAACCTCGAGCGGTCCGAGAACGAGCTCGGCCGTGCCAAGAAGCAGCTCGAGGACAAGGAAGGTGAGTAACACCTTATTAAAATTGTACCTTACAGAAAAGGATTTTGGTTGCAAGAAGAATGACAAGGATAACGTGGTATTGCAGGGGCCACTAACGAGGTGGCGACCCTGAAAGAGGCGGTGGCCGCGGCCGAACGCAATGTGGCCGCGGAGCGCACCGAGCGAGAGAAGCAGGAGGCACGGGTGGCGGAGGTACAACAAGAGCTCCAGGATCCCGTGAAAAAACATGAGAGCCTAGAGCGTGACTCGAAGACTCAAGAGTCTGAGCTTGCAACGGCTCTTGAGAGTGCCAAAGCCGCTAAGGCCGAAGCCTACAAGGCCCTCCAAGAAATCGAGGCGTTGAAGAAAATAGCAGCGGGTAAGGCATTTTTCATGCAAAGTAAGCATGTGAGTGTTAATTACCTGTTGCTTACCCGAATTCGGAGCTCTCCAGGAGCGTTCGCAGATCTTCCTCGCAGCGTGTCCGATGCTGCCGCGTTCTACCGGGCCGAGGAGGGGAGCTCGACGGAGAAGGTCTTCTGGTCTCAGTATGCTGAGGCCGGACATCCGGTGCCCCTTAGCGACCAGCTGAAGCAGCTGGTCGAGCTCCACAAGGCGGCCGAACAGGCCATGAAGGGCCTCATAGTTCGGCTGTGGCCTAAGGAGGCCATGCCTGGGAGCTACTTCGGCCTGGTGCGGCGGCTGGTGGATGCGTGCCCGTGGGTTGAAGTCATCAAGCACTCTGCCTGTATTGAAGGTGCCCGTCGGGCCCTTGCCCGCGCAAAGGTGCACTGGGGCAAGATGGATGCCCAGAAGCTTGTGACGGACCCGCCACCACAGGGCAAGGAGCACCGCACGCCGGAGATGTATTATAAGAGTGTCCTGAAGGGTGCCCGCACTATTGCGGGTGAGTGCTCCAAAGATGTAATATTTGAGTAGACTCGCATTTTGTTATCCTGTGCGCTGAAAACTTAGTTCATATGCGCTAAGCAACGCTTGTTAATTTAAAATATTACCTTCTGTGCGGCTATTTATCAAATCTGAGAGATGGCAAGTCGTCGGCTTCAGCCCCCATGCCACGAGTGCTGGGGTGTTCGGGATAAACTTGAGCACTCTTGTTCCCATTTTTGGGTCCATCTAGGGAGGCGCTCAACACAGCGAACAAGGCAACCGGACTTATAATGCTTGAACACTCTCACTTAGCCATAGAATTCTATAATTTTAAATTTCGGCGAAGCCCCTAGTCTTCGAAAGGCCGAATTTGGGGCGCTATCCACGCCTGGGCCGGACAAAAGCCGGCTCCTCGCTCTAAGCGGCGTAAGTCTTTAGGGACTCGCAAAAAACCTCTCGAACAGCGACCAGCTCTCGCCTCATCATGACGGTCAGTTTTAGCTTTCTCCACTGAGGCGCTCGCCCAGCTCAACCGAGGCGCAATCGCAGTGGTTCTCCCAGTGCTACCTTAGCCGATACAATGGAACATAAGGTACCAAAACATGGGAGCCGGGCAAACCCAACTATTGACCCAAGACATGATTCGGAGCCGATGCATATAATGCTATAAGTTCGGGGTGCCGCACTTGTGAAAGTGTTCGGACTTATCACACCATGATGCGGGAAACATAAGCCCCTGGTGTATTTAGCCGTACCAAAATGTATGGATGCAACATGTCATAAATGAACATATGTATAAGAAAGAAATGCAATTGGGAGCAAAAAGTTGCTGCATTACTTATTCAAGAAAAACTGCTGTAAAGGCAGAACGATACAAATGGTGCGATAAGCAAGGGGTGGGACTTATTAAACATGCCCCCCTCCAGGGGGTGGGCTGCGGAATGGTGTATAAAACAGATTTAATGCTCGTAATGGAGACCACATGGATATTCGTTGTAGCCTTTCTCCTTCCCTGGCTGTTGCATCGTGAGTTCGGCAGGTCTGCTGCCGGACAGGGCCTCTGACGAACGGAGTCCTGTGGGTAAAAGTAAAAAAAAAGAACGACACACTTGAGAGCCCCTTGTGTGGTTGAGCCGCATTCTGGGCCTATCGTGGTCGTGCCCCTCTCCCCATGCCCATGGTATCTTCAGAGCGTAATGATGTACGCGAAGGGCCTATCTTGACGTTTTGCAGGGGCTGGGGTTGGGGCCGCACTGCTACGCGTGCTCGGAACGTGCCAGGTGGTCTTGTTGTAGGTTACTCCGGGCGCGTTTAGCCATGTCCGGCCGCTTAACGGCCGGACTCGAGAATTGCCTTAAGAGGCTGCCTTGTACTTCTGCCGCGAGAGCCGCTATATGTTCCTCCGTTCGGAGAGAATGTTCAGTGTTTCCGTTGACCGTGATGACTCCTTGAGGGCCTGGCATCTTGAGCTTGAGGTATGCGTAGTGCGGCACCGCGTTGAATTTTGCAAACGCGGTACGTCCGAGCAGGGCATGATAGCCACTGCGGAACGGAACTATGTCGAAGATTAACTCCTCGCTTCGGAAGTTATCCGGGGATCCGAAGACCACTTCCAGTGTAACTGAGCCTGTACAATTGGCTTCTACACCTGGTATGATGCCTTTAAAGGTTGTCTTGGTAGGTTTAATCCTTGAGGGGTCTATGCCCATTTTGTGCACTGTATCCTGATAAAGCATGTTTAGGTTGCTGCCGCCGTCCATCAGGACTCTGGTGAGGTGAAATCCATCGATGATTGGGTCTAAAACCAATGCGGCGAATCCGCCATGGCGGATGCTGGTGGGGTGGTCCCTTTGGTCAAAAGTGATCGGGCAAGAGGACCATGGATTGAACTTCGGGGCAACTGGCTCCATCATGTATACGTCCCTGAGTGCACGCTTCAGCTTCCTTTTGGGTATGTGTGTTGCGTATATCATGTTCACTGTCCGTACCTGTGGGGGGAAACCCTTCTGTCCTCTGTTGTTCGACGGTCGGGTCTCTTCCTCGTCATTGCTATGCAGCCCCTTGTCATTGTTTTCGGCAATTAACTTGCCTGCCTGCTTGAATACCCAGCAGTCCCTGTTGGTGTGGTTGGCTGGCTTTTCGGGGGTGCCGTGTATCTGGCACGAGCGGTCGAGTATTCGGTCCAAATTGGACAGACCTGGAGTAGTTCTTTTGAATGGCTTTTTCCGCTGACCGGGTTTAGAGCCTCTGAATCCGGCATTGATTGTCGTATCTTCACTATTATCATCGTTAATGCGGCGTTTGTTTTTGTTGCGACGCGACCTACCATTACGGTCCTTGATATCCGGACTGCCAGAATTTTTGCTGAGGTTGTTGCTGCGTGCTAGCCAGCTGTCCTCACCCGCGCAGAAGCGGGTCATGAGTGATGTGAGGGCTGCCATGGATTTCGGCTTTTCCTGTCCTAGGTGCCGGGCAAGCCACTCGTCGCGGATGTTATGCTTGAAGGCCGCTAGGGCCTCCGCATCCGGACAGTCGATGATTTGGTTTTTCTTGGTTAAGAACCGTATCCAGAATTGTCTGGCCGATTTGTCTGGCTGCTGAATTATGTGGCTTAAGTCATCGGCGTCTGGTGGTCGCACATACGTGCCTTGGAAGTTATCGAGGAATGCGGCTTCTAGGTCTTCCCAACTCCCGATTGACTCTGCTGGCAAGTTGTTAAGCCAATGCCGGGCTGGTCCTTTAAGTTTGAGTGGGAGATATTTGATGGCGTGAAGATCGTCACCGCGGGCCATGTGGATGTGGAGGAGATAGTCTTTGATCCAAACCGCGGGGTCTGTTGTGCCATCGTAGGATTCAATGTTTACGGGTTTAAACCCTTCGGGGATTTGATGATCCATTACTTCATCTGTGAAGCATAGTGGGTGTGCGGTGCCTCTGTACTGGGCGATATCACGACGGAGCTCAAAAGAGCTTTGTCTATTTTGTTCGGCCCGGCCGGACTTACTGTGTCCGGCGCGACGGTTGTCGTCACGTATCATGGGGTGCCCACGCGATCCATAGATCGATCTTGATTGTCTTGCCTTATCCTCCAATATATCTCGCAAGTCCGGAGCGTTCCCCTGTGGCCTTGTGCTTTTCGAGTGATGCCGGGGTACGGTTCTAGTGAAGGCCCTAGGGGCCTCTCTGTCGTGACCACGGGGTGGTCGGTCAGTCGTATTGTCTGCTGATGATGCAGGTTCATACACCTCCTCCTCTAATCGGGGGAGCAGCTTGCGTTTAGGGTAACTTTTGGAGGGGCGTTCGAGCTCATGCTCTTCGGTCGCGAGGACTTCGGTCCATCTGTCGGCTAGCAGATCTTGATCAGCTCTAAGCTGTTGCTGCTTTTTCTTGAGGCTGTTTGCCGTGGCCATAAGCCTGTGTTTAAAACGCTCTTGTTCGACGGGATCCTCAGGCACGACGAATTCGTCATCGTCAAGGCTTGCCTCGTCTCTAGAGGGAGGCATATAATCCTCTACCTCTTCTTCTGCCGCTCTCTCATGAGGGCTGGCGTCTCCGTCCTCCTGCGCTGAATCTTGCTGGAGTGGGTTATCTTCGGCGTTGTCCGGTGTGTTATTATCTCCGGTGCCGGAATCTTCATTCTTGCTGTGGCGGGATTTAGAGCGGCGCCGCTGATGCCGGCGCTTGGGCTGTTTCTTGGAGGGGTCATCCTCCGCTGTTGCTTCGCCATTCCCATCCTTTGGGATATCCACCATGTATATGTCATATGATGAGGTGGCTTTCCAGTGCCCGGTAGGTGCTGGTTCTTGGTCGTCTCCGGCATCATCGTCCATACCGTCGATGTCTTCGGAGTCGTAGTCTAGCATGTCGGTTAGATCGTCGACAGTGGCTACTAAGTGGGTGGTGGGTGGGCTTTGAATTTCTTCGTCGTCCGCATCCCAACCGTCCTGACCGCAGTCCGGCCAGGGCTCTCCTGATAACGAGAGATACTTTAGTGACCTCAAGATGTCGCCGAAAGGTGAGTGTTGAAAGATGTCCACTGCGGTGAACTCCATGACCGGCGCCCAATCGGATTCGATTGGAGGGGGCGCGGGAGGTCCGGAGTCCGGCACCTCGGAGTCGCGAGCTTCATGAGGTACAAGGTCAGTGTTCGGCTCTATCGTCGTAGAGGTTGCAGCCCCTGAGGCGGTGTCTAGCCATCCGTCCTCGATCTGCGCAGCCGGCTCCGAATTGAAGATCGGAGCGGGCTCGAGTGCGGCCTCCACGGTACTGTCCGGCTGCAGAGCTAAATCGCGCCCGTCGTGACAGTGCGGCGCGCTTGGCTGTGGCTCGAATCCATCGGAGATCAAGTCCCCGCGGATGTCAGCCGTGAAGTTCAAACTTCCAAATCTGACCTAACGGCCAGGGGTGTAGCTTTCGATCTGCTCCAGATGGCCAAGCGAATTGGCCCGCAGTGCAAAGCCGCTGAATACGAAGATCTGTCCGGGGAGGAAGGTCTCACCCCGGACTGCGTCGTTGATGATGATCGAAGAAGCCATCGAGCCTATCGGTGACGACACAGAGGAACTCTTAATGAAAGCACCAATGTCGGTGTCAAAACCGGCGGATCTCGGGTAGGGGGTCCCGAACTGTGTGTCTAGGCGGATGGTAATAGGAGACAAGGGACACGATGTTTTACCCAAGTTCGGGCCCTCTTGATGGAGGTAAAACCCTACGTCCTGCTTGATTAATATTGATGATGTGTGTTACAAGAGTAGATCTACCACGAGATCAAGGAGGCTAAACCCTAGAAGCTAGCCTATGGTATGATTTTTGTTCGTCCTACGGACTAAAGCCATCCGGTTTATATAGACACCAGAGAGGGCTAGGGTTACACAGAGTCGGTTACAATGGTAAGAAGGTCTACATATCCATATCGCCAAGCTTGCCTTCCACGCCAAGGAAAGTCCCATCCGGACATGGGACGAAGTCTTCAATCTTGTATCTTCATAGTCTTGGAGTCCGGCCGATGATGATAGTTCGGCTATCCGGACACCCCCTAGTCCAGGACTCCCTCAATTACCTTGCAGTTCGAATCTCAACCCTTCTCAGCAGAGCTCATCCTCAGGGGATCTTCGTCCGGAGATGATGGAGAGCGAAATGCCTCCCCTAGCTGCACCGTCTTACGAGGAAGGCGGCCCTTAGGTGTCGTATCGGAGGGTTTTTCCAAGTCCGGACCCTGAAAAAGGTCGTCAGGCTAGTCCGGCACCCTCTGGTGCGCGGTCGGAGGGGCTGAAGGATCTTCTCGGGTGAGCGTCTATCTCAGAAGAACACCGTATGTTGATGAACATGGTGATTGGAAGGATTTGTACGAGGCCGCCAGGAGTTTACTGACAGGCTTTGAGGTACGTGAAAAGGTGTACCTTTTGGTAGAGCCGCATATATAAAATGCGCCCTATATAAATAGTAGCCCCTGAGACTCTGTGTGTTGTCAAAAGTGACGGTGCATAGAGGATCATAACCCCAGGTATAATATGTCACCTTTTTTATGAAGGTGGCGAGGCGTTTGGTGGCTATCCGGACTGATGAATCTGCCAAGCTAAAGCGGCAACTTGACGTAGCAGATGTTGACACCGCGCTTGTAAATAAGCGACTAGACGAGGCACAAGGTATGTTCCAAAGACATATGATAAGAGGAGTTCGATGCTCGTGCCTTATAAGATATGTGCTTAATGTAGATGGTGTTGCTGCCGTGGAGAACCTTCGGGCGGAACTTGCCCGAGCCAAGGAGCAAGCAAGGAAAAGTGATGCGGCTGCCGTTAAGGCGGCTGAAGAGCTAAAAGCCGAACAGGCTGCTCAATGCCAGAGCAAGAAAGTAATAGCCGAGATGGCTATAAAATTGAAGGGTGCTGCCAACCGCTGTAAATTTCTTGAACAAGAATATAGGGCGGCTCAGAAGGACCTTGAAAATATCACTGCCGAGGCCAAGGATACTCGCTCTGCAACGAGAGCTATGAAGGAGGAGCTACGTCAGGTCGGAGATATCACAGCTGGAAAGCCCTATATGCTGCGGATGAAGTTCGGGGATCCTAAGTATGCTCCGTTAGACCGGCAGTGGAGTGCGGAGAACACTTATCTGGATTTGGCAGCGAGTGCGGCAGACGCGACCGAATACTTCCGGGGTCGAGGTGACCATGAATTGGAAGAACTTTTTTGGTCGCAGTTCCACAATCCAGAACGCCCACTTTTGGTATCCGACCGTTTGGCCGCCTGGGCGGAGCTGAACAGGTTATCCGGACTCGCCATGAGGTATGTTGCGAGTCGTCTGTGGCCGGAAGAGCCAGAGCCGAAGAGTTATTTTAGCTTGGGGCAGCAGTTCCTTGGTTCGGTGCCGCATGTTGATGCAATGAAGAGGTCGGCGTGCATAGAGGGTGCACAAATGGCTCTTGCCCGTGTCAAAACATACTGGGCGGATATGAAGGCCAGTGTTGTTGCATCCCGGGATTCGGACGAAAGCTGAGTACCTGCCAAGCACTACTTTGAGGAAGTTCTTCAGGGCACTCGTTTAATAGAAGCGCAGTGCTCGAAGGATGTTGTGTTCGAATAGAATATGCTATTGTAAAACAAATATTTTGATAGAATATAAAAGCTTTTTATACTTGTGCTTGCAAGAATTATAATGCCTCATGTGCGGCCGTTAATGTATATGTGTATACAACCTGAAAGATGGCAGTCGTTGGCTTCAGCCCCCACGCATATAATGCGGGGGTGTTCGCGAAAAGGCGCCTTTTTACACTTAATCCAACGTATTGGTCCTATAAAGGAGGTGATAGCGCAGCAAACTAGGCAAACGGACTATAATGCTTTATCACTTTCACTTAGCCATAGGAGTTTGACAGTGGGGCTACTGAATAGCCCCTAGGGGCACCGCGCTCGCCCGAATTCGGGGCGCGTGTGTGCCTGACCGGGAAGCGACCCTTTGTTAATGCGGAGGAATCCTAAAGATTCCGAAAGTCATCGAGTGGTTGACCAGTCTCTCGCTATATCATGACAGTCAGTTTTCGGCTTTCTCTACTGAGGTGCTCGCCTGGCCGAATCGGGGCACAATCGCAGTAGTTCTCCTGGTGCCGCCTTAGCCGATAGAGCGGAACGTAAGGCAGCAAAACACAGGAGCCAGGCAAACCCAACATTTGACCAAAGACATGATTCGGAGCTGATGCATATAAGGCCAAACTCGCGACGTCGAACACTCCCTAAGGTATTCGGTCTATATGAAAATGGGCCGAACAAAAGCCCTTGGTAAGAAGCCCCTGGTGCCCAGGAACGCGCAAAATTCTGGCGTGGCCACATGCCAAGACGCCAGCCTCCTCCTCGGTTATAGCGAAAACCGGGGGATGTTATCAACAAGAGACGGTAAAAAAGGTTTACGCAGGGTCTTAATCTGAAAAGAATCCTTAAAATGGGTCCCTACTGCACGTCTGCGTCTGTGTCTCCGTTGTGCCGTATCCTGGACGGGCGTAGCACGGTGTTCGTCTGCGAAAGAGAGGAACTTAGTGAAAAATAATCGTGTGAGAAATCTATTATTAAAATAAACAAAATATAATACAAAGGCATGAGTAAAAGTGAGCCGTATTGTCTCCTGGTGTAAACACGCGGAGCCCCTTGTACAGGGTTATGCGGCTATTAAGCCTTTGTATGTCTACGACGGACTCGTCGAGCCGTGTCCGGGGTAGTAGGGCTGGATTAGTGTGCGGCTGTCAAGGCGGCCGCACCATTACCCGTACTTCGGGGATCAATTGATATTTCCCTTTAATGAGATGATGCCTCGTGGACCGGGCATTTTGAGTGTAAGGGATGCATAATGCAGTATTGCGTTAAAGCGGGCGAAAGCTTCGCGTCCAAGTAGCGCTTGATAGCGACTTATGAATGGGGCGATGTGGAAGGTTAGCTTTTTGCTTCGGAAGTTGTCGGGTGAGCCGAACATGACTTCTAACAAAAGGGAACCCATAATCTGGGTATCTGGGCCCGGCGTGACTCCTTGAAAGGAAGTGTTGCCATGGCGAATTATTGCTGGGTTTACCCCTAGTTTGCGGATTGTGTCCTGATATAATAGGTTTAGGTCACTGCCGCCGTCCATTAGGACTTGTGTAAATTGGAGTCCGTCAATAATCGGATCCAAGACCAAGGCAGTCCAGCCTGCGTTCCGGATACCTCTGGAGTAATCCTGATGATCGAAGGTGATTGGCTGTAACAACCAGTGGCGGGGCTCCTCTGGGGCAGGCCGTATGGCGCGTATCTTCGTAGGCGCCATTCTGTTTTTCCCTTTTGTCACCTGAAGTGAATTTACTGTTTTGACTTCTTGTGGGAACTTCTTTTGTTCTCCGGTGTTCTGCTTGTGGGGTGCGTCATCATCCTCGCTTGGTGTGTCGAGCCCCTTGTGTTCGGCGTTGAGTTTGCCAGACTGCTTGAAGACCCAACAATCTCTGTGGGTGTGGTTTGCGGGTCTACCAGGAGTACTGTGGATTTGACATATTTTGTCCAAGATTTTGTTGAGGTTAGATAGCTCGTCCCTGTCATCTTTGGGGGCGGCTTTTTCTGATTTTGCCGAGAGCTTTTGAATCCGGTGTTGACTGCCGTGCTCATCGGGTTGTTATCCTTGATCCGGCGTTGTTCTTTGTTACGGCGCAGTTTCTCGTTTCCATCTCTGAGTTTGGATGTACTTGGGTCGCTGGTGCTGCTTCTTGCCAACCAGCTATCCTCTCCTGCGCAAAAGCGGGTCATGAGGCTTGTTAATGCGGCCATTGTTCTTGGCTTTTCTTGGCCGAGGTGTCTGGCGAGCCATTCGTCTCGGACGCTATGTTTGAAAGCTGCTAGGGCTTCAGCGTCCGGACAGTCGACTATCTGATTCTTTTTAGTAAGAAATTTGTTCCAGAGTTTCCGGGCTGACTCTCCGGGTTGTTGGGTTATATGACTCAGATCGTCTGCATCCGGAGGTCGGACATAGGTCCCTTGAAAATTTGCCCGGAAAGCATCCTCAAGCTCTTCCCAACTTCCTATGGTGTTTTCGGGAAGGCTTTTAAGCCAATGCCGGGCTGGCCCTTTGAGCTTAAGGGGTAAGTATTTTATGGCGTGAAGGTCATCTCCTATGGCCATGTGTATGTGGAGGATATAATCCTCGATCCAGACTCCAGGGTCTGTTGTTTCGTCGTATACTTCTATGTTTATGGGCTTGAATCCCGCTGGAAATTCATGATCCATTACCTCATCGGTGAAACATAGGGGATGTGCGGCGCCCCTGTACGTAGGTGTGCCGTGATGTTCGGATATTTTTTGCGTTGCATTGCTCGCTGGAGCTTGCTTTCTTGGCCCGTAGATGGATCTGGTTGGACCGGTTTTTTGATGCGAATCCTTGGGCGGATCGCGTGCCATATTGAGTGCGACGCCCTTTGTCGCTTGAGGTCGATCGTGGGGTCGTCTATCCGACCTGGTGGCTTCCTTGTGTTTTGACTATGGGGGCTCTAAGGCCTATTCATCAAATTCCGGTAGTAATTTCCGCTTCGGATAGCTCTTTGTGTGATGACTGTTGCCGTACTTGTGTGCGGTATTGAGTACTTTGCCCCATCTGATTCTGAGTGCGTCTTCCGCTGTTTTGAGCTTCCGCTTCTGCTTTTTCAGGCTACGCGCAGCGGCGACGAGCCTTAGGTGGAGGTTCTGGTGCTCCAGCGACTTGTCCGGCGTGAGGTCGTCTGGACTATTATCTTTGTCGGGGACGGATTGTTCGGTTTGTCCGCCCTGTTTGGACGGTTGCTCGATGGCATGTTCGTCTTCCGTTGATTCTCCCTACTCTATCGCTGGGTCTCTGTTGAGGTAGGGCTTGGCGCGGCGCTTACGCTGCCGCTTTGATTGTTTTTAGAGGGAACGATCCCTGGTTGCGCCCTTTTGATCCTTGTCGTTGCTTCTTTTAGGTGTGTCCACCATGTATACATCGTGTGATGAGGTCATTGTCCGGTGCTCTATAGGCGCTGGTTCTCGATTGTCTCCTTCATCGGCGTCCATACCGTCGATGTCTTCGGAGTCGTAGTCGAGCATGTCGGTTAGATCATCGACAGTGGCTATGAAGTGGGTGGTGGGAGGGGTTCGAATTTCTTTGTCGTCCGCATCCCAACCTCGCCGACCATAGTCCGGCCAGGGCTCTCCTGACAAAGAGAGAGACTTTAGTGAATTCAGGATGTCACCAAAGGGCGAGTGCTGGAAGACGTCCGCGGCGGTGAACTCCATGATCGGAGCCCAATCGGGTTCGATCGGAAGGGGTGCGGGAGATTCGGAGTCCAGAAGGGAGTCCGACACCTTGGAGTCACAGGCCTCACAAAGGACTAGGCTGGTATCCGGCTCGATCACCGTAGAGATTGCGGCTCCTGGGGCGGCGTCCAACCGTCCGTCCCCGACTGGCGTGGTCGGCTCCGAGCTAAGGGTCGGAGCAGACACCTGAGCGGCGCTCTGGGCGCTGTCCGGCGGCAGAGCTAGATCATGCCCATCGTGACAGTGCGGCGCACTCGGCCGTGGCTCAAATCCGTCAAAGATCAAGTCCCCGCGGGTGTCAGCCGTGTAGTTTAAGCTTCCAAATCTGACCTGATGGCCAGGGGCGTAGCTTTCGATCTGCTCCAGATGGCCAAGCGAATTGGCCCGCAGTGCGAAGCCGCCGAATACAAAGATCTGTCCGGGGAGAAAAGTCTCACCCTGGACCACGTCGTGGTCGATGATCGAAGAAGCCATCGGGCCTAAAGGTGACGACACAGAGGAACTCTCAATGAAAGCACCAATGTTGGTGTCAAAACCGACGGATCTCGGGTAGGGGGTCCTGAACTGTGCGTCTAGGCGGATGGTAATAGGAGACAAGGAACACGATGTTTTTACCCAGGTTTGGGCCCTCTCGATGGAGGTAAAACCCTACTCCTGCTTGATTAATATTGATGATATGGGTAGTACAAGAGTTGATCTACCAGAGATCAAAGAGGCTAAACCCTAGAAGCTAGCCTATGGTATGATTGTTGTTCGTCCTACGGACTAAAACTCTCCGGTTTATATAGACACCGGAGAGGGCTAGGGTTACACAGAGTCGGTTACAATGGGAGGAGGTCTTCATATCATATCGCCAAGCTTGCCTTCCACGCCAAGGAAAGTCCTATCCGGACACGGGACGAAGTCTTCAATCTTGTATCTTCATAGTCTGGAAGTCCGGCCAAAGGTCATAGTCCGGCCATCCGGACACCCCCTAATCCAGGACTCCCTCAGCGCTCAAGTTTGGCTTGTGGCTCTCACTCACGTTTGGGTGGATCACTTTCTCACTCTTCTCTCCATGGTGGGTGGCTTGCTTGTCGGCTATCACTTGACTAGGAGACATAGGTCGTAGCACATATTCCTTCCCTCTCATCTTGAAGCTATAGTGATTGGTACGCCCATTGTGGATAACACCACGGTCGAATTGCCATGGTCGACCAAGAAGGAGGTGGCAAACGGTCATTGGGACCACATCACACTCCAAAGTGTCCTCATATGCACCAATTTTGAAAGAGACTTGGACCATATGCTCAACTCGGATAGTGCCGGAGTCACTTGGCCATTGAGCCTTGTAAGGGCGCGGATGCTTACTCTTGACCAATTGAAGCTTGGAGCATAGTTCTTCACTCGCCAAATTGTGGCAACTACCTCCATCGATGATGACCTTGACGGACCTTCCGTTGATGACGACCTTGGTGTGGAAGATGTGGCACCGTTGGTCTTCTTCTTGGTGGTGTTGGAGCGTCAAGACCTTGGAGACCACGAGAGAGGGACTTGAATCATTGTCACAAAATACTTGGTCATCTTCATCTTCATTCACGCGCTGGTGCATGGCCACGTGCTCAATGGCTTCCATTTCTTCTTCACTCATTGAGTCATATGTGCCGTCATCGTTGAAGATCATCGTTCGCTTGTTGGTGCATTGGAAGGACTTGTGGCCTCGGCCGCCACATGTGAAGCACTTGATTGAACTTGTCTTGACGGGATCATCGGGAGGCGCCGAAGATGAAGGATTCTTGGATTTGTAGGTGCTTGCCGGAGGACGAGTCGAGGAAGGTGCCACTTGCTTGGAACTTGACTTGTCGCCGGTACTGGGTGATGCTCTAGTTGATGTAGGAGGTGCCGAAGTCGCGGGAGCTTGAGAGTAGGAGCCGTAGGTCTTGGACGAGTACTTGGCGTATTTGAAGTCATCTTGCACTTGTCGCTCGGCCTTGGTCGCTTGATGAACTAGCTCAAGAAGGTTGGAGTATGGTTGGAAGTCGGCGATCCACTTGATTGGGTGGTTGAGGCCGTTCAAGAAGCGTGCCATTGTTTGCTCGTCATCTTCCTTCACATTGGCTCGTATCATGGCAATCTCCATTTCTTGGTAGTATTCTTCCACCGTCTTGGTGCCTTGCTTGAGGAGTTGCAACTTCTTGAAAAGATCTTGAGTGTAGTGAGTAGGCACAAAGCGGGCTCTCATGACTTCCTTCATGGCTTCCCAAGTTGTGATTGGTGGTTCGCCCCTTGTATGTCGTCGCTCGATCACTTGTTCCCACCAAATGAGGACGTAGTCTTGGAATTCGAGGGAGGCCATTGCTATCTTCTTTTCTTCATCGTAGTTGTGGAGGCGAAAAACCTTGTCCACCTTCAATGCCCAAGAGAGATATTCTTCGGGATCATTACTTCTGGAGAACTTTGGCATGGTGAACTTGAGCTTGCCGTAGCGGAGTTCTTCATCTTGATAGCGGTTGTGATATCGCTCTTGCCTTGGAAAGTCCTCAAATGCTCATTCCTCATGATGTCGCTCTTGGCATGGAGGAGGGTCTTGAAGCACTTGTTCCACTTGGTGTCGCTCTTGTCTTGGAGGAGGGCGAGGAATGTGCGCTTGGTTGCACCTTTCTTGTTGTTCTTCGCGTCGGGCGGCTTCTTCTTGTATCTCGCGTCGAAGAGCTTCCTCTTGTTCTTGCACTTGGCGGTTGCGGACTTCAACGGCTCTAGTGGCCTCGCATAGAGCTTGTTGTGCTTCAAGTGTTTGAGCTTCACGTTGCTCTTGTGCTTGTCGAAGTGCATCATCGTCTTGAGGGGCTTGAAGTGGTACTTGTGGAGGTATTTGCTCTTGCTCAATTGCTCCATGAGGGACTTGGTGTCGCATCCGTTCACGTGCTCGAACTCGGTCTTGTAATCCATTGCCATGGAATGGATTTTCTTGAGTTTGGTGAGCACGTAAAGGAGGGCGAGCTCGTGGTGGACTTGCATCATAAGAGGAGTAGTCCGAAGATTGCCGACTTGTATGGTGACTTGAGTGGCGCCGTCTTGAAGAAGCCGATGAGGAAGACGGGCGTCGAACGATCATGTTGCGGAGCTCTTCCATTTGTGTGTTGAATTTGTCGTCGATGTTTTGACGAAGATCGGAGGCGAGTTGTTTGAAGCATTGACCCAATGCGGCGTTTTCTTGATGAAGCGCTCGTTGCGCGATGAAGAAGTGGTTCTTGGAGACATATCCGGAATCATCACCTTGCTCCTCGAAAAGTGGGTTCGATGACGCGCTATCCATCATAACCAAGTGGGGTGAGTAGGAAAGTGAGAGAACAATACCAAAGTTACCTTCTTCGAGGATTGAAGATGTAACAAGTGTCACTCAATGTAATGCCACAATAGGAGAATTGGAATCGGGTTTGTTTCTCACACCTACAAGTAAGAGGCTTATGGAGTAGCTCGGTTAGGATGGTGGCAAAAATTTCAAGCAAATGTTAGTCAAGATATCGATAAGGTTGAGAAGGTTCACAAAAATGCAAGTCAAGCAAATAGATCAAACCCAACGGTATCACTAGGTACACACACACGGAAGATAGATGGGATCCGCACAACCAAGGGGTGAGCTCAAAATGTGCAAGCACAAAAAATGCTCTTGTTGTGCGAATGCTCGAGAGACACTAGCTCGATTGCTCAAATGGGCAAGATACGGTTGTGCACCTACCTACGAGAGAACCGTGTCATCTTCAATCCCAACTATGGTATGTATGCGATGACCAAGATGATATAGGTATGTAAATGGCTCACTCTATTGCTTACAAGCTCTTTGTTGCTCCTCTTTTGCTTAAAAGCTTTTCTTCTTCTTTTTTCTATGCTTGATGCTCGAGCCGAGTAAGATATGAGACAAGTATGTATGATATGCACGGGAGAGACTTATGGCACTAAGATGATAACACGATCACTACGGTGCACAATAGCGTGGCCCGGCAATTCTCAACTTGCTAGTCTCAATGGGTAAGCGACGCAAAGTGGCTCGGTCTATCAATGCAAAAGCAAGGTAAGGAGTAAGTGTCGTCGAGGTTACCGTCCTTTCCTACGGTTAACGATGAAGATGACTCCGAGTCGATGATGGTGACGAAGATGTCACGCACTCCTAAGTAGCCGAAACACCTTAGGAAACGCAAATGGCAACACAAAATCGGTCAAATGCGGAAGGTGGTGTTTTTGTGATGATTTTTTGGATAGGGGTTAATGGTGGTGGTAGTGGGATGAGTGGATGGGGGATGTCAAGAGCTTCTAAACGAGCTAAAGAACACGAAAAACGGGCTTGGGAGGTGGAAGTTATGGCCAAAATGGTGTTGGTAGTGGGCTGATTTCGGGGGGTGTGGGCACCCGGGGGTGTGAGGTGCGGGTGCCCGAGGGTAGCTGGGCGCGGTGCAGGTGCCCGGTGGTTCGAGGTGCGGGCACCCGGTGGTGGCCGATTTGGGCGGAAATCTTTGGGGAAAGGCCAAATTCGGTGGATTTCGTGGTGGAAAGGGTGGGGATTGTTGGGGAGGGGCTAGATCCACTTGCCAAACATCAAAACCATGGACCAAAAGAACCAAATATCACAAGATCCAACAAATTGCAAGAAATGTTTTTTTGGGGCTATTTTTGTGGGGATTTTCGGATTTGGACGAAAAACAACAAAATCAAGCTAGCAAGTGGGGGGATGGGACTCCAAGATGTGAATAAACCTTGCTCATGATACCAAGATGTTGTAGGGTCAAACCCTAGGAAGGATCTTTTCACACTTGGAGGGGGAAAAGGAGGAAAACACTCAAGAACACCAAGAACAAATCTCTCAAACAAACCCAAATATCACATCCACTAGAGTAGCATACATGAGATCCACAAGATTACAAGATCAATACAAGGAGAGTAGCACTTGATAAATTCTTCCCACTATGTGAGGTCTTGATGATCTTCTCCAAGAGGAGGCCTTAAATCCAATGGATTCTTCCCTAGGTGGGGGCTTGATCTCCTAAGAGGAGGGGATACAAGGAGCAAAGGCTCACAATGTTTAGTCTAACCTTTGCTAACCCACAAATGACCTAGGAGTTCCACTTATATAGTCTAGGGACGAAATATTAGGGAGAGGGGATACAAAGGACCAAAAAGTCCCTAAAAACGCGTAGCCACGGGGAAGGGTTCGGGCACCCGGACCGGTCAGGGAGCTGCGCCCAGGCGGGGCTGGGCACCTGGAGGGGAAGGGGCCGGGCACCCGGCCAGGATAGGAGCATGCGGGCGAAGGGCCGGGCACCCGGGGTGGCTCCCAGCGGGCGGCTGAGCAAGGGCCGGGCACCCGGGGCCGGCTGGGCTGAGCCCAGGAGAGGGGCCGGGCACCCGGGGTTGCCATGGCCGGGCACCCGGGATGTCCAGGGTTTTTTGCCCCTTCTCCTCCTTCTTCCTTCTTCTTGTTCTCTCCTTCCTTCTCTTCTTTTCCCTTGCTTCGTGGTCACTTGAGTCTCCGTCTTCTCCTTCTCATTATCATCTTCTTGGTACCTAAGCATGCACAATGTTTCCGATGACGGTAGAATCCAACTCTCATGTGAAACCGAGCGAAACTCGAAGAGGAGAGAATCAACCTTGTTCTCGATGGCGCGTGCACGTGCTCGTGTCATTGGTCCACTTGGAGCTTGCGTTGGTGATGAAGTGTCGGTGCGAGTAGTCGAGGGATGCTCCACATCAGATTGTCAAGGTCGACTCCCACAGAAAATGATAGCCACCATCTCATTAAAAGACGGGACACCTTTGCCTCTATCAACACCCCTATCAAGTTTTGGAGGGATCTTTAGAAAACCTCTTTGTCGATTTCTCTTCGTAGAAATTGTTTTGCGCGTGAGTACCTTCGTTAAGATTGGTTTCTCTCGTGCTGGGCCGCAAGGTTCAAACCATCTACTTCGTGTACACCGCGTGCAAGGGCGAGAGGTTGCTACTGCTGGTGGTGGAGTATCGTGAAAGATCGGGCCACAACAACAGATTGGATCTCGCCATCGAAGTTCGGTCTTTATCACTTTACCCTTATACTCTGGGGTACTTATTCATTTTTACGAGAGAGCAAGCAGGAGGGAGCGTCGAGATTGCCGGTGGGCATGGCCACGGTAAAAAGGCGAGGCGTACGGGAGGGAGGGAAGAGGAGGTATGTCAGGGTGAGGGGAAAGATAAACAGCGTGTGATGAATTTGATCAGATGGTTATGCGTGAGCCAGTTCGACGGTTCCCGAGGGCACCGTTGTGGATCTGGCGCCGGTCATTGCCCTTTTATTCGCCACTCTCTTCTAGTCCTGGGCCCACACGTCAGCACCGTGGCGCGGCTGAGACACCCATCTCCGTTCCCGAACAGCACTTTCCTCCCCACTTTGCCACCAACGGCGAACCCGCCAATCTCCCCTGCCTCAACCGGGCCATTGGAGACCGGGGTTTCGCTTCGCTCGTAAACCCTAATCTAGTCCACCTCTCGCCAATCCAGTCCAGTACCTCGACGGTCAGCCTCTCCGATCTCACCCGATGCCCCGACCTCGACCCCGCGGGCGGGGCAAAACCAGATCCGGCTCGCAAAGGATGGATTCCGAAGAGGGCACCGCACCACCGGCTCCGGAACAGGCGGCGTGTGATCCGTCGCAAGAAGAGAGTGCGGCGCCGGTGGACGAAGAGAGGGCAGACACTGACGCGGTAGCGGGAGAAGACCAAGGGACGAGTGAGAACGAGGCGGAACGGACACGCGAAGAGCTCGAGCGGACGGTCACGGAGCTCAGCATCCAGAACGAGTACCTCAAGTCTCAGATCGCTGGTGCTCAGCAGCTGGCGAATAGCGCCGAGGTGGGAATAGGCAGTGGGAGGGAAGACGAGGATGACTCCGAGCTCGTTAGGAGCTTGAAGGAGCAGGTCGAAAGGCTTAGCAAGGAGGTTCAAGAGCAAAAGCAGACGCAGAAGGTAGCGGAGGCGGCCCTCGAGCACGTCAATATGTCCTACGCCGAGGCGGATGGCAAGGTTCAGGAGCTCACGGCGAAGCTCAACGAAGGTTAGTTGCTACCCTCCCCGACCCTTTGATATCGGTCTTGTTGCGGAACTTGGAATGCCGTGGTTGATCGGCCCGATTCTTCTAGTCTTGGACGCCGATAACTACCACACATGTGGTACAATGGACAACCACACGACTCATCCGGTCGTACCCAGGAGCCCACCCACACGGTCCTGTGTGGGCGAACATTAAAACTGCCCATGCGTTCGGGCGCAGCTATGACGGCCACACGACCCTGTGTGGCAACTGCGCACCCCCACCCCGTGAGCGTGAATGCGTGTGTAATCAACTATGTGTAATTAAATATAGTTGCCACGTGTGGTTAAACCATAATTGCCATGTATGGTCAACCATAGTTGTTGTGTGTGATTAAGTAGTTGCCACATATGCACAATGTGTAACTAATTGGAGTTGCCACGTGTGGTTAAACCATAGTTGCCATGTATGGTCAACCATATAGTTGTGTGTGATTAACTAGTTGCCAAATATGCACAACTTTAGTTGCCATCTATCACCGTGCGAGCGTCGTGTGGGCAAAGAGCAGTTTCACCCACACGTTCGGGCGATCGTCATGTGTCCGTTCGGGCGAGGGGCACCCACACATGTGGCACTAAATGATAACGCCCACACGACGCTGGGTGCTTAGTGGCTCTCGACCCAGATGTCAACTGCTTCAATATTCATGCAAATGGATCGAACGGCATCGACTGCGTTTGGGCCATGCTGATAAGTGCCACACGTGTGGGCGTTATCATTTAGGCTAGTTTTTCCTGCTCCAGTTTTTCAAACTTAAACCATTTAGCTTGAGATTATTATGCTTCTCTGAATAATGGCAATATCGACTTCTGGACCTTTTTTGCTTGATCAGAATGCACCTTTTTATGTGTAATGTGGCCAGCGCTTTTTTGCTTCCTGTCGTTGCACATTCCCTTTTTTAGAATCTAAATCATCATTCGTTCCCATGTATGTAGCTCAACTGAAGATTGAAAAAGAACTAAAGGAACGAGATGACAAATATGTTGAGTTGGATACTAAGTTCCAGAGGCTTCACAAGCGTGCGAAAAACCGTATACAAGATATACAGAAGGTAACCACTTCGAGCTTTCTGTACATTAACTTGAGAATAGTGGTTGCATCACTTCCTAATATTTATGCATTCAGTTTGGAAATCACTCACTGTCCGCTCAAATTTGCGCAAGTTATAATTTTTGATTTTTTTAATGACGTCTGTGAAGAGAGATATGAAGGACTGGAATATCGCCAAAGAACTAGCCATGGACAGGGGTGCATAGAAGTTAGCTATCCACGTGCTAGAACCATGAGTTGGTTTCGAGATAATATAACCACGAGTTGTTGTTTCTTGTTCATTCGTGACACGGTTTTGTGTTCTTAACAGGAAAAAGATGATCTGGAAGCTCGGTTTAATGAAATTAATCAGAAGGCTATGGAAACTGCTTCTCTACAGCTAGCGGCACAACAGGAACTGGAACGTGCTCGTCACCAGGCTAGTGAGGCTTTACGGGCAATGGATGCTGAAAGACAGCAACTGCGGACTGTGAACAACAAGTGAGTATATGTACTGGTCTCACTGTACAATGTTGTCGTGTACATGACTTAAGGTACAACGGTGCTAGCCGTCAGATGGAGAGGGGGCCATCTATTTAATGATGTACAATTTAGAATATATAGCTAGCTAAAGGACAGAGACGTAGCAGGGATTTGAGGGACTTGGGTAATGTACTTGATTTATCTTTTGCTTAATCTCAGTCACAATATGGCGACCTCTTATATAGAGCCCCACTGCCTTAGAACCTCCTAACTACTGTAAATGCCTTTTCAACTTCTAGATATGAGGTTAGGAATGAGACTGAGTTGACCTACTGGCCCAGTTCACTCAACTGGGGGATCAATTCCCACTCAATTTTTACTTCACTTTGTGCACAAAACTCTTAAATTAGTGAGCAACTAATTTGGGTGGATCAGCCCAACACGCCCAGCTTGCATCCGTAAACAAGAATAATAATGTTGCAACCTCTCTTATATAGAGCCGCCCCACCATAAACCAAGTAAAACCTCCCAACTACTAGAGATGCCATTCAACTGCTAGTTATAGGCAGCACGAAACTTTGTTGACCTACTGGCCCAGCCACCACACTGGTGGATCAGCCGCCACCAATTTTTACTTTACTTTGTGAACAAACCCAGTGAAGAAATAATTAGCGCCCAATCCGCCCAGCTTGCGTAGTTAAATAAGATTCTATCTTTTAAAGAGTAAAATGCACTTGAGGTCGATAAGCTCACCTTCCAAATCTGCTGCTCTCCGCACCGCCACGATGTCAGGCACCAAGCAAGCCTGCACACGAGGTGATCCAGGGAAAGAGAAGCCAGTGGTGAGAGTCCATTAATCTGTGGAGGTGGCATGGCGATGTTAGCTGGCAGGCTGGATTTGGAGAAGAATTGGTCGTTGATGTTGATGACAGTCTCGGATCCTTTGGTGCTTCCAAATTTGGTTGCTGCAGTCAATATCCTCTCTGACCCTGGATTTGGGAGGTTGGGTGGTCACCTACATCATGCAGCAAAACAAGAAAGGAACACGCTAAGACTGATGGAGCAAGCAGCCTAGCTTACAGTTACTCCCTCCGTTCCACAATATAAGATTGTTTTGCAAACTATGTTAGCTTGCAAAATGATCTTATATTATGGGACAGAGGGACTGGGAGTAGTGTTTACTAGTGGTAATTGACATAATGGTAAACTGAGTCAATCTGGATTCAGATAAACGGTGTTAGGGAAGTAGCAACTTGTATTTCGTGGTGGCCCTAGGCCAGTATATATAACGTACAGGTGTGGTACAATATGCAGAAAACCCCTTACAAAAAAGGGCAACCCGGTACACTTAACCCTGCTTGCGCAGGGTCTGGGGAAGAGTCCGACCACTTGGGGTCTTTTGTACGCAACTTTTCCCTACATTTCTGCAAGAGGCTGTTTTAAGGACTCGAACCTGTGACCTCATGGTCACAAGGCAACAACTTCACAGGCGCCAAGGCCCACCTTCAGAAAACCATTTATAGAACGGGGAAAATACAAAGCGGTACACGACTAAATATATATAACTCTAACCCCCCTTGAAACTCATAGCGGATCAACAACACTGAGTTTGGAGAGATAAAAGCCGTATTGTGCTCTTGTTTCGGCCTAAATCCGCCAACGGTAACTCTGAAAACACGAAGGAGGTGACTATAGTGAACCGAAGTGGGAGCAGAGACAAACAAACTCAAAATATGGACATGAGAGGAGATATCTGGATGAGTAGCAACTAGATATACAAGATATACAAGACCCCCGAAAAGATGACGTTAGCGTGTTTGATCAGACCAGGGGTCACCATCAGTAGCACGGAGGTGACATTGTGCTCCATGGGAGTCTCAACAGTGCGCTCATCAGTAAGAGCATCACGGGCAAGAAGATCCTGAATACACTTTTCTTGGAAATAAAAAACCTAGCAGAGGTAGAAGAGACCTCAATCCCAAGAAAGTAGCGAAGACGGCCAAGACCAGACATTAGAAACCGCTCACTAAGACGTCCTTCACAAAGACAATACACTCAGGGTCGCCGCGAATGATGATCATGTCATCAGAACATAGAAGAAGAGTCTGACCACGAGCAGAAAGGTGAACAAACATTGCAAGATAATGACCACTTGCTGAAAAACCAGCGGCAGTCACCACAGAGGCAACACGCTTAAACAACGAGTGAGGGGCCTTAAGGCCATAGAGAGAGCGATGAAGACGATGGACCATGCCGTCAAGAACAGATTACCAAGGCGGTGGCTGCATGTAAACTTCCTCACCCAACTCACCATTAAGACATGTTAGAGTTAACCTTGTTATTTAGTTTTCACCATATTTGTTTCATGCATATAGTCGAGTCATGCCACTAGGAGCTGCGGCTGTGTACGACGTCGAGATGTGATTCACGTTACACATGCAAAGCTACTAGTATTAGTTAGTTGCATGCGTAGATTAGTTAGTGACTTAGTGCATGCATGGGTTGTTTGTTGGGCAGCTGGGTCATACTAGATAAAGGAGAGAATCCAGGGATTAGTTAGCTGGACGTGCTCGTACGTGGTACGGTGTCCGAGTGTGGCGGCCGGGATAGGCGTGCGTGTGGCCATCTCCTGTGTATATATGTTGCATTGAGTAAATGAAAGAGATGCCGAGTGGGCTGAGGGAAAAGATGTAGCTCTTGTGCTCTCACCGGGAGGTATAAGCAAAGCTAGCAGTCTCCAAGTGAGGTGTATGTGTGTGCGTGTGTTCCTTGGCCACATGTGTTCTTGTGAGAAACCATAGAAGACAGAAGAGAGAGCTATGCAAGGCAGCTCGAGGTAGAAGAAGAAGTTGCGCTGCGAGGAGAGGCGGCGCCAACAATTGGCATTAGAGCCTTGTCGATTTGAGGCGGTGGCGGCAGACTCCATGTGAGGTGGAGGTCGGCGGTGCAAGGTGGACGCCGTTGGCAGCGCGATGCTGCTGGCGGCCGGTGCGTGTCTCCATCATCGTCGAGCTGCGTCACGAGCGATGGAGGAAGCTATGCTGCCCGGAAAGTTGCGCCACCGGCGGCAAGGAGGTGATGGCCATGGAGCGGAGGCCATTGCCATGAGGAGTTCCATGTCCGAGTCGTCGACAACATGGAGGTGAATCATCGGCGAGTTGCGGCACCAGTGGCGAACATGAGGCAGCGAGTGTGTCGCGGCAACACACTTGCAGTGAAGGCATGTGAGGCGTCCCTCTCATCGAGGCCAGCGACGACGGATGTTCGAGTCGTCGACATGGAGGTGAATCATCAGCGAGTTGCGGCACCAGTGGCAAACATGAGGCAGCAAGTTTGTCGCGGCAACACACTTGCAGTGAAGGCATGTGAGGCGTCCCTCTCATCGAGGCCAGCGGCGACGGAGGCAATCGGGGTGACAAGATGGCATCGGCGGCCGTCTACGTGTTGCACCGATGACATCGACGATCGCGGGCATCAAGAGAGTAATAACAAGGTTAAGGGGGTGATTGTTAGAGTTAACCTTGTTATTTAGTTTTCATCATATTTTGTTTCATGCATATAGTTGAGTCATGCCACTAGGAGCTGCGGCTGTGTACGACATCAAGATGTGATTCACGTTACACATGCAAAGCTACTAGTATTAGTTAGTTGCATGCATAGATTAGTTAGTGGCTTAGTGCATGCATGGGCTGTTTGTTGGGCAGCTGGGTCATACTAGATAAAGGAGAGAATCCAGGGATTAGTTAGCTGGACGTGCTCGTACGTGGTATGGTGGCGGAGTGTGGCGGCCGGGATAGGCGTGCGTGTGGCCATCTCATGTGTATATATGTTGCGGTGAGTAAATGAAAGAGAGGCCGAGTGGGCTGAGGGAAAAGATGTAGCGCCCGTGCTCTCACCGGGAGATATAAGCAAAGCTAGCAGTCTCCAAGTGAGGTGTGTGCGTGTGTTCCCTGGTCACGTATTCTTGTGAGAAACCATAGAAGAGAGAAGAGAGAGCTGTGCGAGGCAGCTTGAGGTAGAAGAAGAAGCGGCGCTGCGAGGAGAGGCGACGCCAAGAAGAAAGACATTCTTAACATCAAGCTGAGTCATAGACCCATGGCGAACAGAGGCCACGACAAGAAGTGTGCGAACAATGGTCATATGGGCCACATGGGGAGAAGTCTCATGCAATCACGACCATGCTCGCGCTGAATGCCACGAGCCACAAGACGAGCTTTGTAGCGCTTAAGAGAACCATTAGAGCGAGTCTTAACCTTGTAGGCCCACTTACAAGTGATGGAATGAACATGTGAAAGAAGAGAAACATAATCCCATGTAATGGTGCGCTCAGTAGCATCAATCTCCTTGGCCATCGCAAATTGCCATTCGGGATGAACAACATCACGATAAGAAGCGGCTCAAGAACAACAACGTTTGCGCTTGGAAAACCAAGGCGGTCAACAAGCGGGAGTGGATGAGCACGCAAGCGATAAGTTGGCTGAGACGAGGAAGATGGCACATTAGAAGTAGATGGCGCATAGACCTTGTCGCTTCGGCCGTGCGCTGTCCACTGAAAAACTGCTCACACATATGGAGCCAACCAAGAGGATCGACCGAACCATCATACGTAGGGAAGTTGATCTTGTGGAAGTGAACGCCAGAACCGGAACTTGAGCCGAGGTGATTGTTAGGTAGGGGTGGAAAGGAGGTGATGGGCGGGGTGGATCCATAGATGTGTGTAGGGGGTGCGGCCATAGCGGCGTATGAAATCGGTTCATGGGTGGAGACATGAAGGCGGTAGAGGCGGCGGTGAAAATCTGCTGCTGCTGCTGATGGTAGGGTTGCTGCTGGTGATGGTAAGGCGGCCGTTGGTAGGTCGGTGGCAACATTGGGGGTGGGATTTGGGCTATAGGGTGAGGGTGCCAAGTGGCCCAGATTGATATTAGGGGGTGGCTGTGGCGAGTAAGGAGATTGCTGGAGGTGGGAAAAGGGCCGGCGGCTGATGGTGGTTGGGGTGGTGGGGGTGGGCAATCTGCCCGGCTGGTGGAAGTCCGGTGGCAGCGATGGCAGCGATTTCCCCGCTGGAGAAGGGGACACCAGAGGTGGTGTTGGCGAGTGGGAGCACCAGGGGCGAGTCATCATTGGGGAGGAGGGCCGGGCTTGCGGAGGTGGCGTCATGGGCGGCTGCTGCAGTCGTGGAATCTTGAGATGTGGGCATGACAGACAGCCGTTGCTCGAGTCCCGTCAAGAGCTGCACCATGTCGGCGAGGAGCGCCTGATCCTCCGCTCGTTGGAGTGCGAAGGCCTTCAATTGCTTCGTGATGATGTTCATCTGCTCCACAACCTCGACAATTTCTTTGTCCGCCATCGTAGATGGATCTGATACCAAATTGGAAGAACTAATTATGACCTAACCTTAATTACTGAAAAGTAGATAAAAGTAAATGGCAAGGGGTCGGCTCCTTTATATAATAGACAAGGCTTTGGCCAACAAGCCGGAAATCTATTCAAACTCTAATACAATCTCTAAACTGACAAGGCTCTTTCCTAACATGGGCTGGTCCACATAACAATCTTGAGTCATATGGAAATATGCTCTAGTATCAAGAATCCATAGATATGTACCTTCCTGTGTACAAGGTGGTCTCACAATACCAGAAGAGTCTCTAGAAGAACCAACAGAACTTGTCAATGGAGAATCGGAAGATGCAACTAGCATGCATCGAAGTCGCGCAACCTCCTGCTTAGTCAGGGGCTCATATGAGGAGGTTGACGTAGAGGCACTTGATAATGGAGAGCCGGAGGCAGTCAGCTGGTCGGGAAGTCGCACAATCTTCTGCTCACTGAAGGACACAACTGGCGTAGTCGATGTAGCAACATCGGCAGAAGAGTGGCCGCCGCCTCCTATGGAGGCCGCTGGAGGAGGCGGTTTAGCATGACCAATATCTTATGCAGAAGCCGACGCATGAGACGAGGTCGCATGCAGACAAGCACCAAGGGCCAAGGGAAGGCGCGTGTGTGAGGCGTAGTCGATGGAGCGAGATGCACCAAGACTGCCGTTGAAGTCGCCAGAGGAGTCGAGGTAGAGCGACAATCACCATGTGCGGAGGTCGCCAAGAGCGACCACCAATACCTTATGTACAAGTCGCTGTAGAGCGACCAGCAGAACCTACGGAAGACGCCAAAGGGGACGACGTCACAGGCGGACAAGCACCAAGCATTGAGAGCGGCGCATGTGCGAGACATGATTAGTGTAGGGAACACCGTAAAAAATCAGCGGGCAACAAGGAAGGGAAACCGTGCCCAATGAAGACATTGCACCTTTTCTCTCTTCTCTCTTTTTACTTAATTTTTTTGTACTCAGTCAATCCAACCGAACAGAACACAATAGCCTGGGCAGACTGCTCGATGGAGAAGGAGGACAGGTGGCGGCTGGCCGAATCGAAATAGGAAACAATCCGTGTACTTCGAATCAGACACTACACCAACCACGAACAACAATTAGTAGCAGCACGTATTGGCATGTAGCAACCAGTAGCATGGCCAACAAGCCACAATAGAGCAGAGCAGTAGCGGCCCGCGCCGGCGTACGCGGGGCAGTAGCATGCATGCGGAAGCCGGCGGACGAGGTGGATGCACGGAACAACAGCCTGACGGCGGACGAGGTGGATGCACGAAACAACAGCTTGACGACGGACGAGGCAGAGATCGGCGCAGCGGTGGAGGACTATGCAGAGACGACAAACGTATGAGGAGAGAAGTGGTCAAGCTAGCCGATTTAGGACAGTATGACGGTTGTGTCTTGGAGGAGGAAACGGGAAGGCATGGGCAAGAAGGCGGCGGTGGCGTGAGAATTTGGATCGAGGGGAAGCAGTACGAGATCGATCAGAGACACGAGTTGCGACCTGGAAGGGAAAAAAACTAGGCTCTAATACCATGTTAGGGAAATAGCAACTTGTATTTCCAGGTGGCCATAGGCCAGTATATATATGTGGTAGAATATGCAGAAAACCCCTTATAGAATGGGGGATAATACAAAGGGGTACACTGGTAAATATATATAACTCTTAACAAACAGAAACCACAGCTAGCTAATAAAACTTTCTAGAGCCTTGATCATGTAGAGGACGATGAAGCAGGGGAGCATGGCCTGAACGTCAAACAGGATGAGCTTGCCGCCACCTTGTAACTCTGTTTGCCGCCGGCGCTGCAGCGTGTCAGCATGCATGCTCTACATGTCCTTGAAGCACGCCACTATCTGCTCCCAAAAGAGCTTCTGTTGGGACATGTACGCGCTGCGTGACTGCTTGCGACGAGGCCACCCTTCTTCTCCTTTCGCCATGTAAACACAACACTCAGCTTCACCTGTCCTCCACAATTCCATTTCGCCAGCTCACCACTACTCGTCATTCTTCTCTAGTTCCCTGTCACCTCCCATGGCTCCACGCTCTGCTCTCTGTTTTCACGAAAACTGAATAGTCAATATGCACTCTGTATCTGGCGCCATTTGCCACCTGACCCTGGCCCAGCAGGCCTCGTCTCCTATGGCCAGCCGCCTCGTTATCATTGAGAGAACAGCAGGAGGTAGAGATGACTAGCAAAAAAGCCCATGCGTTGCAACGGGAGAAAACAAACACCACACATCCTAACTCAACCAATTGAGCATGGCGTAAGACCTCATGTCCATGCCCCTAACCAAATCGACATGACTAAGACCTCACCCTCTGTCAGCATCCTCTATTTGAACATGACACCGGAATCAAGTTTCCGCTTATCCACTTTTCCACCCTCGTCGTCGATAGCCGCCTTGCCAATTGTTACTAAGCAAGGTTGGCCAGGTCCAAGAACTGGATGGTTTAGCAAAGATTTATCATCATTCGCCTACTAATATAGTAGGAAAATCGAGTAGTTTGTGTTGGACACACCATGAAATTTGAGTTCGACTCCTCATGCGTTTTGATTGGTGGCACTGGACTGAGCAAGGTTGGCTTCTACGTGACGATGTCTAGCAGAGGAGCATGTAGGTGACAGGCGTCGGTTGGTCGACGCGGTCATACTGAAGACGTAGTGGAGAGAAAAAACATCCAATATAGTTGTGGACATAACTTTCTTCTTAACGTTTGAACATATATTCGGTTGGCGCGCTTCAAATATTATTCAGTCTTAGGAATCTGTTTAATTAGCAGCCACCACGTATAGGCATGATTTTCCGGGGGTGGTTCTCCTAGTTTAGGAATCTGTTTAATTAGCACAATTTTCCCTCAGTTCTCATTCCTTCCTTTATTGTTAGCTTCCACGTACATACGTATCGAAATTTGGCACAATTTTCCCTCAATTCTCATTTTTTCCTTTATTATTTCTATCGGTCTATATTATTGACTTGTCCTCAATTCTCAATCCTTCCTTGAATTACCCTTCTTATATTCTCCCTATAATTTTCCGACAATTCTCAATCCTTCCTTGAATTATCTTCCTGTATTTCTCTATCAAACAGCCAGCTTCCACATAGGTGCAGTTTTCACCAACATATTTTAATTGGTGCTATGACATGTACTAAAACGAGGTGATTGTAAACACAAACGTTGTTTAGCTCGGTTGGCAGTGGCCTTACGAACTTCCTGGGAGGTTTTGAGTTCGATCTCGTGTAGTAACGCCACAATTTTAGTTTTTTTGCCTTTCCCAGGGTAGGTGGGCCGGCTTCATGAGGCCCAGTGCAAGCTGCGGGGCGGATGGGTGCAGGCCGAAAAAACGTAGCCGAGGGCGCATGCAGCCCAGGTGACTTTCTACCGGGCTTGCTCATTGGTGGGTGACTCCCAAGTGGGCTGCGTGCGGACAGAATTTTAGACGCCAAGTCGTTAATTAGTACCACCTCGGATATATGTTTAAAATTTAAACTGAAAGCGTAAATTCATAGAAAGAAAGCGTATTGTGACGGTGAACCCGACAAAGTCAATCCGTGCTTTATTATTATTAGGGAAAGATTGCAAGAGGAACTATACAACAATACAAGCACCGTGTCATTCAATAAGATGGTCAGGGCAGGGAGATAAGAACAGTGGCAGTGCATGCTGCGCAGGATGCACCGTGGGTTGAATATTTGGGACTAAAGTGGACCCCTTTACATGGTTCACACAGCTGGCAATATTTATGCACATACCATCTTGCGAAGTTAACAACACCTTCCACTTTTGTTCTTGTG
>NC_041383.1:356620194-356657348 GCF_002162155.2 Triticum dicoccoides
TATTACGTGCCACATGTTCATATCTGGTACTCTTGAACAAGCAGCCATTGTTCAAAATATTGACCGATTAATCCCTACTCGGTGGGTCACTGAGTAGCCGATTAACTCCCTGATTCCCCTATTAATCCCCTACTCACCAGCCAACCGAGCAGTTACCAGTAAGTGATCTCCTTAATGTTGCAACCAACTCATCAAATCTCATGCTTATCTTCTGCAATAGGAATGCTAATTATACAATATCTTTCTTACTACTATATGCAAATCATGTGTAGGTTAAGATGTAATTTTGACGAGACACGGCTTGCTTTGGAGGCCAGGAATAATGCCCTTGAGAAATTGCAACAGTCAATGCTTGAAAAAGAGCAGGTACTTACATGTATAAAAAGGGCTTAATAATTTCTTGTTTGAATTGTGGGACATGTGATCATGTTCTTAAAACAGAAGAGAACATAATCAGTCAAATGATCTTGAAGGATAAAAGAGTTGCAGGGGTATACACTTTGAATTCTGAAAATCGTATTAGTACTTCATAGGAGTAAGTGCCAACTGCCAAGATCTCCTACAAAGGTGGAAATGGGGGATAGGTGATGCTGAATGCTGATCAAGTGAAAGTAATTGCGTGTTTGGTTGTGTTGCTGAGATTTGTTTAGTTATTTCTCATACTCTGAGTATGCTGAAATAACCAAACAAGATATTAATATATGCGTACCTTCGGATGTGTATGGTTGATGCTCATGGTCGGAGTTAACAATAGTTATTCTATGAGCTAAAATAATCTGAACTGGACTAATGTGATGTCTATAAAGATGCTAGAACAAATCCAAAGATCAATGCAGTCTGCTGAAGAAAAGAGGCATGCATCAGTTTCAGAGCTTTCTGCTAAGCATCACAAGGTAAGGAAAGAGAAGCAGGAAGGAAATTTGTAAATGTGAATTTGCAGAAGTATTAGTATTTAGGGTAATCGAATCTGGCTTCTTTCTTCTCTTAAGCAATTAGAGAGCTTGGAGGCACAGCTAGCTGAGGTTTCTGCAGAGAGGACAAAGGCATCCGAAACGATTCAATCACTGCAGGTATTAATTCGAGTGAAAAGTTATCTTTGTGCAGCATTGTATCATACACTAAGTTATATCCTGTGTCTGCCACTTAAGTGTTTTCAAACATTACTGTTTTCTTATGCGATACGTTGTTGTCAAAGTATTCTCTAGCTGAAGAAGATAAGCCTTAACATGCTGGGAATAAGAGGTGGATTAAATAGAACATCCATTGTCTGTTGGAATATTTTATTTATAGTTAAACTGTTCCAGATGGTACTCGCGAAGAAAGATTCAGAAATAACCGGAATTGAAGCAGCATCAACCGGTGAAGCTGCCCGGCTTAAAGCTACCTTGGAGGAGATTAAAGGCGAGCTTACTCATTTGAAGGACCAACATGTATGTCAGCCTACCTTGTACCAACTCTTCCTATTGATAGTTTTTAATATATTAGACACCAAACTTGTAGGCATCTTCAATATCAATAGCACATATGCTGATTATTATCTTGTGGAAACAGTGAGCATCCAGAAATTGCACTGGTAAAAATACTATTTATTCACATATGCTGATCATTTTTAGTGGTTAGCCTTAAGTTCAAATTTTGGAACAGCTATAGTTCACAAAAACTTGCCGTTACTTCATGTTGTGTCCATGTAACCTTGTTTCTGAGTATACCTACCTGCCTGGCTTGATTTAGTTTTTGTCTTGTAGATTAACTCACCTATGAGTTTGTTCAATCAACTTATTAAAATGTCGAGTAGGTAGTATTTTTTGTCACCATGCATCAGTAGAATATTTTAGGCTTTAGTTAACTTCCCCTTAAAACAGCTTTTACTGCTGTATGGTTAACACATTTTTTTTATGATGTCTTGGAGTTGGAGGCACTAACCAAATTGTCCCAACTGATAATCATTCAGGAAAAAGAAAGACAAAGCTGGGAAGCCGAATGTGAATCCCTTAGAGAAAAATTGGAAGCATTGGAAAGTGCGCGCTTTAGATCTGAGATAGAATCTGCCAAATTTAGAAGTAAGTCTGCCCCAAACATTCTATTTTGATTTTGGAGTAATACATTTATACAGATATTTGGATATTCTGCAGATCAATTGGAATCAGAGTTGTCAATGCAAAATCAATTGCTCCAAAACAAAGATTCGGATCTAATTTCTGCGAAGGAGGAGGTGCATTTTATTTTAGATCTTATCTTATCCAAAAGTTTGTACCTGCACTGGAAGCTTTCTGTCCCTACTCCGTAGAAGTTAGGTACTGATAACACAGGTCCTACCTCCTGGCACCACCATTGGTTCTTAAGTCGGTGGCAACACTGTACTTTATCTGCTGTGGTTTGGATTTGCTGCGAAGGTCATATGGTTAGTTTGGTAGAGGAGACGGACACCCAGTTTGGCGATATTTATAATAAGTTGGGGATGGAATATATAAGAGATTACTGTAGCGGAGATCCTGGCTGTATAATAAGTAGGAACCCAAATTCCCCACCCAAGTGAGCTAGGCTCACTTCTTTAGAAGAGATTTTTGGTGCTTGCCTTGTAATTACAATGCTGACTCTTTTGTATGGACTAGCACAATGCCCGTGCGTTGCAATGGGAGAAACATATTCATAGTTTCACAGCCGGAGGGACAGTTGTCTCGTTGTAAACGGACACCCGCACAACCCCCTCCTATCAGCACCCGCAGTCAACGACTTAATCCCCTCTGTCATCACAAAGCCTCTTGAATCACAACATAGTAGTTAAGCCGTGTCACCACGTTGTCGCACCTTGTCCAAATCCATCAACCATGTCGCTGCGGATTCACACTGCTCTGGCCTGGCCTCCAGAGCAGCCATCCGGATCTAGTCAGGATTTTTTTGTTGTTTTGAGGCTAAATTGTTTGATTTCTTTCGTAGCCTGCACATCATCATATAGTATTTTATGGAATTTTACATATTTGTGGAGAACAACTATACTGGAGGGAAAAATCAATTGTCTTGGAATTTTTAAATATCCTTTTCAAATAAAATAAAGTTCTAGGCTCCCTAGATCCACGGAGCCAAATTGCCTCACTTAGTGATTGATCTTGTATTACACATTTGAGGGTGTTTATCAGACCAAATATTTTCCCTTTATTCATGCAAAATAACTCTTATCAGACTACGCATGTACAAATACAGTACATCACATATCTTTGTCTCTGGTTAACGAAAAACATACTGAATATGATACCATCAAATCTGTCAGTCTGATAATATTTTCATGAGAGAAACTATTAAGTCACTTCTCACATGTATTTCATTGAGTTCCTCGCTGGAAACAAAATACTACAATACTCGCAATTGGGTCAACTCTTAGAGAACAAAGCATGAGCTCTTTCATAAGAGTAGAGCGCAAACAAAGCATTTATTATTTCAAACAATGAAAACCAGTCACCTCGATTAATAAAAAAGCAGATGATCTCACAAGAAGATTTTATACTAAATAACAGATAGAGAAAAGGAAGTAAAGCCTGGTTTCAAAGTCGAAGTAGCGTTTAACAAGACCAGCTTGAGACTGGGCAAGATATGTTTAATTATGCATGACTCCATAGTCATTATACATCACAATATCGATGAATGGAATAAACGGCGGCTGGAAAAACAGAGGCCAAATGCTTGCTCTGGAAGCAAAAGATATCCTTCAGGAGAAACGCAAATCACAAGAAATCTGCTCCATGCTAGTAGTAGGTGGAGCTAATGTTGCTGAGTATGAGCAGCATGTAGCCGGGGGCAGTGGTGGCAGGGGCTGTTGCAACAGGAAATGGAGGAGGCATGAGGGGCTTTGTTGGGGCACGGACGCCGCCGGAGGCAAAGTTGCGATGCGTAGGTCGTCGGAGGAGTCGTGGGAGGGGGCGGAGGGGACGGCGAGGATGAGGGTGTGTGGTGTTGATGATGGGTGGTCGGACTACTGCAACAGAGGAGAAGCAGGAGACGTGTCGGTCGATTGACGACGTCGGTGTCGTACTTGTCGTGGTCAGGCAGAGGAAGGAAGGGAGTGGGGGAGACAGCGAGGAGGGGAGAGTCGTGGTAGTGGTGGGCGACAGGTTGGAGAGGAGCGTGGGCCGGACAGCGCCGACAACAGCCGCCGCGGTAGATCGGTTCTGACACTGTCGACTGCTGCCTGTTTGTATGGAGTTTTTCTTTTTCTGAGGAACCACCGTGTCTATTTTCCTCAGTGTTCTGGTTACGCGATGATTCTTTTTAAGCCTAAAATGGCATAGGATATATTATTGACCCAGTTATTACGACACTGCCTTGTGTTTAAGAGCTTCACTGACTTTCAGATGCGAAGACATCATTTAAACATGCTGTAACTAGCACTTATGACAAGAACTCACAATTTAGCATTTTGAACTTTGCAGATCAGTCGACTAGAAAGTGAGTTTTCCGCGTACAAGATCCGTGCACATGCACTTTTGCAAAGGAAGGATGCTGAGTTGAGCACAGCTCAAAATTCAGATGTTCTTAAAGCACATGAAGAAGCAATAAGAGTATGCCATCAATTGTTTGGTAGATGTGTAATGTAACCAAATATGTCACAACTTATTTAATCAATCACCATTGCTGTAATGTAGGAAGCTGAAAAGGAGGTGGCAGCTGCCTTAGAAGAACGAGATGAAGCGATCCAGGACCTTCAAGTTGCTCAATGCAGGCATAGTGAAGAGATCGAGGCAAGGTATATCAGCTTAACTTCGATCATTTCTTGATGTTCTTAAATTGAAATGACGTCCATAACTAAAATGGTTATGCTTCCGGAAATTCTTCTAAGATACTACTTGGGAGGTTACTGAATTACTCTTTAGTGATCTAAAACGTCTTATATTTGTTTACAGAGGGAGTATTATTTAAAAAATGAACTAACTTCATAGCCTGTGTATAGTAGCAGCCCACCTTGTTTGCAAGTTGCAATACTATTAATTGTGACAAAAAAATCCGAATGGTATTCAGAGCACTACTAGAGTCGCTTGACTAATCTATGAGTCAGTACTTGGGTCTCAGCTGGACATCCTGACTCGACTGATTGGGCTAGTCGAGAGTTGCTGATTAGTCAAGTATAAGTAGTCGCTTGACATATTGTGCTGTGCACTGATAGAGTGTGTTCATGTCGGTCCGTACCCACTCTGAAGGAGATACGCCTCCGATCGAGCCCAGGGGATCAAACCTAATGCGTTCAGTAGTATCTTGTCTGTAGCAGACTAGCAATATGTAGAGATGAGCAGATCTAGTATGTGCAGTGCGTACATGTACTCATATCAGTTGTGCGACATGTACTCATATCAGCTGCTTATGAAGTTATGATTTGCTTCTGGGTTCTGCTTGAGCATGTACTTTCTTACAAGTGCCTCTAATAATCTGATAGCAAGATGTTTTTTTAACGGAAATAGCAAGATGTTGTGCTTCTGGTTCAGTATGTAGCCATATACTGTTGTCCCCCCCCTCCAGTTTTTTACTGTAAAAGACCAGCAGTGTGGTATTTGTATCAAGTATGGTCTTATGACTGGCAGTCGACCAGTTGAGATTGGTCATATAGTAGTCATCATGAGTCGAGACTACTTTAGACACTTAGACCCGTCTACCTTGGCACTACTCCTGTAAGCTGATGCACGGTGATACCATCAATTTATTTTCTGCAAGCAGTTTTTAGTTTGAGAAACATTTTACCTTTACTTAATTTCCTTCCAGGGATTTGGGTCTTGCGGAGTTGGACAAAAAACTGAAGAATGTCATGAAAAAATTAGATTATGTTACCTCTCAATTTCTCTCAGAAAAAGAATCATGGGAGAAAAAATTGGCAAGTGTAGAGGAAAGCTGGAGATGTAAGAGGACTTCAGTGTATTTTCAGAGTTCTTTCCCTTTCTCTTTAATGAGGTTCGTTGATCAAATGTATGAACATGGATAATGCAGTAAAATGTGAGTCTATGAAGGGTCAAAGCAATGTCCATGTTGAAGACCACCTTCAGAAGAACCTAGGGGAATGGACACTGAAGTATGAGAAATTGAAGGTTGTTTCCTGCCCTGTGGCATGACTTGTATGACTGAATGTGGTCTTTCCATTCAGTATTTTAATATATTCTTGATTTTTTAGGAAGAGCATGAATCGTTCCGTGATATTTCTGATAGAATGATTGAAGAGAAGGAACGGGAGATAGCTAAACTTCTCAATGAAAACAAGGATCTTCATCATTCTTTAGAGGCTAAAGCAGCAGTGAGTTATTCTATTAAGCCCATTCATTGCTACCTTCGTTTGCTATATTGAAGCAGGAAAAAAGGAATGAATGGTGGGCACTCACTGTTATGTTTGTTCTCACATGTTTTTTTGTTTCTATATACTTGTTGGAAATTCATGTGCAACAACTAAGAAGCACCCACTGTTAGCTGGTGATTTGCATCATTCATAAAAAGTCCTTTTTTACTCCCTTCAGAGTATCGATGTTGTTCGGGTGACCCCAAACTTTTTTTGGTTCACTTTCCTTATCCCAAGTTTTATACCGTTCCCTTGACCTCTCATTTTGCATGTATTTTCCATGGCACGGTCTTTTGTCCATGTATCCATTCAAGGCTCAGCCCACAAGCACCGTCTTTTGTCCATGCATGAGCTCAATGGCAGAAGTTCCTCTAAATCACACAAATGAACATATTAGCCATCAGATTATGCCACACGAGATCCTAGCAATTGGAATTTTTTTTCTTACTCCTCTCTCTCTCTCTCTCGCTCGCTCTGATCGAGTGGAACCACATTCTGCTCTCTGACCTCGAGTCCGAGGAAAACCGGAGCCTTGCGCACCTTCATTGTTGCCTCCGATCGAGAAACTTCCCCATGAAGCTAATCTGGTTGATGCCCACATTCCACGAACAGGTCTAGGTTCTCACGAAGAGGTCTAGTCTCTCTCAACTTGATCGTGTCCTTTCTGACGGAGCTGAAGCCGGCACATGGAGGAGACCATGTAACTGCGAAGTGAGATTGATGCCATCGTCGCCGGAGTCACAGCAGGTGTCTGTTTCAGGTGCACTGTTGGATTAGGATGGAGATTCTGATGCTGGGCTTAATATTTCCTGGGATTGAAGGAGGTGGCTGGCTGCAAGTTTGAACCAGTGTTGCAGATCTGGCATGTGGCTGCCAACTCACCACTGGCGCCAGATCTGCAATGGGGATGGAGATGGTGCCTGTGGTGCGGGCTCCAGCAGTGCTGGAGCCAGCCAGTCTTTGGTGCCCGGGCAAGGCCTGTGGCTATGTAAGTGCACTTCTTCCAAGAAACACTATCTTGAAGTAGATGTCGCACGTGTCACTTGCCAAATGGACTCTTGACTCTTGACATGGTGATGTCCATAGGATACTCTGCATCACCTTCTCAGCAGCTCCAGCAGTTCCTCACACACACCACAGCTCCAGCAACAAGACGAGTCAATCTCAAGCCACCGGAGAAGAGAAGAGGAGGAAGATGTCGGGCCACAGCCACCAGCGTTCCCCACAGCTCGCGTGCAGCCACGCCGTGCGCTCCTCACCAGCCGCCTGCCCGAGCTTGCCTGCTGCATGCCGCAGCTGCCCCGCCGTCGTGCAGGTCCGCCACCGCCTTCCCCCTTCCCGTAGGGCCCTGCTGTCGCCCGCCACTAGGCCGCCTCCTGGTCCGATACCATGTTAAGAGAGGAGGAGAGGCGTATCCCGTGGCTTCAGTGTGGTGTAGCGGTGCTTAGCTCCAGGCAGGATCGAGCTCCTCTCCTTCTAGGTCGAATACCTCTATGGGATATGGACCTGGGCCTCTTGGGCCAACAGTGATGTGCCACACATTCAACAGTTTTCAGTTTTTTAAAAAATAGCTTGCAGAGGTGTTGTGCTTCAAATTTTGTATGGGGTTGCTGTTCAATTGTGCATACAAAGGAAAAGGAGCCGAGGGAAGACCAAGGGATTGATCCAACAAAATATACTGCCGAGCAAATAGTTCAGCGTGATGTGATTGAACTTCAACCATGGCCGCCACCCTGCAGCTTGAGGACAAGCTGCTAGTCTGGGAAGGGTGTAGTGTTGTGGACGCTAGTACGGTGGATGCGGCCGGCAAGAGGGCCAGGGATATTGCAGCAGCAGCAGTTCATGTGCTGGGGAAGGAAAGGAGAAGAGTCCTTTAGGGAATGGCAGTGTATTAGGAAGTTTAGGACTAGGAGTCTAATTCATTAGGAAGTCATATTGTGTTACGAAAGGTCAGTGGCCTAAGCATCCACTATAAAAGGATGACATATATCTAGGGTTAAGGCAAGCAAGAACAATCAATCTTATCTCTCCAGTTTATTCTCTTGTCCCTGTTAAGCTTCATGCACTAGCCAACACAACCAAAAGTCCGAACTGATGGAAAGGGCTAGTACAATCCACATATACTGTAACACCCCCTCTCACGTGTGACGGGGAAGACAAGTCAACACGTGCAACCGGAAGAGAGCGACGCCGCGAGAAACTCACGTATGACTCAAGAGGCCTCTACGTGGACACAAAGGGGGGCTATCAGCAATTTTTAAATAAATTGCGCAAACCAGGACTTGAACTCAAGACCTTAGCTCCGATATGCACTAGCCAACGCAACCAAAAGTCCGAACTGATGGAAAGGGCTAGTACAATCCACATATACTGTAACAGTCCCAACCTATGTCTACCCAATTCGTCGCAGCCACGCCGTCTGGCTATCTTCAGCACGGTAGTTAATCCCATTGTGAATCAAGGTTCACAACTGTGAGAGTTTCCTTCTCATATTTGACGTTGCCTTACTTGTAAATATATGGAGTTATGTTTTGAAACTGCTGATGAGAGTACTGTATTGATGCTACAGGTCAGCAAACGTGACAATCTAAGTCCAGGTAATTGGTTTTCTCAATACTATGTCATTTCCTAGTCTCTTTTGTTTTCCCCATCAGTTGAATGGTTAAAATTTGGCACTGTTAACTTTTTTTTTTGCGGATGTTTTGCACTGTTAACACTATTTGTATTTGCAGGATATGTTAAACAGGATGCACTAAGTATTGAATTGGCTGAGCAGCAAATTCTGGTAATGTTATGTTTCAAATAAACTATTCTCCTAAATGTTCAGTAGGAAATTGTTAGTAAAATGTTGCAAAAATCTAGTGGATTATAAATTTCTAACCACTGTTCCCGTACTTGGCTATGCGAGTGGATTCTCTACCCAGTGGGTAGCTAAGCACGACCTCTATATCACTGGATGTTCTCCATCTCACATTGGCGACTAATTACTTCAAGGTCTTGTTATTGGTCATGTGTGTGTGCCACGTGGCCACAGAGGTGGGGCAGATAGGTACTGTGAAGAGCTGGTCATCAGCTGCAATTTGCATAAAAATGATCAACTAAAATGGCATCAAGGGAAAAACAGTCGAATAAAACTTTGTCAAGAATCTATCACACAGCTTAATCAAATTAGCTGAAGAATCCATCACATATTCACACACAGCTAATCCAATCAAACTATTGAATTCATGCACCAGCCAATTAGTCCAAAACTCCAAACTGATAGAGAACGGCGGGCAATATATTTCAACACAAACCAGATCCACAGGAGTAGCCACACAAGGGTTACCAGCATGGTTCCACAAGCTCAGCCCCTGCCCACCTAGACCAGGACCGCTGCTGAGCCTGCACTCACCAGGGCACTCACCTGTCTCGACAAGGGCCTGATATATTACAGTACCGTTTCAGTTTGTTCAAGCACCTATCAGCCGTCGAACTACGATCTAACGGAAGCTGGAGTCGCGTACCGCTTCGCGCTCAAGCCTCTCGCATCCTCAGCCGCAGATCTCCGGATGAACGGTTCACGTGGATGTAACAATTACTTTTGAATTCACCGCAAGCACTGTAGCGTGCTGAACATGTCGCTGTCTTCCTTTTCGTCGTTGAACCTTTTTAACCCCTCCTCTGGCTTGTGGAGAGGGCATTCTAGATGTATCTGGGCTTGGCCCTTGAAGCCGCCGTGTTCCGGCTGGCGAACCCTAGCTACCTACCTCAGATCTGATTGAAATCGATCTCAAAATTCCCGGAGAAATTGAGTGTTTTTCCCCTGTTTGTCGGAATCTAGTGACAGTCCTTGCTTGATCCTGTCAATTGGTAATCAGAGCGCGGTTGTAATCCTTGGAGGCGTCGCGAGATCCAGATCGGAGCTGGTTTTGGGTCCACGGCGGCGGCGGAAAGCATGGCAGCGAACGGCGGTGTTAGACAGCTCGGTAGCAGGAAAGGTTCGGGCTTCAGTGTGAAATCCACCCAACCCTCCCTTCCAGTGCTATTTCTGGTGATGGGTGGCGTTGGCGTCGGTGTGGCGGCGGAAGAACTGGTCAGGCGAGGACTGGTTGCCGGTAAGCCGGTGTAAAGTCTTTTCCTCTCCTACCCAGTTGTGCCCCGAGACGTGGTACATCACCCCGTGCTAGGAGACAGTGACCAAGAAGATGACAAATCCTGATGAAACCCAAGACACGGGATCTCTTGAATTGGAGTCTCTACAACTGGATATCAAGACTCTGAGACAGAATTGTGAAGAAGATAAACAGGAGTTCTGTCAGTTCACCGAAACAGTTAACAAATTTTTTGCTAGCATCCAGAGAAATGTAGGGAAAGGCTGCGTACTATAGACCCAAAGTGGTCGGACCCTTCCCTGGACCCTGCGCAAGCGGGAGCTACATGCACCAGGTTGCCCTTTTTTGACCATGAGGTCACGGGTTCAAGTCCTGGAAACAGCCTCTTACAGAAATGTAGGGAAAGGCTGCGTACTATAGACCCAAAGTGGTCGGACCCTTCCCCGGACCCTGCGCAAGCGGGAGCTACATGCACCGGGCTGCCCTTTTTTATCCAGAGAAATTTCAAGAAAATACAGGCCAGTTTGCAGAAGCTCACGGAGGGACAGTCTGGAGAGGAAGAAGAAGAGCCCCTCCTTCTGCCCATGGTAGCACAGAAGTAACACCAATCGCTGCACCACAGGGGCGCCCCAAACAGCTACCCAACAATCACCTTGCAGCAGATAAACATGCAGTAGCAATGGCTGTCTGCAGTACTGGTGGACAAGAACACTGGCAAGGAACTGAACTTGGATGGAACTCCAAAAGGTCCCTACAGACATCCAAATCATGTCACAAATAAGCAGGATTTTCACACTCCACAAAACCAACAGCGAGCGCAGGTTGCACGACATGTGCTCACTGTTGAAGATTTACCTGAAGACCAACAGAGAAGAGAGATCCAAAGAGCTAGACCTAACATACCTGATGTCAGAAGGAACTTGCTTTCTGTCAAACCTGCCAAACTTAACATTGCTGAGTTTGATGGGACAGATGCAGACTCATGGATTCAAAATATTGAGCAGTACTTCGATGCTGCCAGGACTCCCTTAGAACAAAGGACAGAGTTTGCTGTGTCTTATTTAAAGGGAGAGTCCATTCATTGCTGGAGAGGAACCGGGTTCGCAGTCCTGAATGTACCATGGCATAGATTCTGTTCTTACTTGACTGATAGGTTTGCCACAATTCTATCTGTGAAAATGTGAGATCCTTCAATAACCTGCAACAAACAGGGGCTGTAGCACAGTACATCTCCAACTTTGAGCAACAAATGAACCTCATGAGGAGAGATAACCCTGCCATTCCTGATAAATACTACAAGCACAGTTCATTTCTGGACCGCACCCCTACATTCAGAGTCATCTGGAATGTTTGGAACCAGTCAACATACAAAAAGCTATGTGGTTTGCCAGAAGAATTGAAAAATCCTGTCTCACTGTTACTCCTGCTAGGTCTTTTACTCCATCTTACAGGAAACAGATCCCAGCTGAAACTACTAAAAACACTGGGTATACTAACACACCTGCAGCCACCACTATACAGCAAGCAATAGAGAAAGGATTCTGCTATAAATGCAGAGAACCCTGGTCCCCTGGACATAAGCAAGTTTGTAAAATGCAGCCACCACTATACTAACAAACCGATGAACCGAAGACTGAACTGATGCCGAAATCGAACAAACCGAAATTTCGTTTTTTTTTGGCTAGTACAGAAAAATTAGGTTTTCACACTTGCTAACCGAACTAAGTTTTCTCGGTCTGATATTACCCAGGTCTACTGAACAAAAAACCAAGCATATCTGAAGATGTTGAACGAGCAGTCAAACGAGCTTGTTCTCCCACGCCAGGATAAAATATTGCGCGTCACATCGCGACTAAGCGTGCGTGCAACAGGAGCCTCACCCCCGTGCACCGATCCAACCAGCTGTAAGCAAGGCCCAAACTTCTATGGGCTTTTTTATGAAGCGTGAGCCTGTTTGCTGGTAGCGTACGTGCGCGTGCCCAGCGGCCAACGCAGCACGAATGTGTGTTTCTGTTCGTTCTTTAGACCCACCTCGCCTGGCTACATAGAAGGCGAAGAGAGCTTGGATATAATGATGTGGGATGCAAGAGGTTAACGGCACACAACTGAACAATCATTCCGGTATTAACTGAATACCGAACAGAAATACTCGGTTAACCAAAATTTCGGTTTTCTTATTTTTGATGCTATTCTCGGTTATCGTTGGTGCTAACTGAAGTAATAAAAAAAAACTGAAATATACTAACCGAAATTTTGGTTTCTACCGAATGCCCAGGCCTAATGTACCCCACCTTGGTTCTATCGTAGCTTTGCTGGGCAGCTGCTACTTGGGCGGATGTGGCTGCAGCTCGTTGGCTTTGGATGGCAGCTCAATATTCAACTATTCAAGTGGTTGGACCTCAGAACCTGTTGGAAAATGTCAGGTTAAAGATTTGGCCTGCACCTCCCTGGTAGGGTAAAGGGTAACATTTAGGTTCTAGGTTCAGCCCTACCACCTGCAGCTTGTGCACAATACACCAGTACAGCAGCTTGTGCTTGTGCTAAAAAAGGGGAGTGCAACAACTAAATCATGACCTGGATTAAGGGCGAAAGACAAAACAAAGAAGGCTACAGGGCTAAAAGGTGCTCGTGCTGAATTTGAATTTAGAAAACGAACACCTCATGGTCAATGACATCTTTCTGCTCTTGGCTTGCCATTTGCATCCCGTGCCGGTCGATGTCAATAGCTATGGGAAAGACTTGCAGACCGGCGGGAGAGAAGAGGCGAATTGAAGAGGAACCAGCAGGTGGGCATGTCGGTGGGAGAGAGGAGAGGCAGAGATGGTAGAGGAACCAGCAGGGACGTGCCGACGGGAGAGAGGAGAGGCAGATGGTAAAAAACCTGCAGGGGGTGTGCCAGTGTGCTTACTCCGGTGGCCGGCCGGCTACCTGCGATCTGCATCTTGCGACGGTGGCGGCGGCGGTTGTGTGTTGCAGAAGTGTGTGTGTGGCTTGTTAGCGAACGCGTATTTATGCATGTATAGGTAGTGCTCCTAGTGGTGTACTTTGTAACCGTATCTAGGTCCTAGTCTTCAGGCTAGTAGTGTGAGTTAGTTGAGACCCTGTAACTACATATATGTGTAATCTCTCTGAATAATAACAGTGTGAGTTGCACAAACCATTCTCTCCCTCTCTCGCTCTGGTTCTGACATGGTATCAGGCCTTTAGATCCATTCCTTCCGCTGCCCTCCATCGACCATGAGCTCCTCCTCCCACTCTTCCTCCGGCAGCTCCGACTCTGATGAGGATTTTGGCTTGCCCGTTGCAACTCAAACTCTTCCCACCCAAACCATCCAATCCCTGCGGATCCGCGGCCATGTTCTCGTTGTTCTCGACTACGAAAAAGAGAACTATGGTCTCTGGCGTCGTCAATTTCTCGCCGCGCTCGCCAAGTTCGGTCTTGTTGACCACGTTGATGGCTCCCGCGCGCAGGTCTCCTCCGATTGGCAGCTCAACAACTTCGCCGTGGTCTCTTGGTACAACGCCACGGTGACGCCCTCGGCTCTGGAGATCGTCGAGGAGCGTCGCGACACGGTGCACTCGCTCTGGCGCTCCCTTCGCTCCCTGTTTCGCAGCAACCGAGATGCCCGCGCCACTTACCTCCGCGACGAATTCCACAGCTTTGTGCAAGGGGATCTCTCGGCCGTGGACTACACCTCTAAGCTGAGTAGATGGCTGACCAGCTCCGCAATCTTGGCCGCCGCGTCAAGGAACGCGACCTCGTCCAGAACGTCCTCCGCGGCCTCGACGAACGCCTTCAGCATGCCATCCCTCACATAACGTGCGGGCGCCCCCCCCCTCGTCAAGCTCCGCTCCTTCTCGAGGAACAATGCCTCGCTCGCCAGGCTCGGGTGGCCTCCCGCAATGCTCTGCTCGCCCAGGCGCAGGCGTTCTATGCGGTGCGGCCGCCCCCACCGCCACCGCCACCCGCCGCGGCCCCCTACTTCAACCTGGACGCGCTCGGCGCCGGTGCGGCCTCTCCTGGCCCCTCCAACAACTCTGGCTGGAAGAAACTCAAGAAGAACAACGGCGACAGTTCATCTTCGGGCGGCGCTTCTTCCTCCGGCGGGGCTCCTCATCACGGCGGCGCTCCCGGTGGTCACCCCATGGGCTATTGCCCCCCCGTGCCGCCCCAGCCCGCCGTGGCCGGCACGTTCCAGGCGTGGTCTGCTCCAGGGCTTCTTAGCGCTCGCCCATCTGCCCTTGCTGCCCCGCACGCTCTCCAGGCGGCCGCTCCTTCATCGACCCACAGTGGGATCAAGCTGCGCTGATCGCCGCCCTCAACCAGATGTCGCTGCAGCCTCCCTCTACTCTGGGCGGCGAGTGGATCCTCGACAGCGGTGCATCTTCTCACATGGGATCGGGCTCCGGTATAACCTCGTTTCCTCCCCCTCCATCCTCCCCATCATCTACCATCGTCGCTGATGGCAGTGCCTTGCCCGTTACTGGTCTTGGTTCTGCCACTCTTCCTACTACCTCTCGTCCCCTCTCCCTTCTTGACATTCTTATTTCTCCATCTCTCATTAAGAATCTTGTTTTGGTTCGTGCCTTTACTCTGATAATTCCGTTTCTGTTGAGTTTGATCCATATGGTTTTTCTGTCAAGGACTTGGCCACCAAGACGGTTCTTCTCCGATGTGATTCCATCGGCGAGCTCTACCCGTTCGTGCGCCCACGCAACTGCCTCATTGCCTCCGTCACCGCTGATTTGTGGCATCAGCGGCTTGGTCACCCCCGTGCTGCCGTCCTCGTGAAGGCCTCCTCCTCCTACGAGCTTAGTTTTAATAGAAGCTCCTTGACGCATTGCGATGCTTGTCGAACGGACAAACACACTAGGCGTCCTTTTTCTTCTTCTACCACCAAAACGTCTTTTCCTTTTGAACTTTGTCAGTGTGATCTATGGACAAGTCCTGTACTTAGTGTGTCTGGATATCAATATTATTTGGTAATTCTTGATGACTTCACGCATTATGTTTGGACCTTTCCCGTTCGTCGCAAGTCCGAGGTTCATCGTCTCCTCACTGCCTTCTACGCCTACGTTCGCACTCAATTCTCACGCACCATCATAGCCTTGCAAACTAATAATGGCCGTGAGTTCGACAACATCGTGAACCGTGCGCTTTTCGAGTCCCATGGCACCCTTCTTCGCCTCACATGCCCGTATACTTCTTAGCAGAACGGCAAGGCCGAGCGAATCCTTCGTACACAACGACGGCGTCCGCACTCTGCTCATCCATGTCGCCATGCCTCCCTGCTGGTGGGCTAAAGCGTTAGCTACATCTACCTTTCTCCTCAATCGGCGACCGTGCAAACCCCATCTCCTTACTACACCGTTTGAGCTCCTTCACGGACACGTCCCAGACTTTCGACGACTCCGCGTGTTCGGGTGCTTATGTTACCCCAACATCATCGCAACAGCCCCTCACAAACTTTCTGCTCGTTCCGTTGTCTGTGTTTTTCTTGGCTACCCCGATGAATGAAAATGATATAGATGCTACGATCCAGTCACGCGGCGCATTATTTTCTCTCGGCACGTCACTTTCGTGGAAACAATTTTCTCGTTCAAAATGCTGCGTACATCCCCTCCACCCACGTCTGATTCGGTTGCCGATCCCTCGATCCTGGATTACGTTGATCACGCTGCATGGGCGCCATGCACGTCACCCCATTCCCCAACGGCCGCGTCGCCCGCATCTATTGGATCCCCGCCCACCTCTTCGCATGGCCCACGTTCTCCACCCGCTGCGCGTGGGCCGCCCTCGCCCCCATCTGGCCCAGCGACCCATCCCTCTTCCAGCTCCACCGAGCAACCTTCCTCCCTTGTCTTTCCTGCTCGTCACCCGATGATTACGCGCGCCCGACACGGGATTTTCCAACCTAATCCACGCTATGCCGACTCCAACCTCGCCGCCACACCCATCTCTCCCCTTCGTGATCCCAATTGGCGTGCTGCAATGCAGGCTGAATATGATGCCCTCATCTCCAACTCCACCTGGACGCTCGTTCCTCGCCCTCCGCACAATAATGTGGTGACTGGCAAGTGGGTTTTTCGCATAAGATGAAGGCCGACGGATCATTGGAATGGTACAAGGCCAGATGGGTTGTCCGTGGGTTGATAATCCCCAAGTGCAAGGAATCATCGTAGCACTTTTCAAAGATGGAAGTGATAAGTACTGAGTGTCGAACCCACAAGGAGCTAAATGTAAGATCAATATTCTCTCAAGCCCTATCTGCCACTGATACGACTCTACGCGCACAGAACGTTTGCTTTCAACTAGCAACGAGAAATAAAACTACGTTGTGGGTATGGAGAGGATAACTTTGCATGATATCGGAGAGCTAAAATATAAAAGTAGGTGCTGTTATCATAAAGTTAGAATATAATACTAAATAATATAAGTAACGAGTGTGGAATAATGGTGGATCGGTGTGCGGAATTGTCCTAGGTAATTGTTAACATGACCGGTAATCATCATTGCAGTTTCATATGAGGGAGAGGCATAAGCTAACATACTTTCTCTACTTGGATCATATGCACTTATGATTGGAACTCTAGCAAGCATCTGCAACTACTAAAAATCATTAAGGTAAAACCCAACCATAGCATTAAAGCATCAAGTCCTCTTTATTCCCATACGCAACAATCCTCTTACTCGGGTTTGTGTTTCAGTCACTCACCAACCCACTATAAGCGAATCATGAACGTATTGCAACACCCTACAGTGGAAATCCCTCACGCTTGCGCGACGCGGAGGGCACCATAGGATAGCACCAAAGTAAAACATACAACTCATACCAATCTAGATCATCAATCAACCCAAAGACAAAAGATATCTACTCAAAACATCATAGGATGGCAACACATCATTGGATCATAATATGTGGCATAAAGCACCATGTTCAAGTAGGGGATTAGAGCGGGGTGCGAGAGAGTGGACTGCATAAAAGAGATGAGGATGATGATGATGATGGTGATGTTGATGAAGACGATCACCGTGGCGATGATTCCCCTCCCGATGGCACTCCGGCACCACCGGAAGAGAGGAGGAGAGGTTCCCCCCCTTGTGCTTCCTCCTCCATGGCCACCGGTGATGATGGCCCCCTTCGGCAGGGTGCCGGAGAGGGCCCCGATTGGTTTTTCGTGGCTACAGAGGCTTGCGGCGGCGGAACTTCTGATCTCCGTTCTGAAAATTTTAGGGTACAAGAGTATATATGGGTGCAGGGGTACGTCGGAGGAGCTACGGGGGCCCCACGAGGCAGGGGGCGCGCCCGGGGCGGGTGGGCGCCCCCCCCCCCCACCCTCGTGGGCAGCCCGTATCTCCCCTGACGTGCACTTCAAGTTCCCTGGGTTGCTTTCCTTCCAAAAATAACTTCTTCAGTTGATTTCGTTCCGTTTTGACTTCGTTTGATATTCCTTTTCCTCGAAACGCTGAAATAGGCATACAACAGCAAATCTGGGCTGGGCCTCCGGTTAATAGGTTAGTCCCAAAAATAATATAGAAGTGGATAATAAAGCTCAATATTGCCCAAAACAGTAGATAAAGTAGCATGGAGCAATCAAAAATTATAGATACGTTGCAGACGTATCAGGCATCCCCAAGCTTAATTCCTGCTCGTCCTCGAGTAGGTAAATGATAAAAAGATAATTTTTGATGCGGAATGCTAGTAAGTGCTTAAGTTTGATCAATGATAATTCCAATCACTTTTTCTAGCATCAATAAGTGTCATAATAGCAGCTTATCCATAAAACTTTTCATGATCAAGTAACAATCTATTCACAATGTCAAGTATGGTTCAGAAACTTCATTAAGAACTAACAAACTATAATATCAGTCACTGAAGCAATTGCAATTTATCATAACATCAGAAAGAGTCAAGAATAGAGCTTTTTAGCAACTCCACATACTCAACTATCATATAGTCTTCTACAATTACTAACACTCACGCAATACTTGTGGTTATGGAGTTTCAGCCGGACACTGAGAAAGATAGGGGCTTATTATGTTGCCTCCCAACGTATTCACCTTTAGGTGATGTCAACAATAATAGCCCATGCTAACTTACATCCAATTGGATATATATATCATGATCTTTCAAACACAAGGAGCTTGCCAAAGGATAAAATGAAAAAGGGAATAGTGAGGATCACCTTGACTCAAACATAAAGTAAAAACATAAAGTAAAAGATAGGCTCTTCGCAGAGGGAAGCAGAGGTTGTCATGTGCGTTTAAGGTTGATGCACAAAATCTTAATGCAAAAGAACGTCACTTTATATTGCCCCTTGTATGTGGACCTTTATTATGCAGTCCGTCGCTTTTATTACTTCCACAACAAATTTATACAAAGTTTATTTTCTCTGCACTAATAAGTCATGCATATTTAGAGAGCAATTTTTATTGCTTGCACCGATGACAACTTACTTGAAGGATTTACTCAATCCATAGGTGGATATGGTGGACTCTCATGGCGAAACTGGTTTAAGGGTATTTGGAAGCACAAGTAGTATTTGTACTTAGTGCTGAGAATTTGGCTAGCATGAGGGGGAAAGGCAAGCTCAACATGTTTGGAAGGTCAATGACAATATACTTTAACTGAGATGTCGGAAAACATAAACCATTACGTTGTCTTCCTTGTCCAACGTCAATTCTTTTAGCATGTCATACTTAATGAGTGCTTCACAATCATAAAAGATGTCCAAAATAATATATTTGTATGTGAACCTCTCTTTCCTTATTACTTCCTATTAATTGCAACGATGACCAAAACTACGGTTGCCAACTCTCAACAACTTTTATGCCTCATACTTTCTATGTGTGAAGTCATCACTAACCATGTTATAAGCATATGAAACATATAAAAATTCAGATTTATGACATTTAATTCATTCCCCATTTACTCATAGGATATACGTGAAGCACAAGAGTAAAGGACAAACTACTCCAAAAGATTTGAGTGAAGGGCACTGAGTAGGCAAATAATCATTAACTAGTCATGGGAGAATTCTTTTTCATTCAATATTTCAGATCCAATAATTTTATTCAAACAACAAGCAAAACAAAATAAAATGACATTGCAATGATAACACAACTCATGTGAAGAAGCAAAAACTTAGTTTCAACCGATACTAACCGATAGTTGTTGAAGAGAAAAGGTGGGATGCCTACCGGGGCATCCCCAAGCTTAGATGCTTGAGACTTCTTGAATAATGTCTTGGGGTGCCTTGGGCATCCCCAAGCTTGAGCTTTTGTGTCTCCTTAATTCCTTTTATACGCCGGTTTCCTAAATCTCAAAAGCTTCATACACACCAAACTCAACAAGAACTCGTGAGATAGGTTAGTATAAACCAATGCAAAACCTTATCATTTTCTACTGTAACAATTTACAAAAATTATTATTCAACATTGCATACTAAATGCCTCTGCATATTTAACACTCCTATCCTCAAATAGAATCATTAAACAAGCATACATATGCAAACATAACAGCAGTCTGTCAAAACAGTACAGCCTGTAAAGAATGCAAGAGTATCAATACTTCCCTATCTTCAAAAATTGTGAGAGAAAATTCCCACTGTAGTATATTTATCAGAGCTCATTATGCAAAAAGTTTCAACATTATATCATGCTCTGACTTTTTTAGGGAATTTTTGCAACAACGATAAACTTTCTGTTTTCAAACAGCAACATGTATACTAGCAAAATAAGCATGATAAAGGCTATCCTTGACAATTTTATTGAAAATAAAGATGCAAAACACTATTCTAAATAGCAGCTAACTAATACTAACAAAAGAAAATGACGCTCCAAGTAAAACACATATCATGTGACGAATAAAAATATAGCTCCGAGTAAGGTGTACCGATAGTTTTGAAGACGAAAGAGGGAATGCCTTCCGGGGCATCCCCAAGCTTAGGCGCTTGAGTCTTCCTTGAATATTACCTTGGGGTGCCTCGGACATCCCCAAGCTTAGGGTCCTTCCACTCCTTATTCTCCTCATATCGATATCTTACCCAAAACTTGAAAACTTCAATCACACAAAACTCATCCAAACTTCGTGAGATAGGTTAGTATGATAAAGAATTAAAGAGTAAACCATGCACTTGGGTAGTGGGTACTGTCAAAGACAAGGTTCATAATTGTTTTTACACAATGCCTACTGTATCATATCATTTCTATAATTTATATTGAGAAATATAAGTCATAGAAACTAGAAAACAAGCAAACTATGCAATGAAAACAGAATCTGTCAGAAACAGAACTGTCTGTGATGATCTGAACAATAACCATACTTCTGCTACTCCAAAAATTATGAAATAAATTGGTGGACGTGAGGAATTTGTCTATTAATCTTCTGCAAAAAGAATCAACTCAAAAGCACTCTTCTGTAAAAAATGACATCTATTCTCGTGAGCGCAAAGTTTCTGTTTTTTACAGCAAGATCACTTTAACCTTCACCAAGTCTTCCCAAAGGTCTTACTTGACACTTTATTGAAACAAAAGCTATAAAACATGATTACCACAGTAGCTTAATCATGTAGACACACAAAAATAGTATTGATAAATATTGAGTTGTCTCCCAACAAGCGCTTTTCTTTAATGCCTTTTAGCTAGGCATGATGATTTCAATGATGTGCACATAAAAAATAGGAATTAAAGCACAATGAGAGCATCTTGAAGAATATGACTAGCACATTTAAATCTAACACACTTCCTATGCCTAGGGATTTTGTGAGTACACAATTTATAAGAACAACAACCAACTAGCATAGGAAGGCAAAACAAGCATAACTTTCAAAACTTTAAGCACATAGGGAGGAAACTTAATATTATTGCAACTCCTACAAGCATGTATTCCTCCCTCATAATAATTTTCAGAGGCATCATGAATAACAACTTTGTTCTCATACTCAATTGGAACCTCTTCCGAAATAGTGGAATCATTACTAGCTAAAGTTGACACTCTTCCGAATCCACTTTCATAAATATCACACTAAGATTCAATATCTTCCAAAATAGTGGGATCACTAATTCCTAAAGTTGACACTCTTCCAAACCCACATTAAATGATAGTATTATTCATACTCCAAAAGATATAAGTGAAGTTCATGGAGCATTCTACAACTAACCAATATCCAAGCTCAAAATGTATAAGTGAAGCACATGAAGCATTCTATAAAACCATACTCAAAAGATTTAAGTGAAGCACAAAAAGCAATTCTATAAGATCATACTTAAAAGATTTAAGTGAAGCACATGAAGTATTCTATAAATCAATGAAGGGCTATCTCATGCTAGCATGGTTCTTGAAAAAAAGGAAAAACACAAAGGACACAAATCATGTGAGCAAAACAAAAACCAAGATATACCGATATTTGTTGAAGAAGAAAGATTGGATGCCAACCGGGGCATCCCCAAGCTTAAATGCTTGAGTATACTTTGAAATATTTACTTGGGGTGCCTTGGGCATCCCCAAGCTTGAACTCTTGCCTCTCTTTATTCTTCTCATATTGATAGCTCCTCGACCTTCGGACACTTCATCCACACAAAACTTTAACAAAAACTTGTGAGATCCGTTAGTGTAATAAAGCAAATCACTACCTTTAGGTACTGTAATGAACTCATTCTTTATTTGTATGGGTGTTAAACCTACTGTATTTCAAGTTCTCTATGGTTCATACCCAACAATACTAGCCATAGATTCATCGAAATAAGCAACCAACACATGCAGAACAGAATCTGTTAAAAACAGAACAGTCTGTAGTAATCTGGAAGTTTGGCAAACTTCTGTAACTCCTAAAATTATAAACTAAATTTGACAATTTGAACAATTTGTACAGAAGTAATGTGCAAAAAGAATCAAAACCATTTGACCTTCCAGTTAAAAATGTAAATTCATGCACTACAGCCTAAGTTTCTGTTTTTGTTTTGCACATAGTAAACAAGCAATCTAATCATCCTAAAACCAAGGCTTGGCACATTATTTTTGTAATACAATGAATATATACAATGGGATAATTATTTACAAAGAAACTTCCATGAAAAATTCTACACTATTTCCGTGAGCATGAGCACAAGTGCTCAAGGTCGACCCTCACTTCTTCAATGCAAAACCTTCCAATCGCTTCTCTTTTTGAAAAACTTTTTAGGCATGAGAGGCAAGTAATAATTTTTTTGTATTTTTATTTTTAATTTTTTTTGTATGTTTCACCCACAACTAAACAGAAACAAAAAAGGAAAAACAAAATCTACTTAATGAAGAAAGCAAACAAGCACACACAAGAATATCAACCCCACGCTATTGCTCCCCGGCAACGGCGCCAGAAAAGAGCTTGATAATCCCCAAGTGCAAGGAATCATCGTAGCACTTTCCAAAGATGGAAGTGATAAGTATGGAGTGTCGAACCCACAAGGAGCTAAAGCTAAGATCAATATTCTCTCAAGCCCTATCTGCCACTGATACGACTCTACGCGCACAGAACGTTTGCTTTCAACTAGCAACGAGAAATAAAACTACGTTGTGGGTATGGAGAGGATAACTTTGCATGATATCGGAGAGCTAAAATATAAAAGTAGGTGCTGTTATCATAAAGTTAGAATATAATACTAAATAATATAAGTAACGAGTGTGGAATAATGGTGGATCGGTGTGCGGAATTGTCCTAGGTAATTGTTAACATGACCGGTAATCATCATTGCAGTTTCATATGAGGGAGAGGCATAAGCTAACATACTTTCTCTACTTGGATCATATGCACTTATGATTGGAACTCTAGCAAGCATCCGCAACTACTAAAGATCATTAAGGTAAAACCCAACCATAGCATTAAAGCATCAAGTCCTCTTTATTCCCATACGCAACAATCCTCTTACTCGGGTTTGTGTTTCATTCACTCACCAACCCACTATGAGCGAATCATGAACGTATTGCAACACCCTACAGTGGAAATCCCTCACGCTTGCGCGACACGGAGGGCACCATAGGACAGCACCAAAGTAAAACATACAACTCATACCAATCTAGATCATCAATCAACCCAAAGACAAAAGATATCTACTCAAAACATCATAGGATGGCAACACATCATTGGATCATAATATGTGGCATAAAGCACCATGTTCAAGTAGGGGATTACAACGGGGTGCGGGAGAGTGGACCGCGTAAAAGAGATGAGGATGGTGATGATGATGGTGATGTTGATGAAGACGATCACCGTGGTGATGATTCCCCTTCCGATGGCACTCCGGCACCACCGAAAGAGAGGAGGAGAGGTTCTCCCCCTTGTGCTTCCTCCTCCATGGCCACCTGTGATGATGACCCCCTCCGGCAGGGTGCCGGAGAGGGCCCCGATTGGTTTTTCGTGGCTACAGGGCGGCGGAACTTCTGATCTAATCTCCGTTCTGGAAGTTTTAGGGTACGAGAGTATATATGGGTGCAGGGGTATGTCGGAGGAGCTACGGGGGCCCCACGAGGCAGGGGCGCGCCCGGGGGGTGGGCGCGCCCCCACCCTCGTGGGCAGCCCGTATCTCCCCTGACGTGCACTCCAAGTTCCCTGGGTTGCGTTAACTCATGTGGACACTCAGCCCAAGGTAGCTGCTGATTCTGGCAGTCCTGTCTCCGATCCATCCGAATACAGAAGCCTCGCCGGTGGTCTTCAGTATCTAACCATGACACGCCCTGACTTGGCTTACACGGTTCAGCAAGCTTGCTTACATATGCACGATCCTCGGGACTGCCATCTTGCCATCATCAAAAGGATCCTGCGGTATGTTCGCGGCACCACCACTTCTCGCCTGCTCCTACCTGTATCCGTGTCGACCGATATTGTGGCTTATTCCGATGCGGACTGGGCCGGCTGCCCAGACACACGACGATCAACTTCTGGTTACTGTGTGTATCTCAGTGGTGCTCTAGTCAGCTGGTCTTCAAAACGGCAGGCCATTGTCTCGCTTTCGAGCACGGAAGCGGAGTACAGGGCGGTTGCCAATGCAGTTGCCGATTGTGTTTGGCTCAGACAGCTCCTCGCCGAGCTCGGGTGCACTCTTCCAAAGGCCACCGTTGTCTTTTGTGACAACATCTCAGCTGTGTACATGTCCACCAATCCAGTTCATCATAGGCGGACTAAACACATCGAGTTGGATATTCACCTTGTCCTTGAAAAAGTAGCCCTTGGTGAGCTTCGTGTTGTTCATGTTCCAACTACTCAACAACTAGCTGACATCATGACTAAAGGTTTGCCAACAAGCTCGTTCCAAGCTTTCAGGTCCAGTCTCTGTGTCTCTTCCGGCGACGACGACTCGACTGCGGCGGGGTGTTAGCGAACGTGTGTTTATGCATGTATAGGTAGTGCTCCTAGTGGTGTACTTTGTAACGTTATCTAGGTCCTAGTCTTCAGGCTGGTAGTGTGTGAGTTAGTTGAGATCCTGTAACTACATATACGTGTAATCTCTCTGAATAATAACAGTATGAGTTGCACAAACCATTCTCTCCCTCTCTCGCTCAAATCTGACATGGCTGGCATGTGGTTTGACCCTGGGGTCATAAGGGTTAGTCCCTACTGGAACCTACTGGTTTTGCGAGCCAGAAGGTTACCCTATTGGTAACAAACCCAGGTGCAGCTCACCAGGGCCAATGGGCCGAACCAGACCACGTTAATCTTGAATGGCAGCACCCATGCCATCTTCCTCTCCGGTTCACACGAGCTCCAGCAAACTCCCAAGAAACCAAAGTCCGAACTAGTTACATGTATTTAATTGGACATTTGATCTGTAATTTTGCACCCTTGTGATGATGTCCTAATGTTTTACCCATTCTTTCTTTTCAGTTACCCATTCAAGTTATAACACCTCGCTAATCAACAATACTTTGATGAAAACAGATAACAACTGGGATACGACATCTCACAGTTTTCAGCTTACAATTGTGTACATTTCAGCTTCTTGCACGGCAACAAGCACAAAGGGAAGAAGAATTGGGTCAGTCACACAGGCATATCTTGGCGCTTCAAGTCAGTTTCAGCTTAGCAGACATTTTCGGTGGTTCTGTTCTTCATTTTTGGTGTGAACTAAAATTTTTCTTTGCATTGTTCAGCAAGAAGTTGAAGATCTTGAGCGTGAAAACCGTCTTCATGATCAACAGGTGACTTTGAATCTTTCCCTTTTCACACCTAAATTAGTTGTGTAGCCTTGATTGGATGTGCTGATTAATTTAAAAATACAAGATGATCATTCTAGTCATGGTATGTTAAATATGATTTAGTTTTGCAAAATGTGTACCGTATTTCCCAAATATAGTGTGGTATGCGTGTTGACTTTATTCATGGAGTAAAATCAGCAAAACTACATGTATAATGAACTATCACAAAACTGCACATTGAAGTTTTCATTTCACTAAATTATACATGGATTTTATCAGTGAACCCCTCATGGCTGGTGCATGCTATTGAGTGTATTGTCATCAGTCACGGGGTGGGCAGGGCAGGAATTGAAATCAATTATCTACGACCATATTATAACATATAGTTTGAGGGGGAGGCAGCTCAGGCTTTCCATATAGTTTACGTGTGAGGCAGCTCAGGCTTTCAAGGAGAGCGTTACTAAGGAGGACTCTTGGTAGGAAGGAGGAGATGCAAACAATATGTCGATTAAGATGCCGACTTGCGTTTGGAAGGTGGCTTCAGAGGAGTTTGGGGTAACCAGGGGAAAAGTCAAAGCGAAGCTAAAGACACCTGGTGGTGGACATCTGTGGAACAATGATGTCCAGAAGGCTATTAAGGAGAAGAAAGATTGTTTCAGACACCTATACCTGGATATGAGTGCAGACAACATAGAGAAGCACAAGGTGGCAAAGAAGACCGCAAAGCGAGCTCTGAGTGAAGCTAAGGGGTAGGGCGTATGAGGACCTCTACCGGCATTTAAACATGAGGGAGGGCGAAAGGGACATCTATATTATAAGATGGCCAAGATCCGAGAAAGGAAGATGAGGGATGTCAACCAAGTCAAATGCGTCAAGGATGGAGAAGATCGACTTCTGGTGAAGGACGAGGAGATCAAGAATAGGTGGCGACAGTACTTTAACAAACTGTTCAGTGGAGAGACTGAGAGCTCCGCCATTGAGCTAGACTACTCCTTTGATGATACCAACATGTGACGAATCCAGGGAGGCTTGAAAAAGGATGAAAGGAGGCAAGGCGATGGGTCATGATTGTATCCCAATTGAGGTGTGGAGATGCCTTGAATACAATTAATATGGCTAACTAAGCTTTTCAACCTCATTTGATAAACAAGATGCCCGAAGAATGGAGGCGGAGTATATTAGTACCAATCTTCAAGAATAAGGGGGATGTTCAAAGTTGTGCTAATTACTATGGAATTAAGCTGCTGAGCCATACAATAAGCTATGGGAGCTGTTGAGCACCGCTTAATAAGAGGAGTGACCAAAAATCTGTTTGGTTTCATGCCTGGGAGGTTGACATGAAAGTTGTTTTGTTGGTATACGACCTATGTTTTTAAAGCGTCCCTAAGGCGACGCCTAGGCGACGCCTAGGCGTCGAAGCGCTCCCCCTCCGCTTTGGAAAATCGACCGCTTTGGGCGCCTAGGCGTCCAAAGCGCCCGCCTAGGCGTCGCCTAGGCGCCAAAGCGCCCCCCCTCCCTAAGGCGGTAAGGCGTCGCCTTAAAAACATAGTATACGACAACTTGTGGAGAGATACAAGGAGCAAAAGAAGGACTGCATATGGTGTTCATTGACATGGAGAAGGCCTAAGGTAAGATCCAGTGAAATGTCATGTGGTGGGCCTTGGACAAACACAAAGTCCCAACAAAGTGCATTACCCCCATCAAGGACATGTATGATAATGTTGTGACAAGTGTTCGAACAAGTGATGACGACACTGATACTTACAAATAAGAATAGGACTTCACCAAGGGTCAACTTTGAGCCCTTATCTTTTTTGCTCTAGTGATGGATGAGGTCACAAGGAATATACAAGGAGATATCCCATGGTGTATGCTCTTTGCGGATGAGGTGGGTGCTAGTCGACCACGAGCAGATCATACACCGCGAAGTCCTGCTACAGGGCTACCTTCCAGAGATCAATCCACAGCGAGTCCTGGAAATTCATATGGAAGAGTTGGGCACCGTCCCGGGTACGCTTCTTCCACTGGCTCGCCGACCAAGACCAGTGCTGGACCGCCGACCGCTTGGCACGCCGTGGGCTGCAGCACCATGACCCTTGCCTCCTGTGCTGCCAGGACCCCAAGACGATGGACCATCTGCTCCTTCGATGCCCCTTCTCCATGCAAGTTTGACATGCCATCATCGCTTGGCTAAGCATGCCATGCACGCCACCACGCCATGAACCTTCCCTCCTGAACTGGTGGCACACTGCCAGGCAGGGGACGCTGCAGTCCATGCGCAAAGGCCTAGCTTCCATGGCCTTGTTACCCCCCTGGATGATCTGGAAACACCGCAACAGTTGCGTCTTTGAGGGCGCCCCACCTTCGGCGCAAGACCTTGTTGTGAAGATCAAGGAAGAGGCGTCGCTCTGGGCCAATGCGGGAGCTGCTGGCCTTCGCGACATCATCCCCCAGACTTGGGACGTGCACTGATTACCCATTTTTCATCACCACTTCTGTACCTCCTAGGAGTTTTCCATTATATGTGTTGTTTTTTGTGGAATTTAATCATATTTTTATACTGTTGTTCCTAATTCTGAAGTACCGCTCAAGCCTATTTGTCTCCAACAGTAGTTCTGCAGTAACTATTACTCCGGTACCGCTATTACTCGTGTGCTGCACTCGAGTGATATGGAAGTCATGCTCCTATATCATCTGTTCCTTGATGCTGTTCTGGTCAAATTTTATTTATCTAACTAACCTTGCTGAAACTGATAGTGAAAACTTTGGTATGAACTGTTGTCACATTATTCGTGATGTGATTAATTTTCTGGTCATTATTCTTTGTGATACATTCTTAGAAGTATGAAAGATGTCCTATTCTTATTTTATCACGTGAACATTGGAGTGCAGTAGGCTAATAGAAGCTTTGTCTTTAGGCCATTAAGTTGCACAATAGTCCTAGTTCTGTGGGATTCTCGTGGAATCCAGCGATGGGAGTCAGTGAAGTCATGAACATGTAACAACAGTTTATGTACATGTGTTGTGTACTGTATAATCATTTATAATTGATTGAACTAGACACATGCTTCCTGCATTTCACAAAGTTATATTTATATAGTTTGTGCCCCCTTCCCCTTTTGCTATGCGGTCAATGCAGTGATGAGTTGAATAAAATACAGAACTAAGACCTTATATTTAACAAAAATATCTTTCACCCTTTTTGTGTTCCGATGAAATTTGTAATCTTTACATGACTTGTTATTGGTGCGAGGCCTTCAGTTGGATGCCTGATCTATTGAAATTCTGTATTTCAGGAAGCAATGTTGAAGGCTGAGCTTCGGAATATGGAGAGATCACAAAAGCGAGAAGGAGTAGATATGACATACCTAAAAAATGTGATCTTAAAGCTTCTTGAAACAGGTATCTGGAACTTTTTATTGCTTATTTTTCTGTTGATTGACAGATGATATGAAACATTGACTTGGTATCTTTTACACAGGGGAGGTGGGGGCCTTGCTGCCTGTGGTTGCGATGCTACTACAGTTCAGCCCTGACGAGGTACTTGTAACTCGTACTAGTATATAAAAAATGTTTTATCTTAGTGTCCTAACTTGTAACCTGTGATATGGTGTTTAATTAGTACAAATTAGCTCTAGAAGGCCTTAGATCCTATATTATAGTAGCACATGGTTAAGTTACTCAAATATTGAAAAGGTCACAGGGAAGTGTTTTATTCGGATAACACTGTTAAGCATCATGTGACATGTCTAAGTGTAGAATTGTAGAGTACATTCTAGACTGGACAGTTATAATTCCTATAGCATAATATAGATATTAAAAGCCACACTTAGGAAAACCCCATCCTTCTCAAACTTGTACTCTCAGCATATAAGCATTAACTAATTGTCATCATGATTATGGTAGAGTTGTTCACCTAATCACCTTGAACAAGGACCTGGATCTATCATCTATGGATTACTGCTTCCATCCTGCTGTCATGGGTTCAGTTTTGGGAGTGCTTCTTTTGTTGTTGTTACAAGAAGTACTAAGAATTTATCTTGCTTCCATGCCCCGTATAAGGTTTTCAATGATATTGTTAATGCAGTGGTTGGAAATTCTCTGCAACAGGAATGACTGTTATAACACTGATATTAAAATACCAATTATGCCAAGTTGACATTCTCAAGCCTTCGCAGCTCAATAAATGCCAACATGGCGTCCTCTCAAATGTCGCTTCCTTACCAGCTACAGCATTGTCAGATGGTGGATCGACACCAAACTCATTCTTTGGAAGATTCACATTCTAATAGCGGTGCAAGATGTTGGTTTTGATTATCCATGTTTTAGCAGAGGTAGATTTACATTCATGGGGTGATTCAAAATCCCAGCGATTTTACTGATTGTGATTCTTTTGTTTGCATGTTTCTCATCTCTTACCTTTCGTAAAGCAGTGTATATTATAAAAATAGAAAACCATAACTATCTATGTATGTACTTTCAATATAAGCATTCATTCTCAAAGGGAACATTATTTTTGATTTCTCGCTCTGGATATTTAGATTCAAAGACATTGCACTAAGAGACGCTGACAGATCCTGGCTTAATTATCTCTCCTCTAGTCTTGATCCCCTCTTGTAATGTACTCCCTCTGTCTTAGATTATGGGATGGAGGGAGTACATCCTTTATGAAAACGTTTTATATTATGGACGCCGTTAAGTGCCACACGTGTGGGCGTTAGAGAGATTGTCCATATATTTTGTATGGTGTATAAGAGGAACAGCCCACACACCTGCGTGTGGGCAAAACAAGTAATGCCCACACACTTTTTTTCCCCTCCCGATCTTTCTCACGCGCGTGCGTAGGCGAAGTAGATAATGCCCACATGCCCCGTATGTCAGGCCTCGTACCTCGCGGTCCCACACGTTACGCGTGACAGTCATCGTGCGCTCGCAGTTGCCATGGTCCAGACCTTCGTTCATGTTCGTTTAACTGCAGTTGCCATGTCGCTGAACTACGGTTGCCATGTCGGACAACTGCAGTTGCCATGGTTGCCCAATTACAGTTGTCATGTATGGTCTGGTCTACTGTAGTTGCCATGATTTCAAAATTTTAGGAGTTGCCACATACTAACACTAGCAGTTAAAAGAGTTGTCATGTGCTCACAAGCATGATAGGGCAGTTGCCATGTAAAAAGGACGAGTTGCTATATGCTTACGTGCACGTTAGGGCAGTTGCCATGTACCATGCAAAAACACATGGCAACTCGGTCAAGAGAGAGTTGTCAATTGCTTACGTGCACACTAGGCAGTTGCCGTGTACCCTGTAAAACATATGACAACTCGGGTAAAAAGAGAGTTGCCACCTGCTTATAAAGCACACTAGGGCAGTTGCCATGTGCGCTGCAAAACATATGGCAACTAGCAGCTTGGGTGTGGGAGAGGAGACGAGCGTGTGGGCGAGATGACAAATGCCCACATACTAGCCCTTGTGCGTGCATGGAAAATGACGTGTGGGCGAACTGCTGAATGCCCACACACCAGCCCCTCTCGTGTGTTGAAACCGCCGTGTGGGCGACCGGATGAACGCCCACACACCAGGCCAGTCCTACGTGGCACTAGAAATATGTCAAGATTCGTGCGCTCGCGAACGGACGCGGATCCACGCGTGTGGGCGAGATGCAAACGCCCACACGTGTGGGCGTTAACATTTCCGTATATTATTGGCCTGATGGAGTAACAACTATGAGCCATAATATATTCAGGCGGGGAAGCTCTCTCTTCCTGTGACCGTTCAAAAAAAAAGGAAAGGTAGTCAAAAAAAGAAAAGAAATGGTAGGATCCGCAGGTCATGGTTTTTGTACAAACTGTCGTACACGTATGAGCATTCTAGAATCATGCTAATCTGGAAATTTTGTATTTAGTGGCCTATGTGTGTTTTCTAGAATGAGCACTGAATATTAGTAAAATTAGAAAAACTATCCATGCGTTGCAACGAGAAAAAACATCATACTCCTAACCCGATAAGAATGACCTAAAACAAAAATGATTATTTGACTAATCTCTCATCAATTATGTTCAACATGAAGAAAAATTATGTATAAGTTGAAGAAAAATTATGAGGGTTGAAGATTTTTTGGCTGGCCCGTAAGACAAAATCGTTTATAAGTTGGAAGGCAGTTCCTTCTCCAACTAATGTGCGCACTATGTTATAGTTCAGATCTGTAAGTAACTAAATGGATTTTTGTGGCCATTACAATATCATAGAAATGGAAAATTGTCAACCTTAATCTGCCAAACAATAGTAACATGAACCCATCCATGTGAAAAAAACAGGACTTGTAATATTTGTATTCAAATCATTTCATTTCGTTACATAGTTGAGACATCCGCCAGAGCATGTTGCAGTCAATGTTTTAATTGGAAGCATGGCACAACAAAAAGGTGTATAAAATAGGGAAGCACAACTTCTAGTAGGATTATGAAAGTTTATATGTCGACTATGTAAACTGTAGCAGCAATAATGACGTATGAAAGTGACATACTAAATAATACGCATCTTGGAAAAGCTAGGCTCGATGGTTTGAATTGCAGAACTGTCATATTCAGTCCTTCGTTTCACTGGAGATAAGTTTTTTTCGAACGGAGGGAGTACCAATGAATCGAAAAACAACAGACTTATATTTAATGGGAGATGCTAAAAAAACCCAATCAACTCTATAGGGATGGAAAGGGAGAAATGTGGACTATGGAATCCTAGAGACTTATCTTGTTCGACCTCCAATGACGCCGCCCACCCATGGACAATGAAACAAATCTTGTACTATGAGTGAGAACATATGATCAGTCTACATCACCAAAGGACATTAGAGTACTTCTATTGTAGTACATAAGCCTGTGCGTTACAACGGAAGAAAAAATATTGCATGCCCTTTAACTCAATAACCATATCTCAAGACTTCCACAGGTGACATCGAGCCTAGCTTTTCCAAACACCCAGAGCCAAAACACCCAGAGCCAAACCATCGAGCCATCTGTGGACAAAGCCCAAACACCCAGAGCCAAAGAGTGTTAGGCGTCACTGAAGTCTTTCTGTCTGTGTGACCTGAAGACTTATTACACTTGAGGACTGTGTATCCTCCAGCCGGTTAGGCGTAGCGTTCTGAGCATCCAAGAGTCATTGTGGATTGCCAGTGAACAAAGTCTGTGAAGGTTCGGAAGTCTACCTTGAAGACTTACCAGAGTGATTGGGCGAGGACTGTGTGTCCTTAGCTCAAGGGGAATAAGGTGAAGATGCGGTCTTCTGAGTTGAATCTCAGCCTCCCTAACCAGACGTACAGTTGTCACAGCAAGTGGAACTGGTCCAGCAAATCCTGTGTCTTCAACAAGTGACTGGTTCTATCTCTTCCCTCCTTTACTTTGAGTTTGTCTTCGTGAAGTCATTGCTTATTTGTCTTATCTGTTTGACTTCATTGCTTGACTACTATCGTTGATTGGCTTCGTACTATCTTCCATCCTGATCCTTACTACCTAGCTGCTAATAGTCTTTGTACGTTCACATTATTGCATACTTGACTATGGCTTGCTTGTTGTAGTTTATCTTCCTCTGCATATCAATTAGGTCATTTCTATTGTTTGTCTTCGAAACTCTCACGTTTTGAAGACTTTGATAAAAATCGCCTATTCACCCCCCTCTAGTCGATAACTAGCACTTTCAATTGGTATCAGAGCAAGGTACTCCCTTGTTCTGTGTGATTCGGTTTAACCACCTGGAGTTTAGCTATGTCGACTGCAGGGATAATCAAAGTTTCCGTTGTTTACCCCGTGTTCGATGGAACTGAATATCCCTACTGGAAGAATAAGATGTGCATGCATCTTGAAGCCATTGATGTCGACCTCTGGTATGTCATCAAGAACGTCGTTCCAAAAACTGGTGAAGGTGTCACCCCTGCTGATGTCAAGAAGTTCATTCAACTGGACTCGACTGCAAAGAACATTATCTGTGGTCATCTGACCAAAGGACAGTATGGCCGTGTGAGTGCTCTAGAAACGTCAAAGCTAGTCTGGGACTGGCTATCCAAACACCCAGACGTCAAAGCTAGTTATCGACTAGAGGGGGGGGGGTGAATAGGCGATTTTTATCAAAGTCTTCAAAACGTGAGAGTTTCGAAGACAAACAATAGAAATGACCTAATTGATATGCAGAGGAAGATAAACTACAACAAGCAAGCCATAGTCAAGTATGCAATAGCGTTAACGTATGAAGACTAATAACAGCTAGGTAGTAGGATCAGGATGGAAGATAGTATGAAGCCAATCAACAATAGTAGTCAAGCAATGAAGTCAATCAGATAAGACAGATAAGCAACGACTTCACGAAGACAAACTTAAAGTAAAGGAGGGAAGAAATAGAACCAGTCACTTGTTGAAGACACAGGATTTGTTGGACCAGTTCCAGTTGCTGTGACAACTGTACGTCTGGTTAGGGAGGCTGAGATTCAACTCAGAAGACCATGTCTTCACCTTATTCCCCTTGAGCTAAGGACACTTAGTCCTCGCCCAATCACTCTGGTAAGTCTTCAAGGTAGACTTCCAAACCTTCACAGACTTCGTTCACCCGGCAATCCACAATGACTCTTGGATGTTCAGAACGCGACGCCTAACCGGCTGGAGGATACACAGTCCTCAAGTGTAATAAGTCTTCAGGTCACACAGACAGAAAGACTTCAGTGATGCCTAACACTCTTTGGCTCTGGGTGTTTGGGCTTTGTCCTCGCAAGGATTTCTCTCTCAAAGGCTTCGAGGTGGGTTGCTCTCAAAACGACAAAAGTCGTAAACTAACTCTGAGCAGCCACCAATTTATGGTGTAGGGGGTGGGCTATTTATAGCCACAAGGCAACCCGACCTGATTTGTCCAAAATGACCCTGGGTCACTATGACGCCCCCGATTCAATCGTACACTAATCATGCACGCAAATGTGTACGATCAAGATCAGGGACTCACGGGAAGATATCACAACACAACTCTAAAACATAAATAAGTCATACAAGCATCATAATACAAGCCAGGGGCCTCGAGGGCTCGAATACAAGTGCTCGATCATAGACGAGTCAGCGGAAGCAACAATATCTGAGTACAGACATAAGTTAAACAAGTTTGCCTTAAGAAGGCTAGCACAAACTGGGATACAGATCGAAAGAGGCGCAGGACTCCTGCCTGGGATCCTCCTAAACTACTCCAGGTCATCGTCAGCGGGCAGCACGTAGTAGTAGGCACCTCCGGCGTAGTAGGGGTCGTCGTCGACGGTGGCGTCTGGCTCCTGGACTCCAGCATCTGGTTGCGACAACCAGAAAGAAAGGAAAGGGGAAAAAAAGGGGGGGAGAAAGCAACCGTGAGTACTCATCCAAAGTACTCGCAAGCAAGGAACTACACTACATATGCATGGGTATATGTGTAAAGGGCCATATCAGTGGACTGAACTGCAGAATGCCAGAATAAGAGGGGGATAGCTAGTCTTATCGAAGACTACGCTTCTGGTCACCTTCGTCTTGCAACGGGCAGAAGAGGGTAGGTCGAAGTCCTCCAAGTAGCATCGCATAGCAAATCCTACCCGGCGATCCTCCCCTCGTATCCCTGAGGGAGAGCGACCACCGGTTGTATCTGGCACTTGGAAGGGTGTGTTTTATTAAGTATCCGGTTCTAGTTGTCATAAGGTCAAGGTATAACTCCAAGTCGTCCTGTTACCGAAGATCACGGCTATTCGAATAGATTAACTTCCCTGCAGGGGTGCACCACATATCCCAACACGCTCTATCCCATTTGGCCGGACACACTTTCCTGGGTCATGCCCGGCCTCGGAAGATCAACACGTCGCAGCCCCACCTAGGCTCAACAGAGAGGCCAGCACGCTGGTCTAAACCTAAGCGCACAGGGGTCTGGGCCCATCGCCCATAGCACACCTGCACGTTGCGTACGCGGCCGAAAGCAGACCTAGCCTAGTGGCGTTCCAGTCCAATTCGGCGCGCGCCGCTCCGTCGCTGACGTCTGAAGTGCTCCGGCTGATACCACGACATCGGGATACCCATAACTACTCCCACGTAGATGGTTAGTGTGTATAGGCTCGTAGCCAGACTCAGATCAAATACCAAGATCTCGTTAAGCGTGTTATTATGAAGCAACCGCGAACGCCGACCAGGGCCAGGCCCACCTCTCTCCTAGGCGGTCTCAACCTGCCCTGTCGCTCCGCCACAAAGATCCACACAGAGGGCCGTCGGGACAAAGGTCCTTTCAGCCCCCAATCCGTGAATCACTCGCGGGTACTCTTCGAGCGGACCCGACTTTAGTCACCATCTGTATAGTATGTATGTATGTATAGTATATACCCGTGATCACCTCCCAAGTGATCACGGCCCGATAGTATAGCAAGGCAGACTGACAAGAATGTAGGGCCACAGATGGAAATACTAGCAGCCTATACTAAGCATATAGGATTGCAGGTAAAGGTATCAACAGTAGTAACAAGGGCAGGCTATGCATCAGGATAGGTATAACGGAAAGCAGTAACATGCTATACTACTCTAATGCAAGTAGTATAGAGTAGAATAGGCGATATCTGGTGATCAAGGGGGGGGGGCTTGCCTGATTGCTCTGGCAAGGAGGGGTCGTCAACTCCGTAGTCGAACTGGGCAGCAGCAGCGTCGGTCTCGTAGTCTACCGGAGAGAAGAGGGGGAAGAAACAATGAATACAATGCAAACAAATGCATATCGATGCATGACATGACAAGTAACGATGCTAGGTGGGCCCTAACGTGGTATGAGGTGGTACCGGTTAAGGGGGGAAACATCCGGGAAAGTATTCCCGGTGTTTCGCGTTTTCGGACAGATGAACCGGAGGGGGAAAGTTGCGAGTTCGATAGGTTAGGGGTGTGTGGCGGACGAACGGACTGCGTATCTGGAATCGTCTCGTCGTTCTGAGCAACTTTCATGTTGAAAATATTTTAATCCGAGTTACGGATTAAAAGATATGATTTTCTAAAGATTTTATTAATTTCTGAAATTTAATTAATTATTTAATTTAATTCGAAAATGGATTTATGACATCAGCATGATGTCATGCTGACATCAGCAGTCAACAGAGTTGACTTGGTCAACCTGACATGTGGGTCCAGTGGGACCCACCTGTCATTCTCTGTTTAGTTTAATTACAGATTAGTTAATTTAATTAGTGATTAGGTTAATCTAATCAGGATTAATTAACTTAATTAATTAATTAATTAATAATTAATTTTATTAAATCATTTTTAATTTTATTAATTATATTTATTGTTTTTATTTATTTTATTATTTATTTATTATTATTTTTTTAATCCCCTTTTTTTTCGTTCTGGGGCTGGAGGCCCCACTTGTCATAGGCCCATAGGGGGCACTGGCCCATTGGTCATTGGCCCATAGGCCAAAGTGGATCGGGCGCTACGGGCGCAACGGGCGCCGTGCGTCGGGCGTCCGCCCGAACGGAACTGGCGAGGGGGGCGCGGCGAGGCTCCGGCCAAGGGGGAGTGGAGGTGGCCGTAGTGGCGCGGCAGAGGACGCGCGCTTCCAGGGGG
>NC_041383.1:356658387-356665757 GCF_002162155.2 Triticum dicoccoides
AGAGGAGTGGGGGGGCCGACCTGGGCCGGCCTGGTTGGCCCGATGGCCAGCTGGGCTGCGGTCCAGCAGGGGGGGCTTCTCCGCCTTTTGTTTTTTTTGTTCTGTTTTCTTTTCTATTTTCTTTCTGTTTTAAATCATTCTAAACTATTTAGGCCTTTTATAAAAATGTGTTTACCTCACCACAATTACCTTTGTAATATTTGACAATCACCGAACATTTTAGTCTTAATTTTTGGAAACTTCTATTGTTATCATTAACTTGCATTTGAATTTCAAAACAGTTTTGAATTAACCTGAGATTAACTACAGTGACAGAGGTGACACGGCACCATCAACGTGAGTTTACTGTAGCATGATTATCCGGGCGTTACAAATCTCCTCCACTACAAGAAATCTCGTCCCGAGATTTAGGAGGTAGAAGGAAACAGTGCGGGGTATTCATCACGAAGGCGATCCTCGCGTTCCCAGGTGGCTTCGTCTTCAGAGTGATTCGACCACTGGACCTTGAGGAACTTGATCGCCTTCTGACGTGTGTGGCGTTCAGCTTGGTCGAGAATGCGGACCGGATGCTCTTTATAGGAGAGGTCCTGTTGCAATTCGAGCACTTCATGGTCCACTGCTCGGATTGGGTCCTTGAAGCAGCGACAGAGCTGCGACACGTGGAACACATCGTGAACCTGAGAAAGGTTCGACGGAAGCTCCAGTTGATATGCCACCTTTCCACGCCTCTCGAGAATAGTGAATGGGCCAATATAGCGAGGAGCTAGCTTGCCCTTGATCCCGAAGCGGTGAGCACCCTTCATTGGTGTAACGCGAAGATAGGCCTTTTCGCCAGGTTAATAGACCATGTCTTTATGATGACGGTCATAATTACTCTTTTGACGTGACTGAGCAGTCTTGAGATTCTCGCGAATAATGCGGACTTGTTCTTCGGCATGTTGGATAATATCCGGACCGAAGAGTGGACATTCCCCAGTTTCTGACCAGTTCAGAGGGGTTCGACACTTTCGTCCATATAACACTTCGAAGGGGGCCATCTTCAGACTAGCTTGATAGCTATTATTATAAGAGAACTCAGCATACGGGAGAGATTCCTCCCATTTCTTGCCGAAGGAAATAACACAAGCTCGAAGCATGTCTTCGAGAACTTGGTTGACACGTTCAACTTGCCCTTGTGACTGAGGATGAAAAGCAGTGCTGAAAGACAGATGAGTGCCCATAGCTTCTTGGAAACTTGCCCAGAATCTTGAAGTGAATAAGCTGCCACGGTCTGAACTGATTACCAATGGAATACCGTGAAGCGAGACAATTCTGGTCATGTAGAGGTTTGCCAGCTGACTAGCAGTGATCGTTTCCTTGACAGCCAGAAAATGTGCAACTTTAGAAAGTCGGTCAATGACAACAAGAATAGCATCATTGCCTTTCTGCGATTTGGGGAATCCAGTGACGAAGTCCATTTCAACATGGTCCCATTTCCATTCAGGAATAGAGATAGGTTGCAGAGTTCCAGCAGGCCTTTGATGTTCTGCTTTGATACGACGGCAAACGTCACATTCAGCAACATAACGAGCAATGTCTTGTTTCATGTTAGACCACCAGAATCTCTGGCGGATGTCTTGGTACATCTTTGTACTACCAGGATGAATAGACAAAGGCGTATCATGAGCTTCTTTCATAACTTTTGGAGTCAGATTTAGGTTTTCCCTCTTACTCGGTACCACTAGGCGACCTTTGAAGAATAGGGTGCCTGCGTCATCCACAGTGAAGAATGAGGGCTTTCCTTCTGCGAGATAACGTTTAATCCTCTCGACTTCATCATCACATTTCTGTATCCATTTGATGGTGTCCACAAGATCTGGTTTCGCAACCAGGGTATTGAGAGAACCCCTGGAAACAACATGGAGGTTCATCTTACGTAACTCCGGAGGAGGGGGAGCGAGTGCACCCGGAGGAACAATATGGAGGTTCAGCTTTCTGAATTCTTCAACGAGTAAGGGCTGAACTTTGTGAACCTGGAGGTGGTTGCAGTAAGACTTGCGGCTCAAGGCATCAGCCATTACATTAGCCTTGCCTGGTGTATAGGAAATACCCAAATCAAAGTCTGCAACAGTCTTCATCCATCTCTGCTGACGGAGGTTCAGGTCTGGCTGAGTAAACAGATACTTCAGACTTTGGTGGTCAGTGAAGATCTCGCAGCGATTACCGAGTAGGTAATGTCGCCACTGTTTTAGCGCATGAATGACAGCAGCAAGTTCGAGGTCGTGAACTGGGTAGTTCTCTTCGTGAGGGCGCAATTGCCGAGAGGCATAAGCAACCACTTTGCGCTCTTGCATTAGGACACAGCCTAATCCTTGACGGGAAGCGTCGCAGTAAATGATGAAGTCCTTCTTAGTATCAGGAGGAGCTAGTACCGGGGCAGAAGTCAACTTGTCTTTGAGTGCCTGAAAACTTTCCTGACATTTATCTGTCCATTGGAACTTGACGCCCTTATGCAATAGGTTAGTCAGAGGCCTGGCAATCTTGGAGAAGTTCTCGACGAATCGACGGCAGTAGCTGGCGAGACCGAGAAAACTTCTGACTTGCTTAACGTTCTTCGGAGGAGTCCAATCGAGAATAGCCTGAACTCGTTCAGGGTTGACGGCAATACCATCCTTAGAGATGACATGCCCAAGATAGGTTACTTCGGGAAGCCAGAATTCACATTTGGAGAACTTGGCATAAAGTTGATGCTCTCGTAGCTTTTCCAGCACGAGGTGAAGATGTTCAGCATGTTCCTCTTCGTTCTTGGAAAATACCAGAATATCATCCAGATAAACCACGACGAACTTGTCGAGGTAATCCATGAATATATAGTTCATCAGGCGAGAGAAGGTGGCTGGAGCATTGGTTAAGCCGAAAGACATGACGGTGTACTCGTATGAACCATAACGAGTCACAAAGGCGGTCTTGGGGATATCTTCCTCACGAACACGGATCTGGTGGTAACCCAACCTCAAGTCGAGTTTAGAGAACACTGATGAACCAGCCAATTGATCATACAGATCATTGATCCGAGGAAGAGGATACTTATTCTGAATGGTAGCTTGATTTATAGGACGGTAGTCTTGGACCAATCGGTTTGTCCCATCTTTCTTCTTGACAAAGAGAGAAGGTGCTCCCCAAGGAGAGCAACTTGGGCGAATGAAACCACTTCGAAGAGATTTATCGATTTCCTCCTTAAGCTCAAGGAGTTCATGCGGCGGCATCTTGTAGGGTCGCTTGGCTATAGGAGTGGTGCCTGATTTCAAGTCGATGACGAATTCGATAGCTCTAGCAGGGGGAATCCCTGGGAGTTCTTCAGGAAAGACGTCTAAGAATTCACGCACGACGGGAATGTTTTCAATGCCCTCGAGAGGTGTAGCGTTCAATGCGTTTAAGGCATAAAGCCTGGCCTCGGCATTCCGAACCAGATGAGCATCGTAGCTAATTATTTCATCAGAAGGGTGTAGCAGATGGACGGTCTTAGTGGCGCAAACGATAGAAGCAGTATGCGCCTTTAACCAATCCATTCCCAGAATGAGGTCAATGTTAGACGATTTCAGTATAATGGGCGAGGCACGAAACTCCAACCCTTCGATTTCCACAGGGACGTCAATGCCAACCATGGAGGTCTGACATTGTCCCGTGGGGTTTTTTACCACTACCGAAGTGTTCATCTGCTCAAATTTAACATCGTGCTTGTATGCAAAATCTTCTGACATGAATGAATGCGATGCACCTGTATCAAATAGTGCTGGTACTGAATTTACGAGGAGTGTACCCATCACAGTAGCAGGCTGGTCTTGAGCTTCGTTCAGATCAACGTGATTGGCATGAACACGGCCATAAGACTTGGCATTGTTGTTGCGGGCCTGGTTGTTGCCACGGCCAGTTGCTGGAAGGGCCAGTTGATTCTGTTTCTGGTTGCATTCCCTAGCACGGTGCCCTGGTTATCCGCACCTGAAGCACAACCCATTCTCGGGGGTAGGAACAGGAGCTTGGGGTGGTGGAGCTGGAAGCCTCGGCTGCCTAGTTGGAGCAGCCGGCAGACGAGGTGCGGCATAAGACTGCCTTGGGGCAGGTGCATTTGGACGGTACATGCTGTTCGGGATCCATATCTTACGCTTGTGCGAGGGCGGGCCCGAAGATGAGCCCGTGTCACGGTTGCGCCTTTGAGGGCTCTGGTGTTCCTGCAGACCAGTCTCGACATTGATGGCCTTGTTCACCAAGGTGGCGAAATCGGCAAAGTCATGCACTAGAAGTGCGAGCTTGATGTCAGCTTGAAGGCCTTCACGAAACTTCTGCTGTCTGCGAGCATCAGTTGCAATGTCTTCTTCAGCATAGCGGGATAAGTCCAGAAACTCCCGCTGATAAGCTTCAACAGTCTTGTTGCCTTGGGTGAGGTTGCGAAACTCACGCTTCTTCCGGTCCATGACTCCCTAAGGAATGAAGCGGGCACGGAAGGTAGCCTGAAAGTCTGGCCAGGAGATGATTGTCCCAACTGGCAGAGTACGCCTGTGGCTGTCCCACCATTGCGCTGCGGGTCCCTTTAGAAAGAATGAAGCAAAAGTGACATAGCTGGCAGGGGCTACACCAGCAGACTCCATCTCATAGGTGATGTCACGGAGCCAGTCATCAGCATCAAGCGGCTGGGTTGAGCTGCGGTACACACTTGGGTTGAGGCGTATGAAATCCTGCAGAGTGGTTGTGTTTGGATGCTGGTTCATATTGGGGCGAGGAAACTGAGCCATCATGTTTTCCATGAACTGGCGATTCATCTCAAGCTGTTGGATCATACCAGCCATGTACTCAGGCGGTGGTGGGAAGTTGCCACCACGACCACGACCAGCTGGTCTAACCATCCTGCTAATATATAACAGGGGTAGTTCAGTATTGAGAAATTTGCATAGACAAGAGTCATTCATGATGAAACATGCATAATGAAAGGAGCACGACAGATACCACATAGATAGTCGGCATAACTTACAAAAGGGGTCGGACATAGAGTTCAGTACACAGAGTTCAGTACATAGATTAAGTCATCATAGGCGGCACGCAGGCTCGCGAGTGCATCTAAGACTAATGAGCAAGACTACATCAGTCCCAGGAGGTACTGTGAAGGTAGCTGTAACCTGACAGCTGGTAGTGAGGCAACGGATAGTCCTCCACGTCAGTGGCCTGGGGGCCGCGGATACTCTGGTGTAGAACCCGACGCTCAGGTGGCAGAAGAGGACCAAGTGCGGGAGAGTAGCCTCCCACCTCTGGCCATCCGACACCGTGGGGCATCACGGTCCTGGCTGGGTAGATCGCAGAACGCGGCAGCTGTCCAGACCGGACAAAGGGGTGCAACAGCGTCAGAGCCCTGTAAAGGTGCTGACGAGTGGTGTACAACTCGTGGCGAAGAGCTCTGTTAGCTCGGTCCAGCCCATCAACATGCAGAACCAGGCGCTGATGGTGGAAGGGCTCTCGGGTGACGGTGGAGTAGGCGGCAGTGTAGTATCCCTCCGCACCAACGTCAGATGCGATAGGAATGTGCCTGAAAGGGGAAGTGTCCAATGCCTGATACTCTCCACGAAGACGTGTTAGAGCAGCATGAGCAGCATCGTGGACTGCCATATCGATAGTCACCCCAACACCATGTGCGGTGTGTAGCACAGTAGTGGAGTCATACTCCCGAGAGTAGAGGTGGACGATGGCTCGGTACTGCTCCTGGTTAAAGTCCTGGTACTCCTCAAAGACGGTGTACTCAGGGTGCCAGCGATAACCCAGATAGGTCATCATATCAGCTAGCACAACAGGTGATCCTGAGGCACCAACGGCCGCAGTGTGGCGCACGACCTGCCTCGCGGGTTCCATTTGAAAACAAAGATGTTTCAATGGAGTCAAATGACAACATGGGCACTATTCAAAATGCTATCCTACAGAATAACTATGGCTTATCCAACTTCGGGGTGAACGTGGTAACGGGATCCTAATGTTAGAGTTAGTAAATTCGTTTAACCCGAGTAGAAAAGAGTTCAGAGTCCCAGAGTAAAGGTCGAGGAGTAAAAGATCCTAGTACCACCCGATGGCGACGTGGGCCCGTAAGGCACACAGCCAAGTTAGTAAAAGTTTTTGTAATGTCTAGACTCGACTTCGGCCAAGGAGTGTGGAAGGGGGATTCCTACAGGCAGTCGGCTCTGATACCAACTTGTGACGCCCCCGATTTAATCGTACACTAATCATGCACGCAAATGTGTACGATCAAGATTAGGGACTCACGGGAAGATATCACAACACAACTCTAAAACATAAATAAGTCATACAAGCATCATAATACAAGCCAGGGGCCTCGAGGGCTCGAATACAAGTGCTCGATCATAGACGAGTCAGCGGAAGCAACAATATCTGAGTACAGACATAAGTTAAACAAGTTTGCCTTAAGAAGGCTAGCACAAACTGGGATACAGATCGAAAGAGGCGCAGGCCTCCTGCCTGGGATCCTCCTAAACTACTCCAGCTCGTCGTCAGCGGGCAGCACGTAGTAGTAGGCACCTCCGGTGTAGTAGGGGTCGTCGTCGACGGTGGCGTCTGGCTCCTGGACTCCAGCATCTGGTTGCGACAACCAGAAAGAAAGGAAAGGGGAAAAAAGGGGGGGAGAAAGCAACCGTGAGTACTCATCCAAAGTACTCGCAAGCAAGGAACTACACTACATATGCATGGGTATATGTGTAAAGGGCCATATCAGTGGACTGAACTGCAGAATGCCAGAATAAGAGGGGGATAGCTAGTCTTATCGAAGACTACGCTTCTGGTCACCTTCGTCTTGCAACGGGCAGAAGAGGGTAGGTCGAAGTCCTCCAAGTAGCATCGCATAGCAAATCCTACCCGGCGATCCTCCCCTCGTATCCCTGAGGGAGAGCGACCACCGGTTGTATCTGGCACTTGGAAGGGTGTGTTTTATTAAGTATCCGGTTCTAGTTGTCATAAGGTCAAGGTACAACTCCAAGTCGTCCTGTTACCGAAGATCACGGCTATTCGAATAGATTAACTTCCCTGCAGGGGTGCACCACATAGCCCAACACGCTCGATCCCATTTGGCCGGACACACTTTCCTGGGTCATGCCCGGCCTCGGAAGATCAACACGTCGCAGCCCCACCTAGGCTCAACAGAGAGGCCAGCACGCCGGTCTAAACCTAAGCGCACAGGGGTCTGGGCCCATCGCCCATAGCACACCTGCACGTTGCGTATGCGGCCGAAAGCAGACCTAGCCTAGTGGCGTTCCAGTCCAATTCGGCGCGCGCCGCTCCGTCGCTGACGTCTGAAGTGCTTCGGCTGATACCACGACGTCGGGATACCCATAACTACTCCC
>NC_041383.1:356666885-356668069 GCF_002162155.2 Triticum dicoccoides
GACAAGAATGTAGGACCACAGATGGAAATACTAGCATCCTATACTAAGCATATAGGATTGCAGGTAAAGGTATCAACAGTAGTAACAAGGGCAGGCTATGCATCAGGATAGGTATAACGGAAAGCAGTAACATGCTACACTACTCTAATGCAAGCAGTATAAAGTAGAATAGGCGATATCTGGTGATCAAGGGGGGGGGGGGCTTGCCTGATTGCTCTGGCAAGGAGGGGTCGTCAACTCCGTAGTCGAACTGGGTAGCAGCAGCGTCGGTCTCGTAGTCTACCGGAGAGAAGAGGGGGAAGAAACAATGAATACAATGCAAACAAATGCATATCGATGCATGACATGACAAGTAATGATGCTAGGTGGGCCCTAACGTGGTATGAGGTGGTACCGGTTAAGGGGGGAAACATCCGGGAAAGTATTCCCGGTGTTTCGCGTTTTCGGACAGATGAACCGGAGGGGGAAAGTTGCGAGTTCGATAGGTTAGGGGTGTGTGGCGGACGAACGGACTGCGTATCCGGAATCGTCTCGTCGTTCTAAGCAACTTTCATGTTGAAAATATTTTAATCCGAGTTACGGATTAAAAGATATGATTTTCTAAAGATTTTATTAATTTCTGAAATTTAATTAATTATTTAATTTAATTCGAAAATGGATTTATGACATCAGCATGATGTCATGCTGACATCAGCAGTCAACAGAGTTGACTTGGTCAACCTGACATGTGGGTCCAGTGGGACCCACCTGTCATTCTCTGTTTAGTTTAATTACAGATTAGTTATTTTAATTAGTGATTAGGTTAATCTAATCAGGATTAATTAACTTAATTAATTACTTAATTAATTAATTAATTAATAATTAATTTTATTAAATCATTTTTAATTTTATTAATTATATTTATTGTTTTTATTTATTTTATTATTTATTTATTATTATTTTTTTAATCCCCTTTTTTTTCGTTCTGGGGCTGGAGGCCCCACTTGTCATAGGCCCATAGGGGGCACTGGCCCATTGGTCATTGGCCCATAGGCCAAAGTGGATCGGGCGCTACGGGCGCAACGGGCGCCGTGCGTCGGGCGTCCGCCCGAACGGAACTGGCGAGGGGGGCGCGGCGAGGCTCCGGCCAAGGGGGAGTGGAGGTGGCCGTAGTGGCGCGGCAGAGGACGCGCGCTTCCAGGGGG